>NC_091259.1:23353333-23656363 GCF_042477335.2 Ovis canadensis | reverse complement strand
TCTTGCAGATACTGAAATCCCTACTAGGTGGAAAAAATTAATGGCTGAGGACGGTATGCCATAGACCCCAGGCTGGTTGGAATCAGAAGGTTAATGATGCTGATTCCCACTTAGCTCACCACCAATAAATCAGAAGAATGTCCATCAACTGATCATGCTCTCTTTGAGCCTTTACTGTGAAACTTCTCACTATCCCCTCCAAGTTGGGGGACTCACAATTTTGAGGGCATTAGCTCACTGTGACCCCCTTTGCCTGGCCAAGCACTAAAGCTATTCTTTCAGTTTTGAACTTCACCTAAAACTCTGCCTCTAAGATTTAATTTGACCTTGGGACACAGAGGCCAGATTTAGCTTCAACACGATAAGAAAAGAATAAAACAAATATGTCAAAATATTAACTGGTGAACCTTGGTGAAATGTTCTTTGGGCTAGCCTTGCAACTTTTCTGTAAATGTAATACATTTAAAAATAAGAGGTTAAAAAAATGAGACTGTTTAAAATTAATCCAGTGTTTAATTTTAAAGTGTTGAAATAAGGTCCAAAGAAGACAACACCACTAATACACTAATTTCACAGGTATTCAACCACGTATCTGTACTAGTAGGTTGTCATTGTTTGCAGGGCTTTCCTAATAAAAATCATTTCAAAAATTCAAGCTACAACTACTGGAATGAATAACTGAAAAATAACTAAAAAACTTTACGACTGACTTGCAGGATAAAATTCAGATACCAATGCTTGTGTTCAGAGTGCGCATGAAACATGTTTTAAATGAATAAATACTGCATTTGCTTTCTGAATGAGGCTAGCCTAGTTTGAATAAAAAATGTTGCCTAAAAAAAGAGAAAGAGAGAAAAATGTTGCCTGATATATCAGTAAACATAGAATGTTACAGCCATGAAGTCAGCGTGTGTGTTCCTTGCTCAGTCGTGTCGAACTCTTTGCAATCCCATGCAGTCTGCCAGGCTCCTCTGTCCAAGGGATTTTCCAGTCAAGGATACTGGAGTGCATAGCCATTCCCTTCTCCAGGGGATCTTCTCAACCTAGGGATGAAATCTGGGTCTCCTGCATCCCAAGTGGATTCTTTACTGTCTGAGCCACCAGTGAGGCCCAAAGAACAGGATAGTGGCCCTAAAAAGTTAAGGGGCATATCAAAGGAATAGTTTCAGTGAACACAGACTCTTGAGAAAGCTCATAGGTAAAGCAAGAGGGTTCCAGAAAAAATCTACTTTTGCTTTATTGACTATGCCAATGCCTTTGTCTATGTGGCTCACAACAAATTGGAAAATTCTTCAAGAGATGGGAATACCAGACCACCTGACCTGCCTCCTGAGAATTCTGTATGCAGGTCAAGAAGCAGCAGTTAGAACTGGACATGGAACAACAGACTGGTTCCAAGGAATATGTCAAGTCTTATATTGTCACCCTGCTTATTTAACTTACATGCAGAGTACATCATGCAAAATGCTGGGCTGGATGAAGCACAAGCTGGAATCAAGATTGCTGGGAAAAATACCAATAAGCTCAGATATGCAGATGACACCACCCTTATGGCAGAAAGCAAAGTGGAACTGAAGAGACTCTTGATGAAAGTGAAAGAGGAGAGTGAAAAAGCTGGCTTAAAATCCAACATTCAAAAGACTAAGATCATGGCATCTGGTCCCATCACTTCATGGCAAACGGATGGGGGAACAATGGAAACAGTGAGAGACTTTATTGTTTTGGGCTCCAAAATCACTGCAGATGGTGACTGCAGCCATGAAATTAAAAGACATTTGCTCCTTGGAAGAAAAACTATGAACATAGACAGCACATTAAAAAGCAGAGACATTATTTTGCTGACAAAGGTCCATCTAGTCAAAGCTATGGTTTTTCCAATAGTCATGTATGGATATAAGAGTTGGACCATAAAGAAAGCTGAGTGCCAAAGAATTGATGCTTTTGAGCTGTGGTATTGGAGAAGACTCTTGGGAGTCCCTTGGACTGCAAAGAGATCAAACCAATCAATCCTAAAGGAAATCAGTCCTGAATATTCATTGGAAGGACTGATGTTGAAGCTGAAACTCCAATACTTTGGCTACCTGATGTGAAGACCCCAATGCTGGGAAAGGTTGAAGGAGAAGGGGACAACAGAGGATGAGATGGTTGGATGGCATCACCGACTCAGACATGAGTTTGAGCAAGCTCTGAGAGTTGGTGATGGACAGGGAAGCCTGGAGTGCTGCAGTCCATGGGGTCACAAAGAGTCAGAAACAACTGAGCGACTGAACTGAACTGAACAGACTCTTGATACCTCTTCTCTTAGGAGCAGTCCCTCTGAGCTGAGAGACTGCCTCCCAGGCCTGAAGTCGGCAGAAAGACTGCTATCTAAAACAAATTCTCAGCTGTTAAACTGTACTTTTTTTGTTTCAGTTGACACTAGGTTCCATCCAAAATAGAACCTGAGACAAGGGTTTGCATGCAAGTAGTCTATTTAGGGAAGTGATTGCAAGACACAGTAGAGAGGGAGAAGGAAGAGTGAAACAAGGGAGGATGGAGTCCACAGAAGAGTGAATTACCAGGTGGCCACCACTGTGACATTTGATACTTGACCCCACTCGAACCTTCTGTGAAGCCATAGAAGGCACCACAAAACAGTCTGCCCAATGATGGAGAAGGGAGTATTTACCCATCATTTCCTATGACACACTGGCCAAGTGTGACATGAGATGTGAACTTCTTCACACTTCCAGGTTTGCTCCTCTGTTGGAATGGCTGGGTGAGTTCCTGTGGGTATCCTGCAGTAGCAGAGAAGCCCCAGGATAGAAGCTGCGGGGAGAGAGAGGTACGGTGCATCTGAGGTTACACGGTGTGTAGCTGATCACCACAGCAAGGGCTGGAGCTAAAAGGTGGGCAGAAGAGAATGTGATGGGTGGCACAAGGTAAGACTTGTCCAGCACTAGGAACATTATGAGCCAGTATGTGCACATAAACAGACTTGACACAGATATGAACCATGGCAGAAATTATATTAAACAAACTTTTGTAAAATGTGTTCCTCACACGTGCTTATGATAATAATGTCAAAGGAGGCAGTTAGCTAGACATGAGCAGAGAAAGGGGACATGGGCCAAATGGCAAGAACCCACATGCTTTGCAAACAGTGGGGGTCAGTGGGGATCCCTGGGCGGACAAGGAAGAGCAGGAATCTCTAGACACCATGACAATTCCAATCAAGACTAAATAAGAACAAAAATTCCTGCATCTCTCAGGAAGGTGGAGCTGGGATGAAAATCAGGGAATATGACTCCCAAAACCTCCCCTCCCCAGTGAATATTCTACGTCTTCATTTCTACAATCCACATAACCAACCTGCCAAAGCAGCTCAGGACAGCCACTCACCTGAGTCTGCCTGCTTTCCCCTAAGAGCATATCCCCTATACAAACCCTCATTTTGCTTTCCTGACCTCCTTCTCTTATCTTTGAATTCTTTATGCCATGATACAAGAACCTACTCTCTGGTATCAATAATAACTAATTATACAATTTGTTATTGTTGTTCAGTTGCTCAGTTGTGTCCGACTCTTTGAGACCCCGTGGACTGCAGCACACCAGACTTCCCTGTCCTTTACCATCCCCTGGAGCTTGCTCAAACTCCTGTCCATCAAGTCGGTGATGCCATCCAACCATCTCATCCTCTGTCGCCCCCTTCTCCTCCTGCCTTCAATCTTTCCCAGCATCAGGGTCTTTTCCAATGAGTTGACGCTGCATCTGGTGGCTAAAGTACTGGAACTTCAATGTTTACTACATGCCACATACTACACTGTCATTATTATTATTTCATTTAATCCTCAAAACAGTCAAAACAACTTTAAGAGGTAGCCGTATCTTGGTGGGTCTTCATTTGTGTGTGTGTCTGTGTGTGTGTTTTTAAGATTTTTTTTTTGATGTGGACCATTTTTAAAGTCTTTACTGATTTTTTTTTACGGTAATGCTTCTGTTTTAGGTTTTCGTTTTTCAGCTGTGAGGTATGTGAAATCTTAGTTCTCTGACCAGGGATTGAACCCACACTATGTACACTGGAAGGCAAAGTCTTTTTGCTGGGGGTGGGGGGGGGGGAGGCGTTGCTCTGGGTCTTCATTGCTATTCATGGGCTTTTCTCTAGTTGTGATGAGTGGGCGCTACTCTCTGGTTGCAGGGCTCAGAATTCTTACTTCGGTGGCTTCTCTTGTTCCAGAACATCAGCTCTAGAGAGGCGGCTCAGTAGTTGTGGCATGTGGGCTAAGTTGCCCCAAAGCATATGTGATCTTCCTGGATTAGGAATCAAATCCATGTCCCCTGCGTTGGCAAGTTGACTCATAAACACTGGGCCACCAGGGAACCCTCAGTGGTTCTTAATCTAGGGCAATTTACCCTGCAGGAGACATTTGTCAGTGTCTACAGACATTTTTGGTTCTCACAATAACAAGAGATACTGGTGTCTAGTGAGTAGAGGCCAAGATTACTACTAAACATCCTATAATGTATAGGACAGGTCCCCCTCCCCCCAAATAATGCATTATCTGGGCCAAAATGTGAATAGTGCCAGGGTTGAGAAATCCTGGCATACCTTTATCTCCATTTTACAGCTGAAGAAACTGAGGCTAAATGGGATTAAGTACATGTTCTTTAGACAGAAAGCTAGTGGGTTGAAGGAGTTAAGATATAAATTCTAATCTTTAGAACTCTAAAGCCCACGTGTGCTTGTAACCATGCTGTGAATTCTCGGTTACAGGGAATACACAAGTGCCTTTAAAAATCATATGTGGAGGTCACAGTGTGAATTTGTATGTCAGTTATTGTAATAATTATAGTAGAGAGTTGAAAATGCAGATGATGATTGGAAATAATCAATGTTTTCGATTTCATAATGAGTTACTATTTGGAAAATTGAAAGGATTTGACTGTTTGAAGTTGTCTGTGGTGTTCTCAGCGTTTCTTGTCACTGTTAGTGTTCTCACATCAATACAAGTTAAATTTATTTGAGGTGATCAATTTGGAAAACATTACATAAGGATTATTTTTATATTCACAACAAAGCTCAGATTTTTCAAAAGTAGATTCCTTGTCCAGATTCTGTTCTTCACCTGCCTTATTTTTTTAACATGCAGTTCATGATCATTCACAACTTTCAGACTCATTCATTTTCAAAGAAACATATTTATTACAGTGGCTTCACTAAGCCAAGACTAGACTGGTCATCTCTGTCCAAGGCTACTATACCTCTTGCACTGCCAGCCCTCAGGGCTAATGGTTTCCCAAGACAACTTAATAAAAGAATATTCTGATGTGAAACATATAAATAAATAACTTCAATAAAACATCTATACAATAAGCAGTCTATAACCTCTGCACAAGCTTTCAATACATCCATAGATATATTTAATAAAGTTCTACACATATTCATGATTTAAGTAATCTTTGAAAATTAAGATTAGAGAGGAGCTTCCTTAAAATGTGAAAGATTATAAACCTGATATTTATGGCAAACTCAGAATGGAAACATTTCAGACAGTCTCCTTAAAGTCAGGAAGAAAACAATATCAGCTATCACAGTCACTTTCAAAACTATACAGGAAAACTTGACCAACATGATAAGACAAGTAAAAGAAATAAGAATAAGAAGGGATGAGATAAAATTACTATTATTCATAGATGACATGATCATCTAAATGCAACCTTAATGAAATCAAAGGACAAGCTATATAAACTAAAGAGTTCAGCAAATCGGATAAACAATATCAACTTACAAAAATCAATATCCTGTATCTATATTAATAATAACCAATTAGAAAACATGATGAAAAAAGATATGCTTCAAACTAGTAATAAAACTATGTTCCATAAATTAAATAATATACAAGGCTTTTATGAAAAAAAGTTAAATTCTATTACAGGATATAAAGAGACACTTGAATAAATGAAGCAATATAACACTATAAGAGTGACAGTTCTTCTCAAACTAATTTATGTATTCCATACAATACCCACTGGAAATTAATCAGGAATTTTAAAGAAGCTTGACAAACTTATTTTAAAACTTATATGGAAGAATATAGTTTGCAAAAAATAAATCAGAGAATCAAAAAAAATATCAAAGAATAAAGACTAACCCCACCAGATTTTAGGAGTAATGTAAAGAAACAATGCCGTCTATGGGGTCGCACAGAGTCAGACATGACTGAAGTGACTTAGCAGCAAAGAAACAATAATTAAAAGAGGTAAAGTACTGGGACTTCCCTGGTGGTCTGGTGGTTAAGATTCTGTGCTTCCACTGCAGGGGCTGCAGGTTGATCCCTCCTTGGGGTACGAAGATCCCACATGCCATGCAGTGTGGCCAAAAAATAAAAATAAGTAAATGCTAAAGTCATTGAAATTCTTTTAAAGAGGTAAAGTATTGATTCTCTGAGCAGATATAAATAAGTAGAATAGAAATGGAAGATACAAAATCAGATCCAGATACATATGGGAATTTGCTATTTCTTGACAATGCCTCCAGAAACCATTACATAAATTTAATATATGATGTTAGGGGTAAACAGCTTGCCATAATGAGATAAAGTTAGATCCCTACCTCACAGTATACATATCATATAAATAAATATTTATATGTATAAATATAAATTCTTAAAGGATACAAGGTAGCTTATGTGACTAGAAAACATAAAATTAATAAATGTCATATGAAAGTGAAAGAAGTGAAAGTGTTTGTTAGTCCCTCAGTCATGTCCAACTCTTTGCAACCCCATGGACTGTCCATGGAATTTTCCAGGCAAGAATAGTGGAGTGGGTTGCCATTCCCTTCTCCAGGGTATATTCCCAACCCAGGGGTCAAACCCAGGTCTCTTGCATTGCAGGCAGATCCTGTACCATAGGAGATACCAGGGAAATACAATGTCCTATGAAGTCCTTGTAAATTCAAGGCAGGGAAAATTTTCTTTCAAGAAAACCTGAAAAGCATAAACAATAAAATAAAACATTAGTAGATTTGACGACATTGAAATTAAGACTTGATTAGATAAAGAACGTCATGGTTAAAATTAACAAGTGATAAATCAAGAGTAGGTATTTGCTATGTTATGAAAAAATGTCTTCCAAATGACAAGAAAAACATGAGAAGTACAATTTAAAACAGCCAAGGATATAAACAGACAATTCACAGAACAATAACAGAAAAGCCTCACATCTATCACATAGATGAAGAGATGGCTACCCCCCCTTTTTTTTAAAGCATTTCTGCACATTTTTCTATTAATTTAATTTTAAATGAATTCTCCCAGTGCCCCAGTAGGCTAATCAGATACTTCTCAGAAACAACACTAACATGAAATATTCAAAGACATCAAGAAGCAGAAACAGAAGTGAGCAGATAACACAGACAAAAAAGTGTGATGCAACTTTATATACACATCTGATGGGCAAAAACTAGAAAGCTGGATAAATTTGAGGAGGGGCAGTTCAGTTCAGTTCAGTCGCTCAGTCGTGTCTGACTCTTGGCGACCCCATGAACCACAGCACGCCAGGCCTCCCTGTCCATCACTAACTCCCAGAGTTCACTCAAGACTTATGTCCATCGAGTCCATGATGCCATCCAGCCATCTCATCCTCTGTTGTCCCCTTCTTCTCCTGCCCCCAATCCCTCCCAGCATCAAAGTCTTTTCCAATGAGTCAACTCTTCGCATGAGGTGGCCAAAGTACTGGCGTTTCAGCTTTAGCATCATTCCTTCCAAAGAAATCCCAGGGCTGATCTCCTTCATAATGGATGGGTTGGATCTCCTTGTAGTCCAAGGGACTCTCAAGAGTCTTCTCCAACACCACAGTTCAAAAGCATCAATTCTTCGGCACTCAGCCTTCTTCACAGTCCAACTCTCATATCCATACATGACTACTGGAAAAACCATACCCTTGACTAGACGGATCTTAGTCAGCAAAGTAGTGTCTCTGCTTTTGAATATGCTGTCTAGGTTGGTCATAGATTTTCTTCCAAGGAGTAAGCGTCTTTTAATTTCATGGCTGCAATCACCAACTGCAGTGATTTTGGAGCCCCCAAAAATAAAGTCTGACACTGTTTCCTCTATTTCCCATGGAGTGACGGGACCGGATGCCATGATCTTCGTTTTCTGAATGTTGAGCTTTAAGCCAACTTTTTCACTCTCCTCTTTTACTTTCATCAAGAGGCTTTTGAGTTCCTCTTCACTTTCTGCCATAAGGGTGGTGTCATCTGCATATCTGAGGTTACTGATATTTCTCCCGGCAATCTTGATTCCAGCTTGTGTTTCTTCCAGTCCAGCGTTTCTCATGATGTACTCTGCATAGAAGTTAAATAAGCAGGGTGACAATATACAGCCTTGACGTACTCCTTTTCCTATTTGGAACCAGTCTGTTGTTCCATGTCCAGTTCTAACTGTTGCTTCCTGGCCTGCATACAGATTTCTCAAGAGGCAGGTCAGGTGGTCTGGTATTCCCATCTCTTTCAGAATTTTCCACAGTTTATTGTGATCCACACAGTCAAAGGCTTTGGCATAGTCAATAAAGCAGAAATAGATGTTTTTCTGGAACTCTCTTGCTTTTTCCATGATCCAGCGGCAGATGCAAAAAGTCTCGCTGCAGTCTCCCACCCCTTCCGGCCCACGCGCTCCCCGCCCCCTCTGGGCGCCCGGCTCCACCCACGCGGGAGCCCCAGCTGCGATTCTGCGTAGATCCAGATCCACCCCCTCCGCCCCTGTTGGTGCTGTGCTGTCTGGACGCCGGTGAAGAAGCGCCCTCACGGAGACTTGGCTGCCTCTGGGCTCCGCGGGGACATGAGCGGCCGCGCCCGCGGGAGGGCACGGGGCACGGGCCGGAGCCCCGTCGCCACGGAGGTGGGGCGTGCCCGGGGGCCTCCAGCTGAGCTGTCTCCCTCCCTCCGCGCCTCCGTGGACACTGCCTTTCTCTGCACATATCTTTCCCTCTTTGCTAGAAAGCAAAGACTTCTCTTCTCTTCTCTTTCAACTTTGAGTCTTTCCAGGGTTTCTCATATATATGTATATGTATTTCCCGTTGGGAAGCTTATCCGAGTAAGATGTTAATGTAGATGTTTTGGCCGCTGAAAAGGACTGAAAGTGGGAGGCGAGTGGATCACTCTTTTCTGTTTTCTGAGTTTTAATTACTTTATTCGTTTGCAAGTCTCCTGGTGAAAAAGACTATACCTTTAAAAGTACTATTATTTGGTATGTAACTTAATATGACCCATCTCCCTAATTTATATAAAAAAGAAATAATTTCAAACACAAATGGCTGGTGCACTGGGATGACCCAGAGGGATGATACCGGGAGGGAGGTGGGAGGGGGGTGCAGGATTGGGAACACGTGTACACCCATGGTGGATTCATGATGATGTATGGCAAAACCAATACAATATTGTAAAGTAAAATAATAATAATGATAATAATAATAATATAATTTTTAAAAAAAGAAATTTAGAATCAGCCACTGTGCATAGGGCTTCTTATTAAACTTAGGCAGCTTGGTTGGATTGAGAAGCCTATCTGCAATTTCTGAGTGATGTTACACTTAGTATTTGGAGCAATACTTAGCAAAAACTTAGTATTTGGAGTAACATCTTAGACCAGAAGTGCCGTGTGAGTAGTATGTCTTTATTATGGCTTTACTTTCATAAAGAGGTCTTCTGTTGATTTTTCCCTTTTTTTTTAAAGTAGACTGATTTATACCTTCTTCCACAGAGAATTACTGTAAAGAGAAAATATTAATGGTTCTCTTCATCTGTTTTGTGAACTAGTTTTGGACCAGTTTTTTCAGAAGTGTCATCATCAGACTGGTGGCCCAGATCCTCTGGGCTCAGTTTATTTTCTTGCTACAAACTTGTTCACATCAGAGTCCCTATGTCTGAGGGCTACAGAAGTGTGAGGTCTTTGATCATCTGTGTGTGTGTTAGTCACTTCAGTCGTGTCCAGCCCTGTGCGATCCCATGAACTATAGCCCAGCAGGCTCCTCTGTTCATGGATTTCTCCAGGCAAGAACAATGGAGTGGGTTGCCAGTTCCTTCTCCAGGGATCGAACCTGTGTCTCCTGCATTGCAGGCAAATTCTTTATCGTCTGTCACCAGGAAGCTTGTGACCACCTGTACCACCTTCCATTTGGTGACCTTCTTGGAGAAGGAAATCCAACCCACTCCAATATTCCTGCCTGGAAAATCCCATGGACAGAGGAGCCTGGTAGGCTACAGTCCGTGGGGTCCCAAAGAGTCGGACACGACTGAGCAACTTCACTTTTGGGTGCAAGGCTCACACCTTTGCCTCTGGAGGCTAAAGGCCTCTGGCTCACAGTTAGCATTGAAATCAAAGTTTAATGAATGGGGAAAACTGTGGCTCTGCTTTATCTTCTTTTCTAAAATGGGCAGTCTTTTCTCCTCTCTCAAGCATCTTACCTGCAAACCTTTTCTTTTCCTAGCTCATGGTACTCTAGTGACATAGGACATGATGCCATTCTCATTCTCGTCTCGTGATAAGGTTTTAGTTTATGACTTAATATCTTAACTCTGACCAAATGTCTTTACTCATTTCAGCCTCCATCTATTGCGCTAATTGATAATGAAGCATCGTCTAGCAGTGACTGTGCGAGAACAAGCAGGATGTCACAGAAATGTAAGTGCAGCTCCGTCTGTTCCATTCAGTTCCATCCCATCTGAATGAAATAGGAGTGACTCAACCGAGCCTCTGAGCAGCAGATTCGCTTCTTGAGCATCCTGTCTTCCTTTCCTTGAAGCATCCCTCTGTGTTTGTTGTGTTTCTTTGAGACCTCCAAACACAGAGTCTGCCACTGAATTTCCTGATAGTGTTCGGCAGCTGGGAACCCCCAGACATTAGGAAGCGAGTTTTTCTGATTTCTGTTTCTACTGAATAAATTTGGAAAAAAAATCTTTAAAAATACTTTATGACATACAAATGTCAATACTATTGCCTTGCAGAGATGGTAGAAACCTGGCATGCCTGTTTCCCATTCTGTCTTCCTTTCCCACCTGTGGTAGACATCACCCTTTGATGGTAGCCCTCTTCCCTGCAAGTCCAGATTTGACCTCAAGATACTTGTCGACATGCTACGCTAAAT
Source organism: Ovis canadensis (assembly GCF_042477335.2). Taxonomy (NCBI): domain Eukaryota; kingdom Metazoa; phylum Chordata; class Mammalia; order Artiodactyla; family Bovidae; genus Ovis; species Ovis canadensis. The sequence continues at coordinate 23,645,239 of NC_091259.1, read as the reverse complement.
AGCCCATAGCACACAGTGCGAGTTGGCTGCCCAATAGGCTAGTTTCCCAGGGCCACTGTGATAGAGTACTGCAGACCAAGTGACTTAGACAATGTAAATGTATGGTCTCATAATTTCAGCCCTGTTGCCATCATGCAAGTGTTATTCCAGCTTTTTTTTGAGAATTTCTTTCCACATCTGCTGCACATCCTTGTGACTAGCAAGTGATGGAAACTGTTCATTCGTTGAGGGTAGACTGAATATTTTTACTTTTAAAAATTGTGGTAAAATATGTGGAATGTAAAATTGACGGTTTTAACAATGTTGAAGTGCACAGTCCAGTGGTATTAACAATATTCACACTGTTGTGCAACCATTGCCATTACCCATCTCTGGAACCTTTCTGCTCTTGCAAAATTGAAACTTTGTACGAATTTAACAATATTTCTCCATTTGCCCCTCCTCCTCAAACTCTGGTGGTCTTCCCTGATAGCTCAGTTGGTAAAGAATCCGCCTGCAATGCAGGAGACCTGGGTTTGATCCCTGGGTTGGGAAGATTCCCTGGAGAAGGGAAGGGCTACCCATTCCAGTATTCTGGCCTGGAGAATTCCAGGGACTGTATAGTTCACGGGGTCGCAAAGAGTCAGACACGACTGACTGAACGATTTTCACCAGACTCTGGCAACTACCATTTTATCAGTTCAGTCCCTCAGTCGTGTCTGACTCTTTGCGACCCCATGGATTGCAGCATGCCAGGCTTCCCTGTCCATCACCAACTCCCGGAGCTTGCTCAGACTCCTATGCATCGAGTTGGTGATGCCATCCAACCATCTCCTCCTGCCTTCAGTCTTTCCCAGCATCTATGGTAGACTGAATTTTTAGAAACCACCAGACAGTATTTGAACAGTAAGTTATATGGATAATTAGCAAGAATAATCAAATTTTTAAAAATGAAATAAATTATGTTATTCTCCTGGAAGACTCCGACTCCACTGAAAAGGGTATGGACAGCAGTTTTGGGTGAGTGGGTAGTGCCATTTGGGGTAGTTGCATATCATGACTATATCAAAGGAAAGAAATTTGTATATTAATAGTCATGTTACTTTGTAGTAATTATTTTGTGATGTAAAATTTATATTTTCATATTATCTTCAAAGTGTCAAAGTTATATCCAAAATCGGCATCGCTATACTCGTTTAACAAAGGAAATAGTCATCTGGAAATAGACTTCAATTTCATGTTTTCTAGATCCTAAAACACTGACATGCCCCAAGGTGAAGTGCTGACTTTCATTCTCAGAGGAATGCTCTAGCATAAAAACTGATGACAGCCTCTGGGCATTTCTCTTCCTGTGGTTGGGAAAGTTGGGAGATTTTCAGCCTCAATCTGTGCAGAAGTTGATGTGGACAGTCTTAATTTGTAATTCTTCAGGTGTTATACAAGAGCTACAGGAGGGAGACAAACCCTCCATCAGTGGGCATGGAGCAGAATGTAGGGGAAGAGAGCCTCCTCCTTAGTCAAGAGGAGAATCACAGCAGCCCCATATGTTATATGAGGTGGGACTAACCCAGGGTCCGTTATTCTTAAGAAAACATACCATGCTTCCTTCACAGTTTTCAATTTTCAGGCCGCAGACTTCTGTGCATTCCCCATTGTTTTCAGCAGTATCGGTCAGTTTTATTAAAAGCCACAAAAAACTGAGTTTTGGTTCTAGATGCACTTTTTATATAATAGTTGTAAGCAGTATCACTAGCCTGAAATATGAGATGTTATGGTGTTTTCTTCATACTTTAGATGCAGGTGGTATATCTTCGAGTGATCCTGGATGTACCTCCGAGGAAAGAGGTGGGAAAGTCAGACGAGACGTCATGGATTTGTCTGTCTGTACCAGGGAGAAACTGACCCATGTGAGAGACTGCAAAACAGGTACTCACTCTTCACGTTACTTACCTTTCTTTCTTTTTAATATTACCAAATCTTGCCTAAGGAATTTTAATTTCCAGATCTAAAATAAATTCATATCTTGACTTCAAAGATATGTATTGAACATCTGCTATATTTAAAACATTATCTAAGGGTGGCAGGAAGGTTTAGGAGGGAAGGGACATATGTATACCTACGGTTAATTCATGTTGACGTATGACAGAAATCAAACCAATATTGGAAAGCAGTCATCGATCAATTAAAAATAACTATAGAAAAAGAAAGGCAAAAAACCCAAACCAAACAAAAACATTATCTAGACACTCGTTGTTTTAGCCTTAATTATCTCTTTTATTAATAGGAAGAATAACATTTTCTGTAAAACTACATTTCATACATTGAAAACATTTTCTCCTTACCTCTGAGGTAGGGGCCTGCAAAGATGCTTTGTCCCTTTCTCAACTTTTTCTTATATGGGGAAAAATAACCTTTCTGGACTTAAGCTCTAAAAAGAAAAATGTAGCCTGTTTGGGGAATTCTTTACGATGATTCTAGGTTTACCCTTGAAATTGCAACCTAAAATTTTATGTGTATTTTTGGAAAAGTAGGCCTACTGTTTTTATAGGATCCTCAAAAGACTTTGTAATTCCCTCCAAAAAAAGACTCAGTGATGCAGAAAGCCTGCAGATCAGTCTTTTGCAAACTCTTTCAAACCATGCAACAGACATAAGTAGATAAATCCTTATCCATCATACACACAATTGAAACAAAGTTTCATGCAGCAGTGTTGCCCTTCCAGTGGCAGGGCTCTTGGATCCATTCTGTTGTATCCTAGTCTTTCTATGAAATGTGATGCTTTGCCTCACTTATTTTCATAACTGGAGCACTAATGAGACAGGATTACAGTTTGAACACACTTGGTTAAGTCATCTCAAAGGGTTGCTTGCCCACTCGGACATTGTAGATGACTTCTCTTTGTCCGTTAATAGGAGCAGCTAAAATATGTTGGCATGACCTTTGGGAGGACAGTGACAAAAAAGCTTTCCTTTGAATAAAATAGCACAATGATTCCTTGTTCCTACTGGGTATTTACACATGTCAATGAAAAAAAGCATTGCCTACTGTATCAGTAAATTAAGGATGTTGTTAATTTACATTAAGGATGAGGCTGCCCACTGCTAAGCCCTTAGTTACTGCAGCCACTCTCCAACAATGTACCCTAAGGAGACTTGGGGTGGGAAAGAATAGGATACTGGCCCCTGTAGCTGAGGTGCATGGCAAAGAAATGATTTCAGTGAACCCTGACCTTTGCATCTTCCCATGTAGAAAGAATCCATCTGCAATGCAGGCAACCCAGGTTTGATCCCTAAGTCAGGAAGATCCCCTGGAGAAGGGAACGGCAACAACCCACTCCAGTGTTCTTACCTGGAGAATTCCATGGACAGAGGAGCTGGGGTGGCTTACGGGGTTCACAAAGAGCTGGACATGACTGAGTGACTAACACTGTCACTTTCATACTAACACTGTCACCTTTCATAGAAAGGTGCTAAAGTCATTAACACAGGATGTCTGGCTTTCTTTAATTACAATCATCTTTAGAGCTTCCGACTCCCTGGTCTTTGTTGCAAAAACTCCTATCTGGCTCTTCCCTTGCCTCCTTACAGGCAGACTCTCAGGAGTTATCTCCTGAGATATGTATCCCAAGCTTAAGCCCTCAGTTTTGCCCACTGAATAAAACATAATTCTCATCTTTTAAGTTGTGTGTTATTTTTCAGTCAATACACGTGTCAAAACTGAGGGAATATTTCCTAAGGTACACAGGATACTCTTTTATCCTCATGACCTCAGGGTTCATGTTTCCACTTCCTCCATGAGAAATGCAAAACAGTGACTCTTTGGTAATTCTGTCTTGTTAGGCAAACACTGGATAGTTCCGTCGGAGGAGAGGTGAGAGTATTTCCTTTGTGCCCTCCTAGAGTCACTCCTGGTGGAGTTTACAGCATCCTGGGCACAGACCACTGTGTCACGGCCATCTCTGAATTTGTCCTGTAGAGTTTTTTAAAACAATTTTTAAAATGTGTATTTATTCTTCGGCTGTGCTGGGTGTCTTCATTGCTGCATTCAGGATCTCTGGGTGTGACCTCTAAACTCATGGCTTCCCTGCTGGCTCAGAGGTTAAAGCGTCTGCCTCCAATGCAGGAGACCCGGGTTCGATTCCTGGGGCGGGAAGATCCCCTGGAGAAGGAAATGGCAATCCACTCCAGTATTCTTGCCTGGAGAATCTTATGGACGGAGAAGCCTACTAGGTTACAGTCCATGGGGTCGCAAAGAGTCGGACACGACTGAGCGACTTCACCTTCACCTTCACCTTCTAAACTCTTGGTTGTAGTGTGTGGGATCTGGTTCCCTGACTGGGGATGGAACCCAGGTACCCTGCATTGGGACCTGGAATCTGCCACTGACCCAGGGAAGTCCCTGTCCTCTAGATTTTGAGGAGGTGAATAAAAGTTCTGTAGGGCCTGGAGTTCCAGGAAGCTCACATGACCTTCCTATGCCTGCAAAAAACAGAAGCCCAGAGTCCTGTCTGTTCTCACACAGGGAAGATGTGAAATTTCTTCTTCTGTTCCTTCTCTGGGGCTTACAGAGCCATCTAACCACTGACTGTAGTGTTTCAATATTTTCTGAAATATGGTGAACTTTTTATTATCTGAATTTCCAAGAGAATGGGGTGGGGGGCTATATTCATGGTAAAAACTGGAGAGTTTCTTTCTAATCTGAGAGCAGCATCTAAAGCTGTTATCAGACCAAGCAGGTCCCCTCACCCACGTGTAGTAAAGTCAATCTACTGACACACTGTGTTGTAGTGAAGGAAATTACAGTGTTTATTGTGAGGCACTGTACAAGGATCCATTGACTACACAGTCCATGGGATTCTCCAGGCCAGAATACTGGAATGGGTAGCCTTTCCCTTCTCCAGGGGATCTTCCCAACCCAGGGATTGAACCCAGGTCTCCTGCATTGCTGGCAGATTCTTTACCAGCTTAGCTATCAGGGAAGCCCTATAATTTCAGAGCAGCATCTGAAACTTATCAAACCAAATGGGTCCCCTCACCCATGCGCAGTAGTCAATCTGCTGACACACCAGGTTGCGGTTAGGGAAAGTGCACTGTTTATTATGAGGCACTGAACAAGGAGTCTAGGACAGCTAATGCTCAGAAAGCCCAAACTTCCTGGTGTGTGTGTATGCTCAGTCGCTCAGTGTCCGACTCTTTGCAACCCCATGGTCTATAGCCAGCCAGGCTCCTCTGTCCATGGGCTTTTCCGGGCAAGAATTCTGGAGCAGGGGATCTTTGTGACCCAGGGATTAAACTCATGTCCCCTGCGTTGGCAGGCGGATTCTTTACCACTGAGCCACCTGGGAAGCCCTATTAATCCTTAGGTGCCAGTAAGTCTAGAAGCTACATGATCACTTTTAGCATCTGTAAAACAGTTCAGGAAATGTGCACTAGATACTATTATCTAGGTACTTAGAGAGGAGCGAAAGCAGACGATAATGGAAGAAGGGTCTGTCCCAGGAAGGCCCCATGGGGTCTTGCTCAGTTACAAAATTTTCACTTGAATGATTTGAATTGCACAGAATCAGCGGGAAGGCAGTATTTGGAAAGAGTTCTAGGGTAGTTGAATTCAGATGTTTCTCTTCTCCCCAAACAAGGTCACTTCCTGCTCTTTGGTTCTTATGAGGCCTGCTTTGCCAGTGTGATCCTTTTGTTTGTAGGACTCTGCTTTCCAGGTGGCTCTAGTGGTAAAGAATCTGCCTACTGATGCAGGGAACATGAGACATTGGTTCCATCCTTGGGTTGGGAAGATCCCCTGGAGGAGGGCATGGCAACCCATTCCAGTATTCTTGCCTGGAGAATCCCATGGACAGAGGAGCCTGGTGGGCTACAGTCCATAGGATCCCAAAGAGTCAGACACGACTGAAGTGACTTAGCATGCATGCATGTAAGGTTATCAGGCTGCTGGTTACTCAAGCTTACTTCGTATCACTGAACAAAAGTCCTTGCTTTCCAGTAGCAATTATGCATATGCACATAAATTTTTGAATGCCACGATTAATATGAACATGATGCATTTTTTTTCATTAGAAAATATTTTCTATTTGTTTTCTTCAGGTTCCAGTGGAATACCTGTGAAACTGGTCACAAATCTCTTTAATTTAGACGTGCCCCAGGACTGGCAGCTATACCAGTATCATGTGACATATAGTCCGGATATAGAATCTAGAAGGCTGAGAATTGCTCTGCTTTATAGTCACAGGGAACTCTCCAACAAAGCAAAAGCATTTGATGGTGTCATCCTTTTTCTCTCACAAAAGCTAGAAGAAAAGGTATAGTATGGTTAATTTTTAAACACACACATATGCATATATTTATACTCCTCCATATAGATCTTAGAGGTTAGCTGATTTTCATGACAGCTGGAATAAGTGGGTCACTCGCTCCTTTTCTTTCCTATTCCCATGCCCGAGAGCAAAAGACTTCTTAATTAAGACCTCATCAGCAATTGATTTCCTAATTAAGAAGCTGCTGGTCAGGCATTTCAGAAAGAAGAGCTGTAATACAAATACTGCTTTTTTGACAATTTTTTTTCAAGGCAAAGTGTCCTTGAGAGAGGAATCTTTTTTAAACTTTTCCCAAAATAGGCAAGAGTTTAAGAAACAGCGTTTACCCTGTGGCCTCAGACCTTTAAATTTACTTTTTTTTCCTCTCCTGTGCATTCTGTCCATCTGTCCAAAGGACTGACTTTACATCAATCCTGATTCTAAAACTGTCATTTTTCATGACTTGTTCCATCATATGAAATAGCAGTTACTTATATCAATCTTGCTCCTTGAAAGAAAAGCTATCACCAACTTAGACAGCATATTAAAAAGCAGAGACATTACTTTGCCAACAAAGGTCCATCTAGTCAAAGCTATGGTTTTTCCAGTAGTCATGTATGGATGTGAGATTTGCACTATAAAGAAAGCTGAGCGCCGAAGAATTGATGCTTTTGAACTGTGGTGTTGGAGAAGACTCTTGAGAGTCCCTTGGACAGCAAGGAGATCCAACCACTCAATCCTAAAGGAAATCAGTCCTGAATATTCATTGGAAAGACTGATGCTGAAGCTTAAACTGCAACACTTTGGCCACCTGATGCAAAGAACTGACTCTTTGGAAAAGACCCTGATGCTGGGAAAGATTGAAGGCAGGAGGAGAAAGGGACGGCAGAGGATGAGATGGTTGGATGGCATCACTGGCTCAATGGACATGAGTTTGAGCAAGCTCCGGGAGTTGGTGAGGGACAGGGAGGCCTGGTGTGCTGCAGTCCGTGGGGTCGCAAAGAGTGAGACAAGACTGAGTGGCTGAACTGAACTAGCTGAACTGAACTGATGTCGATCTTAGGGCTGCCCTGGTAGCTCAGCAGAAAAGAATCTGCCTACAATGCAGATGTAGGTTCCATCCGTGGGTTGGGAAGATCCTCTGGAGGAGGGCATGGCAACCCACTCCAGTATTCTTGCCTAGAGAACCCCATGGACAGAGGAGCCTGACAGGCTATAGTCCATAGGGTCGCAATGGGTTGGACATGGCTGAAGCAACTGAGGACACATGCGTATATCAATCTTAAGGATATTTTTGAATGGTTATGACCTTTGGATATGGCAATTGCATGATTCATATCTATTTTTTTACACCTTCCCATTTTTAGTCCTAAAATCAAAATACAAATATTGAGGTTTTTATCATATGCTTTGTTCTAAGGCAATAGTAAAATTATTACAAAGAAAAAGAACCAGTTTCTGTATGAAAAACTAAAGCAGAGTATTGAATTAAAACTTGATGCTTCTGTCCGTTGGAAAGTGTAATCATTTTAGTTCAGCATCTTGAACAGGATGACAGCTAGAGCATAAATGTAAATTTCTAGATTCCCTGTTAACCTTTGTGAATTTCCTCAAGAAGTGCTTTTCTGAACACTCTTGGAGCCTTTATCGGTTCATGAAATTCTATTTTTAGGAGCTACCTGAGTGTTTATTTCATCTGAATATGGAATTTTAAATTATACCATATGATTAGATTTAAGAACATGTAAAATCTGGGTCTATAAATTTAGAAACATTTTCATTCATCCTAAGTCCTTATTGGTCCCTCAATATTTTGTCCCATGACAGATGTTGATAGCCTGCTAGTATAGTCTCATACTTAAATGACATATTTCAAGGGTATTACTGTCATTGAAGATCGGCAGATTCTTAATCACTGGACCACCAGGGAAGTCCCAGACTTTTGTACAGTTTTACCTGAGGCAAGAAACACTTCAGTGAAGTATCTCATCACTTGTGAAAGGGTGCATTTCTCTTTGTTTCCATCCCTAACCCTACATTCTTGGTTCAGCCTGAAAGCCATTAAAACTACACTTTCACTATAGAAAATACATAAATGCCTGCTAATGAACTGGCCTCTTCTAATTCCTCACCCTTCTGAAAAATCCTCGACCATTGATTCTACTGGCTGATCTATTCATTCTTTTATTCCGAAAAAAATCTCTACTGAGCCTTGCTTGGTCTAAGGAGCTTTACATTTAGTTAGGCACCTGGTATAAAGACCATGCATTCACTATACTGTTAGCATGTGGTTCCGGATTATTAGAGCTCTAGGGCTTTCTCTAGACCTTTTAAAAATGAAATCAGATTTCCTGTCTAAACTGTCACGGTTTTCTTCTCTCTTTCCACACTTACTTTCCCTATGGTCTGTTCTCTATCCTTTGCTTTCTTTTCCTCTGCTCCTCTGTTGTTTTTTGGTTTTTTTTTTAATGAACTTTTGAGAGGCTTCTTTCTGAAATCCATGAACTCAAAGTGGGCAGTGTGCAACATGCATGCGTCCTCAGTCGTGTCTGACTCTTTGTGACCACATGGACCATAGCCTTCCAGGCTCTTCTGTCCATGGTGTTCTCCAGGTAAGAATACTGGAGTGGGTTGCCATTTCCTACTCCAGGGGATCTTCCTGACCCAGGGATCAATCACTCGTCTCCTGCATCTCCTGCATTGCAGGTAGATTCCTTACTGCTGAGTCATGGGGGAATCCCCAAGATGAGCAGGACACTTTATTAGTAGGCTTTTGGGCATCCATGAACTCTTATAAATGGGTACATGATATGCCTTGCTGTGGTATTCAAATACGTGACATTTTCTTGGGAGAATATCTGTAACTTTCATCAGACTCTCAAAGTAGGTGGTGATCTGTTTTCCTGTACCTCCCCTTCCCCCCAAAAGGTCAAGAACCCTATTCCTGAATTCTCTTTGGATTGAATCTTTGAACCTTGAGTCCGGTTTTGATTCTCAATTAAGAAATCTGAGACCGGAGAGGTGTGTTGCTTTTCTGGGATTAGCAAAATACAGAGGAAAAAACCTTCCAAACCTAACCCGATGATTAGATTATCACTCCCATCACTAACAGCTGCAGCTTTGTTTTTGGTAGAGCTTGTGAAGTTTTGACGGCTTTAGCAGAGCCACATTCTGTGCATTGGAGGATAAGCTATAGAGTCCATTTTAAGTACTTCTTTTTCCAGGTCACGGAGTTGTCAAGTGAAACCCAAAGAGGCAAGACTATAAAGATGACTATCACTCTGACGAGAGAGCTGCCGGCAAGTTCTCCTGTGTGCATCCAGGTCTTCAATATCATCTTCAAAAAGTAAAGTGCCTCCAATGTGAATTTAATTTAGGCCAATGATGCCTTTCCGCGTAGAGCCTGGGTATTAAAAGTATTTGCAATTTTGTAGGTGGTGTGCCAGCAGCAATGTCCTCTTCAGGGCAGTTTTCTGTGTACTTCTGTGTATTACTGCAGTAATACTCACCACAGCCCATCACAGCCTTGAACTGGCACCTCTGTCATTATTCAGTATCATCTGTGTTGAGACAAGGGCCTCAAGGGTTGTGATGTCTCGGGGACCAGGGCAGGTGCCTTTGCCCTTTTCCTGTACCCGCTCCCAGCCTCCATCCCCAGACTTAAAAACTGGGTCAGTAAACTGAAGGAGTGGCTTTTCTCCTGGCTGATTTGTTTTAGGTGTGAAAGGTCATCACCGTCTGCTTTCAATGCTTTCAGACCCCTTCCTTTCCCCACTTGTCCCTGGGGACAGAGGAAGGGTGTCACTAAGCTTTTCAGTGTTCTTCAGACTGACCTGAGGATCACTTGCTTCAGCGTCAGCTTGGGTGTTAGGTGCAACTTGACAAAATGCAGGTTCCCTAGCCCCTCACTGGACCTAGTGAACACAATTTTGTGAGTGGGGCCTGAAAAATCCATATTTTTGGCAAGCTTCCCAGATGGGAGCTCAGAAGCTTGAGAACCCCTGTTTTCCATGCTGTTGGTGTGGATCACTAGGGTGATATGTTAAAAACCTAAGATTTTAGCCCTTTGCTCTGGACAGGATGAGAGGAGTTTGGGTTTACTGAGTAGAACACATAGACGAATTTCCATCACACAGATACACTGATTCCTAATTCTAGTCAGAAGTCTAGGCAAGTGTCTTCTGATCTTATCTGGGTCTCAGCTCAGCACTGTAAAAAACGCTCTTCAGAATCCATTTTTTGCATATGCCGCCCTGATTATTTTAAGTCAGCTGACATTTGGAAGGTGCTTTGCAGTGATAGAGCTCTTTCTCTGGCACTAGAGTTTCCTTGATCTTTACTCAGTTGCCCTGAGGCAGGTATGATTAAACTCCCCATTTTACAGATAAGGAGGCTGAGGCTCAGGTGACTGTGGGTAGCCAAAAAGCACACAACTGAAACCTGTTTTCAGACTCTTCCGTTTCCCCAATGCACAGGGCAGCTTCAGATAGTAATGTGTCTCGTTCCAAAAGCAGCCAGAGTTAGTCGCTGAAGAGGCAGCCTTGTCATTTGGTAGCAGTGAAGAGCTAGAATAGACTCATTAGAAACAAACTCCTCAGGAATGTAAATTGGTGCAGATACTGCGGAGAACAGTATGGAGGTTCCTTAAAAAACTAAAAATAGACTACTGTATGATCTGGCGATCCCACTTCTGGTATATACCTAGTAAGAACTCTTAATTCAAAAAGATAACGTGCACCTCAGTGTTCATAGCAGCACTATTTACAATAGCCAAGACATGGAAGCAATGTAAATGTCCATCAGCAGATGAATGGATAAAGAAGATATGTACATGTATGCAATGGAATACTATTCAGTCTTAAAAAGAATGAAATAATGCCATTTGCAGCAATATGGATGGATCTAGAGATGATCATACTCATTGAAGTAAGCCAGAGAAAGACAAATATCATATGATATCACCTGTATGTAGCATTTAAAAAATGATGTCAATGAACTTATTTACAAAACAGAAATAGGCTCACAGACAGAAAATAAACTTATGGTTACCCAAGGGGATGGGGAGTTAGAGGTAAATTAGGAATTTGGGATTAACATATACACAATACCGTATATAAAATAAGCAACTAGGACCTACTGAATAGCACAGGGAACTGTATTCAATATCTTGTAATAACCTATAAGGGGAAAGTATCCGAAAAGGAATATACATGTATAACTGAATCACTTTGTTGTACACTGAAACCAATACAACATTGTAAATTAATTACCTGTACAAAAAGAAAGAAAGAGGAAACAGCGTCCTCATTTCAAAATAAGAACGGGGCCAGAAGAGCCTGTGGACATGGCTTTTCTCGCCTCAGCCACGGCAACCAGAATATTACCGTCGCAGTCATATCTGCTAAGGGACCACTTCCTTTTGCAGTTAAACCCAGAAGAATAGAACTATTTTCAATTGTGTCATTCCCAAATATGGAGTGATAGTTCTTGTATATACCCTCATAGGTATATACAGTAGCTAACCTTTCAGCATTATAACAATAAGAGTTCCGGGCTTTTCTACTAGTTTTTATTTCAGCGTGGGTAACAAACTTAGAAGTATACTGTTATAGACAGATGTTTAACACAGATTTAAAATATATATACTTTCAGGGTCTTAAAAAAGTTATCCATGTACCAAATTGGACGGAACTTCTATAAGCCTTCTGAGCCAGTGGAAATTCCCCAGCACAAGTAGGTTTATTTATGTTTTCTGTTACTCTGAAATTGTTATAATGTGAGCAGTATCATTTATGATGCAATATTATACCATTATGCCTCCTCTGAGAGACTCCGTGGTAAGAAAAGTCATGGATTTTTTTTAATTTTCAAGTTTTTTTTTAATAGAATGGTGAATGTCAAAAGGTAGCAGTCTGTTTTCTTATATTATTGTGCTAGATCATTATCATAAATCCTAGAATTTAGAAACTGAGCTTCCTGTGTGTGACAGTAATCATGAGAGCAAAATAAACTCTCTTATGTTATGCCTCATAACTTGGGCTCTGTTTTCCGGCTGACAGAAAGTTAACACAGGCAGGGTGGTAGGTAGGAAATTATTGGGTGAAAAGATGTCAGATACCCAAGCCAACTAAGCTGCCCTAGTGAATGATAGAACCATTAGGAACTCTTGCAGAATCTTCATCCTAAACTAGGGAGTAGAGACTGCAGCGAAGGTGGTCTTGAGCTTTCCAAAACATGTGGTTGAGCCCAAAACAGAGGCAACCAGTGACCCAAAGGGAGAAATACAGATGTTTCCACTTAATGACATTTTGGCTTTACAATGGTGTGAAAGCGATACACCGTCAACAGAAACCACACTTGGAATTGCGGATTTTGGCCTTTTCCGGGGCTAGCGATACGCAGTATGGTACTATCTGGTGATGATGGTTAGCTGCCACAGCCACAGCACCCAGGCAGCCACCCAATCCCGAGGCTAAACGATTGATACGCTCACAACCCTTCTGAACCCATACAACCATTCTGTTTTTCACTTTTAGTACAGTATTCAGTAAATGACACAAAATATTCAACACCTGATTGTAAAATAGGCCTTGTGTTAGATCATTTCATCCAACTGTTGGCTAATGTAAGTGTTCTGAGCACACAAGGTTGGCGATGCTCTGATGTTCAGTAGGTTACTGAAGAAAAGGTTGGGTGTATTAAATGCATTTTCAACTGAGGATATTTCAACTTATGATGGGTTTGTGAAGATAAAAACCCATTGCCGAGGAAGGTCTGTTTATAAAAGATAGAAAATGGATGCAGGGTGTTTGGCTTCTGCCAGGTGGAGGAAAAGGGCAGGGTGTCTGTGTGCTGGTTCAGTGGGTCAGACTGTTCTGTGTAAAGCACCTAATCATTCACCCTGTCACTTATATCTCCACCTGGATTAGAAATTCTTGGGTCCATTGTTGTGACGAGCTGTCGTTGGTACTGTTACCAACCAGGATTCTTTGTCTCCTTAATCAATAGAAATTGATCGGAGACCAGACAGAAAATTCAGGCAAGGCTTTATCAGGGACCCTGCTGCAACAGGGAGGAACAAGAACAAGTAATAGGTTCCCTTGCTCACTTACTCACTGAGGGGAGCAGCTGATTGCTTATGTGGGGTGAAAGTAGGGATATGTCCAGAGGTCGGGCCAGAGGGTTGGCTTAGGTGGTTTGCCCATCCCTTTGGTGGTGTTGAGTGTAGTGGGCACGCACAGTACCCTGATTTTGCTCCCAGCTCTTCAGAAGAGGCAGTTGGCTTTTTGGTACATTTTTGTATGTTATTGTCCATAATTTGCCTCAACTGTGCACGCATCCAATTACTTTTAGTCCATGATAGTTTCGCTGCATTTTGTTGCTCGAGGAGATGTTTGTCCAGGTGCCAGAATTGCAGCAAAAGGCCCCAGATCCCAGCTTCTCTCAGTGCTAGTGCATATGCTGGTCCTGAAGCTGATATTTGGGGCTTCCCTGGTGGTTCAGATGGTAAAGAATCTGCCTGCAACGCAGGACACCGGGGTTTGATCCCTGGGTTAGGAATATCCCTTGGAGAAGGGAATGGTTATTCACTCCAGTAGTCTTGCATTAGTATCACAGTCAATGAAGTCCACAAAAATATCAACTGAAATGATTAAAAAAAATAATTGTTCTTTCTTGCCAGCTCCTGTAACTTTTTCTTATTCAAGACTTCAGACTATGATGTTCATAAATATGGAAAGGAGATGTAGCCACTGCTGCAGTTTCTCTTGTGTGTCCATATGTGACGTCACTTAGATTATTTCTTTCTTACTGTGAAGTCTCGTCACTGTCTTCGCCATTGAATCAGTGTGCTTTTTTGAACCTAGATGTTTGCATGCTGGGACAGATCCCTCCATAAACACTTCAGTCTTAACAGCTATGCTCTCAGCCAGGGGCGATTTTGCTCCCCAGTGGACATTTGAAAATATCTGGAGATATTTTTGGTTGTCACAGCATGGGAGTTGCTGCTGGCATCTAGTGGGTAGAGGGCCAGGGGTATGCTACACATTCTGCAATGCCCAGGCTTTCCCGGTGGCTCTGGTAAAGAATCTGCCTGTGAAGTAGGAGACGGAAGAGATGCAGGTTTGGACCAAACCCAGGGATCCTAGGTCAGGAAGATCCTCTAGGGGAGGAAATGGCAACTCGCCTGGAGAACCTGGTGAGCTAGAGTCTATGGAGTTGCAAAGAGTCAGACATGACTGAGCACACCACACCACACCATACCCCCCCCACACACACATACACACTGCAGTTCACAGAACAGCCCCTAACACACACACACACACTCACACACACTGCCTGGAGAACCTGGTGAGCTAGAGTCTGTGGAGTCACAAAGAGTCAGAAATGACTGAGCACACCACACCACACCATACCCCCCCCCCCACACACACATACACACTGCAGTTCACAGAACAGCCCCTAACACACACACACACACACACACTGCCTGGAGAACCTGGTGAGCTAGAGTCTGTGGAGTCACAAAGAGTCAGACATGACTGAGCACACCACACCACACCACACACACACACACACACACACACACTCACACACACACACACTCACACTGCAGTTCACAGAACAGCCCCTAGCAAAGAATTATACAGTTAAAAGAAACGAAGCTCTAAAGAAATGTATTTTATCCTAAATATATGTTTAAATTTTACCCTTATTTGCTTCCCTTGTGTCTCAGCTGGTAAAGAATCTGCCTGCAATGCGGGAGGCCTGGGTTTGATCCCTGGGTTGGGAAGATCCCTTGGAGAAGGGATAAGCTACCCACTCCAGTATTCTGGCCTGGAGAATTCCACATGGGGTTGCAAAGACTCAGACATGACTGAGTGACTTTCACTTCATTTCACTTCATATGTTTAAAGACACTCCAGCTGGAAATAGCTGAAGTGTTAAGTCAGCCGCTGAAAGAAATCAGATTTAAAGAAAAATTGTTTCATAAAATTGAGAGAATTAGAATATAAAGTCACCATTTTAAAACATTTATTGTTATCCTGATATAACATTTAAAATATTTATTTAAAAATTTTTATTTATTAAAAACATTTTATTTTTTTGAAGATTGTCCCTTTGGCCTGGGTTCACCATTTCTGTATCACATTTTGAAAGCAAACTCCTGTTGAGTGCTGATGTGAGTTACAAAATACTCCGGAACGAGACAGTTCTGGAGTTCATGACAGATCTCTGCCGCAAAAGTAGCGTGTCCTGCTTTACCCAAACGTGTGAGAAACAGCTGATTGGGCTCATTGTCCTGACAAGGTAAAAGCCTGCCTTTAAATAGACTTTCCTCTCAAGAATGCATTATGTATGCCACGTAGGACGAGGAAGAGCTGCGGGCACTGGCTGGAGCCCAGATCTGATGAGTCTGCTCCCTGCTGTCAGTTGCCTAGAGCTGAGGCTCCCTGGAGGGGTGTGCTGGGCGCCCGCCGTCTCTCCTGGTCCTTCCTTACCTCCTCCAATACCCTCCCCTCACCCCCAGTGGTCTGCACTTTGCTGCTCCAGCCCCTCTGCCTGGGTCCCCTGCCTCTATTTCTGCCTTTTAGATTTCTGCTCCCACAGAGTCCACTCAAAGGTCCACTCAGCTGGAATTCATTTCTCTGCTCTATGCTGCTCCGGAAACTCAGTGCTTATCATCACCTCTTTAGGGCCCTTTTATTTCATTTTATTACATCACCGTGTAACTGAGCAGGACCCTGTGGGGCCTTCCCGGGCAGACCCCTGCCCCATATCCTCTGCTTTAGCTCCTCTCTGAAGTACCCACATAGCAGAGTCTGATGCACTTTCCTTCACCACAACCTGCTGTCAGGAGACTGGCTTTACTGTGCTGGGCAAGCTGACCCAAATTTGGTTCGGTAGCAACAAGACAGAGCATCAGGTCTGCGTCTCATTTTCACTGTAAAGTTATGAGGTCCTTTTGGCTGAGGACTTTCAAGCCTCTCGCTGTGTCTGTGTATAATTTGCCCGCAGTGCCTATTGAAGCAAATGAAACATGGACAGTTAGGTGACTTCCTGAGGAACAAAAGTCCACTCTACGCTGCTGCCAGCCCATGGACACTTTTTACGGAAGACCCTCTCGCCTTCTCCTAGTCTAGGTTGCAATTTCCACTTGAAGTTGTTTTCCTGGGTTGTAGAGCAGAGAGGTGGCACCGGTTGAGTTCCCTTTATCCTCTTGTCATGAGCTCTGTGAATTAGCTTACCACACTATTTCCAAGTCAGCTTGCAAGGTACTGAGAGCCTAGGAGAAAAGTGACAAGGAGGTTTCTGTCCCACGGCTGGGTTGGCATGAGAAGATGTTCCAGGCCACATGGTACCTGATGAAGGGGAGAAAGAGCTTAGAAAGATCTTAGCTGACCTGTTTTGCAGTTTTGCCCAGGGCCAGCCTTAGATGGAAGATGAGTCAGGCTGCCAGAATAGCATGGTTCATCAGCCTCCTTAGGATTTTTTTTATGAGAAAAACTAGCTGGGAGTTCAAAAATTCTGAGTTGAAAACAGAAGCTGACAGGAAGGTTTGGAGCCATACTTCAGCTTTTGAACATTTAAGCATGATTTACCTGAAGCTACAGTGTCTCCTGGGCGTGCCTCAGTTGGCTCAGCTGGTAAAAAACCTGCCTGCCAATGTAAAAGATACAGGAGATGCCAGTTCAGTCCCTGGGTTGAGAAGATCCCCTGTAGAAGAAAATGGCAACCCACTCCAGTATTCTTGCCTGGAAAATCCCATGGACAGAGGAGCCTGGCGGGCTGCAGTTCATGGGGTCACAAAGAGACTGAGTGCACGCACACACACACACACGCGTGCACACACACACACAGACAGTGTCTCTCAGCAGAGACAGTGTCTCTCAGTGAGAAAAGAGATGGTGGGCCAGCGATTATTCCTTTGGTTTTGTTGCGATATGGGGGTCCTCTCATAAACAGAAGAGTTCATCAACGCTCTTAGATAAAAGCTATCTTTTTTTTAAGTGACTATTCTTGAGTTATTATCTTTCATAATATCTGAAATTCTGGAAGATAACACTTTGAATTAAAGTGTAGTGAATTAGCCACTTACCGTGTAGGATTTCAGAGAGGAACTTAAAAGATTTCTTGTATTTGCCAGATACAATAATAAAACCTATCGCATTGATGACATCGACTGGTCGGTGAAACCCACACACACCTTCCGGAAGCGGGACGGCGCTGAGATCACCTACGTGGATTACTACAAGCAGGTAGTGCTTGTTTCTTCTTTCAGCCTCATCTCCCTCCTGCCTCGCTCGGGGAAGGGCTATGGTCTGACTCCTGCCCGCCTCTTGAGCCGCATCGCATACCATCCTGTTTTCTTGGAAGGTTCTACTGTGCTTATGGTTCATAGTTCCTCAAGTCCATCACTCCCCTGTGCATTTTCTCACACCCCGCTTCCTCGTCCTTGACACCATTCACAGTTGGCCAATTACTGAACACCCTTCAAGACTCAGCTCAGCAGTCAACTCTTTTTTTTAATAAGATTTTTTTTATGTGGACCATTTTTAAAGTCTTTATTGAATTTGTTACACTATCGCGTCTGTTCTGAGCTCTTGGCTCTGAAGCGTGTGGGATCTTACCTCCCTGACCAGGGATCCAACCTACACTCCCTGCTTTGGCAGGTGAAGTCTTAACTACTGGACTGCGAGGGAAATGCCCCTAGCAGTCAAGGGAGCCCTAGGACTTTCTCCCCCAGGTCCCCTCTCTGTACTTAATTTCTTGCAGTTATCACAGGCAGGTATGAATGGTCCGACTCTCCCTCTTCAACTTTGAGCTCTTGATTTCTGGACACCTAGGGCTAGCATCTAGTAGATGCTCAAACACTTACTGATGAAATCTCGTGCTGACTCTGGGAGCTGGGTTCACAGTGATGAGAATTTCCCCATCCCCACTGTCCAACTTCAGTCCCTTTCAGAGGCGCCTTCTCTTTATTGCATAGTCAGTCATATTTCTGTCTCCAAAATCTCACCACTGTTTTACAAACAGAAAGAGAAAGCAAATGTGTTGACCTTTCTACACTTTCAAGAAAAATGATTTCCTTTTCCTCCTTAGCTTATTTCTTTAGAAGTTTCTCTAAACTAGCTCCAAGCACCTCTTCCATTCTTCCTTCAGGAAGCCTCAGCAATCTGGTATCCGGTTCTGCTGCTATGGAACTAGCTCTCCAAGGTCAAAGTCAGCTACTGACCTTATTCGAAGGAGCTTTTGGTGGCTCTGGACGCTAGTGACAGCTCCTGTGGGCTGAACTCCTCTTCCTTGGGCCCACGGCACATCCCTGGTGGTTCCCTGCCGGGTTTCAGGTGGTTTCTTCTCAGCCTCCTTCAACATTTTACCCCTTAACTTCCCCCAAACATGAAATTCTGTACCTCGCCACGGCCCCTTTGCAGAGGATCTTTTCTCCATATTCTGAGATAGCTTCCAATATAGTATTTTTGTCTTGCCGTCCTTCCTAAATTATATCCTCCTCTCCATTTTCTGGCTGCATTTGCATGAGTATCCTGCAGGCATCTCAAACGAACAAAACTCAGACTGAATTCATTGTCTTTCCCACGCCTGTCTCTCCTTGGGAATTCTGCGTCTCAGGAAATCATTTTGTATCCTTCTTTGTCTTCCCCCTGTCCACCTCATTCAGTTGTCCTTACAGAACACATATCACTTTGGGCATTTGGCAAAGCTTTTTGTGCAGAAAAGTGTTCTCCATTAGTGTTTATTAAATACAGAGTTTGTTAAACATTTGGGATTTTTCCTGCATGGTTAAATTCATTTTTCTTTGATGTGTTTGAGAACCTGTGACATTCTGAAAAGGGAATCATGATAAAAATCCTTCTCACTTTCTTTGTAATGAGTTGTGATTCCCTGCATATCTATTGTAATTAGGGAGAAAGTAAAAGAAAATGGCACCAGTTTCTAGAATGCTTTCCTCTTTGTCTCAGGAAAGGAATGATAAATTACCATATAGTCTACTCTCAAAGTGGAAGACATCCTTTTTTTCACTTCAGCCATAATGTTTTAATTTTTTCTATTATTTTTTGTGTTTTAATTTTTTTTGGTGTTGGTTTTTGCCAGTATTTGTTTGTAGATTTTTTAATGACCATTCTGACTGGTGTGAGGTGATAACCTCATTGTAGTTTTGATTTGCATTTCTTTAATAATTGGTGATTTTGAGCATCATTTTATGTGTTTATTTTCCATCTGTATGTATTCTTTGGAGAAATGTCTGTTTAGGTCTTCTGCTCATTTTTGATTGGGCCGTTTGTTTCCTTGATATAGAGCTGTATGAGCTGCTTATATATTTTAGAGATTACGCCTTTGTCAGTTGTATCATTTGCAATTATTTCTCCCATTCTGAGGGTTGTCTTTTAATCTTGTTTATTGTTTTCTTTGCTGTTCAAAGGTTTTTAAGTTTAGTTAGGTCCTATTTGTTTGTTTTTATTTCCATTACTCTAGTAGGTGGGTCAAAGAGGATCTCACTGTCATGTATGTCAAAGAGTGTATTGCCTATATTTTCCTCCAAAAGCTTTCTGGCTTTACAGTTAAGTCTTTAATCTATTTTGAGTTTATTTTTGTATATGGTGTTAGGAAGTTAGTTTCATTCTTTTACATTTAGCTTTCCAGCTTTCCCAGCACCACTTATTGAAGAGGCTGTCTTTTCTCCATGATGTATTCTTGCCTCCTTTGTCAAAGATAAGGTGCCCATAGGTGCATAGGTTTATCTCCCGGCTTTCTACCTTGTTTCATTGGTCTGTATTTCTGTTTCTGTGCCAGTACCATACTGTCTTGATGACTGTAGCTTTGTGTATCGTCTTAAGTTGGAAAGGTTGATTCCTCCAGTTCCATTTTTCTTTCTCAAGATTGCTTTGGCTATTGGGGTCTTTTGTGTTTCCATACAAACTGTGAAGTTTTTTGTTCTAGTTCTGTGAAAAATGCCATTGGTAGTTTCATAGGGATTGCACTGAACCTGTAGATTGCTTTGGGTTGTATGGCCATTTGCACAATATTGATTCTTCCAGTCCAAGATCATGGCATATCTCTCCATCTTTGTGTTGTCTTTGGTTTCTTTCATCAGTGTCTTATAGTTTTCTGCAGGTTTTTTGTCTCCTTAGGTTGGTTTATTCATGGGTATTTTTGTTGTTGTTGCTGTTGCAGTGGTGAATGGGGTTATTTCCTTAATGTCTCTTTCTGGTTTTTCATTGTCAGTGTATAGGAATGCAAGTGATGTCTGTGTATTGATTTTATAGCCTGTAATTTTACTGGAAGACATCTTGATATTGACCTTTATACTTCTCTATTTTATCTTATCACAAAAATTATTGCCAAATGCTAAGAAAATTAGGGCATGAGAGACAGTAAAATTCACCTGATTACACAGCATAGTGGGTAGAATTCTTAACCATACTCCAGGTAAATAGTAGAATACCCTCTTCTTGGAATATGTCCCAGTTTTGCTTGAGCTGTTCCCAGAACTTATAATACTTATGCATTTTCTTCAAGGTGCTGTCTTGGATTCTGCCTCCTTCATGAAGCGTTCCTTGATTTACCAGCCATAAATTGTTTTCACTACCTTGCTCCCTATTCCTTGTGAGGGACCCAGCCTTGAGCGGTGTAACAAGCAGAGGCTCCCAAGTCTTAAGTGATAAATCCTGGTTTAGCTAATTTTCCGTTACATGACCTTGGGAAGTTATTTAATTTCTAATGATGTTTCCTCATCAGTGAAGAAGATGGTAATAGTATTTGACTCACAGTCCCGTTATTAAGAGCTTCCCAGGTGGCTAAGTGGTAAAAAAAAAAAAAATCTGCCGGCCAATGTAGGAGTCACAGGTTCGATCCCTGGGTCAGGAAGATCCTCTGGAGAGCACATGGCAACCCACTCCGGTATTCTTGCTTGGATAATCCCATGGACAGAGGAGCCTGGCAGGCTAAAGTCCATAGAGTTGCAGAGTCAGACATGACAGAGCATGCAACAGTCACACTCTGTTAAGAGTAAGTGAGGAAAGGGTATTATTTACCAAAGAGAAATAGACTCACAAACATAGAAAACAAACTTATGGTTATGAAAGGAGAAGTGGGGGATAAAACAAGAGTTTGGGATTAACATATACACTACTACTGTTAATATATATGTAGTAGGTATCCAACAAGGACCTACTATATAGCACATGGAAGTCTACTAAATATTTTTATATTTAGTATTTAAAAAAAGCTATACTAAATAACCTATAAGGGAAAAAATCTGGAAAGAATATCTATCTAAAACTCCATCACTTTGCTGTACAACAACATGACCTTGTAAATCAATTATAGTTTAATTTTAAAAAACACAGTACTGATCCATTAAAAAAAAGACTAAATGACGAGAAATATAAGTGCTTAGCGTTGATGTATTATTTGTGCTTCTGATCTACCTTGCTTTGTAGATAATGTAGTTATGTGTAAAGGCAGGGACTGTGCCTCTTTTTTATTTGTATTCCCTTCAGTCCCTGGAATATAGCAAGCACAAGATGTGAATTAATGAAGTCATGTATAAAAACTCTTTCTACCGATGCTTCTTCAAGCTTTTCAGCCATAGCATTGTTGGCTGAATGTTAATCACCACTTTAAATTGCTGTTTCCTGAATTGTTTTTTATTTTAATGACTTAAAGTCTTTATTGAAGAGAGAAGCCCTCACTGCTGACTTCCTGCATTGTAATTATTGATGTCAGCATCACGTGGTCCCCAGGCATTTTGTAAATTATAATTCCAATTGTTCTGTCATCAGTGTTGAGTAAGCTATACTGGTGTTAATGGAAACTTTGCCTTTGGAAGGTAAATGAACTCATGGCAAGGTGAGAATGTTGAAATTCAAGTTTATGAAGGGAAAGGGGGTGGGGAAGGAACTAATGATGGCCGAGGACTTATTATAAACCAGACACCGAGCTAGTGGTTTACATGGGACATGTCTGGCCTCTTGTTCTCCTCATTTCATGGAGGAGGAAAGGTAAGCCCCTTCCCCAGCGTCACGGTACAAGTAGATAGACTATCTGTGCACCAAATTTACATTTATCAGAGTTCAAAGCTACTTCCCTGTAACATCATACTATCTTGGAAAGTAAGGACAGTGATGCTCTTTGGGAAAGTCTGAGGTTGACTCAGTATGACCATTGCCTCCGACTTGTGTAGGATATTTTCACAATGCACACAGGTGCCAGAGCCAGTTAGTTGCACATGGGTCAGCTGGCCTCAGGCTCCAGCGGCAGTGCTGCGCTGGTCATGGTACTGTGGATTTCATCCAGCTTATGACTCTGGATGAAACTCAGAAGAGAGCAATAAAATGACTGGGAAAAAAAAATGGTATTGAATTATAAGAGATAATAATTAAAATCATGAAGCTGGCTCTGAGATGTAAGAGATAAGTCACAGGAAGGGAGTAGAAATGAGTAGGTTACCGTGGGGACTTTTTTTTCTCTTCTATTGAAAAGATTTTCTTATCTATTCATTTGTTGCTTATAAGCAAGGATGCTCATTGTATAGTGTTTCCATATTAACTTTTCCCTCATTAATCTTGTATTCTGTAGCAATATGATATTACCTTATCTGACCTGAACCAGCCAGTTCTTGTTAGTCTGTTGAAAAACAAGAAAAATGACAACTCTGAGGCTCAGATGGCCCACCTGATTCCCGAACTCTGCTTTCTAACGGGTAATGTTTGTATTTTATTCTCTCTCAAGTTCTTGTGACACTTTGCAATGCACAAAACCTCCTTAAGTTAGATGAGTGCCAGAGCTCTAATTTAACCCAGGGAGGATGACTCTTAGGTAATCTATTTGATCACAGAGGAAGTGGGAAGGTAGAGTGCCCTTTGGAAATTGGTCAACACCGTGAAGGTTATCTATTTCCTTTATCTCGTGTATTCCATTTGTTACTTTGACGTTAAATTGGTTGCTAGATGTTTTCCTAAAACCAAGCTATCTTCCCCCTGTTTCACTAGGCTAGGTGTTGCCAGTGCAGATGTAAGACACCCAAGTTCAGTCCCTGGATCAGGAAAATCCCCTGGAGGAGGGCATAGCAGCCCACTCCAGTATTCATGCTTGGAGAGTCCCATGGACAGAGGAGCCTGGAGGGCTTCGGTCCCTGGGGTCGCAAAGAGTTGAACATGACTAAAGCGACTTAGCACGCATGCAGGCTAGGAAATCGTGTGATTTAACTTTCTTCAGGTGTATTCTTTGAAAGGTGCCAAAATACTCTTTATTTTCTTTTTGCATGAGCTCCAGAAGGTAATCTTCACTCTACACTAGAATTTAAAAAAAAAAAAAAAAGACTATCTAAGATTCTTTTAATCATGTTCATCTGATTACCAGGGTGAGACTAAGATGGGAGGACTTTGTACATTTTACACTTATGGTGCTCAAATGAGTTTGAGGTGCATGCGTTTATCCTGCAATTAGAGAAGTTAATAAGGATACCCTCATTGCAGAGAGGGATGAACGCTCTTAGTGATCCTCTGGCCTTTCACATCTGCATAGTCCTCTTGGTGGTCTCTAGCCACACTGGCCACTGAGCACTTGACGCATGACTAGGGCGACTGAGGGATTGGATGGAGCAGTGCCGGAAGTGTAAAAATACAGACTAGACGTCTAGGACGTAGTGTGAAACAAAAGAGAAACTATCTGATTAACTCACTTTTTATATTGGTTACGTGTTGAAATGATAATATTTTGGATATACTGAGTTAAATAATATATACTGTTTGAATAATTGCATCTGTTTCTTTCTGGCTCTTTTTAAATGTGACTACTAGAAAACATTTTGAATGAAAAGGTGGCTTGCATTGCTGTCAGATGGTGAATCTGATTCAGTTTAAGTTCAGAGTTTTATTACTCTGTGCCTAAGATGGGCTGGATTACAGTGAGGACTGTTCATTTTTCACTTTGTTTTCGTTCACAATGTATAGGGATGCCTGGCCAGGCGACCTCTGATTTCCAGCTGATGAAGGCTGTGGCTAAAGAAACTCGTCTCGATCCTTTGGTAAGGCAGCAGCACCTGGCCAGGCTTGCGGATGACTTCCAGAGGTATGGGGACATCTCCACATCCAGATGCTCCACAAAATCTCTTTATTGATGTTTGTTATCAAGAATCATATCTTACCTATACTGAGCACCTAGCATGTGCCAGGCAGTGTGGTGACACTGTCTGTGTATTACCATATTTAACCTTTTCATTACCCCTATGAAATAGCTAGGTTAGTCCTACATTTTGTCAATCAGGAAACCATGACTTTAAAAGATTTCAGAGTTTGCTCAAGGTCCAGAATTTGTATTTGAAGCCTGACCTATTTGGCTCAGGGGCTTCTTCGGTGAGTCAGTAGTAAAGAATCCACCTGTAGTGCAGAAGATGCAGGAGACTCAGGTTCAATCCCTGGGTCAGGAAGATCCCCTGGAGGAGGGCATGGCAACCCAGTAGTCTTGCCTGGAGAATCCTGTGGACAGAGGAGCCTGGCAGGCTATAGTCAATAGGGTCACAAAGAGTCAGACATGACTGAGTGACTGAGTACATATGCAGACACTGTTTGGCTCAACGGCCCATTTTGTTTACTGGAGGGCCACACTGGGAGCCTTTCCATCCCTTGGAGTCCCCCATGGGTGCAGTCCTCCCTATAATTCCTTGGAGCAGAGAAAAATGGTGAATAGAAATAAAAGTCAGGAACCCTAAAAAAATCAGTCTCTGAATAATTAACATGATTTTATCTCTAATGAGTACAATTTTTAGATAGTAAGCATTTTTAATGCTTAAGACTCAACTCTGTCAACAGAAACAAGGATGCTCGTTTTGAGCTGGAGACCTGGGGGCTGCATTTTGGATGCCAGATGTCTCTGACTGGCCGCATTGCACCTGCAGAAAAAATAATAATGCAAGACCACATAGTAAGTTCTGTGATTTTATTTTCATTTAAAAGTATTTTCTTGAATGTATGTCAGTTTGATCATAAGTCAGAGTGGGATTATAATATAATGTTCATATGCTTTTTCCGTGGCCTCTTCCCAGGTGGTACTAGTAGTAAAGAACCCACCTGCCAATGCAGGAGACGTTAAGAGATGTGGGTTCCATCCCTGGGTTGGGAAGATCCCCTGGAGAAAGTCATGGAAACCCCCTCCAGTATTCTTGGCTGGAGAATCCCATGGACAGAAGAGCCTGGCGGGCTACAGTCCATAGGGTCGCAAAGCACTGGACATGACTGAACTGACTTAGCACAGTATATTTCCCCACCCTCCCTTTGTCCTAAACCCCAAGACCCTCTGTTTTCCTTTTTAAGGTGCGACAAGTATTTAGTGGCACCCAGCAGATTTAGGTTAGTGTGATATGGTGGCACATTTACAGATGCATTAGAAGACTTCCCTGGTCGTCCTTTGGTTAAGAATCCACCTGCCAAGGCAGGGGACGCAGGTTCGATCGCTGGTCCAGGGAGATTCCACATGCTGTGAAGCAGCTAAGGCCACATACTACAATTACTGAAGCCCATGTGCTGTAGAGCCAGTTCTCTGCAACAAGAGAAGCTTCCTCAATGAGAAGCCCCACACTGCAATGAAGAGTAGACCCCGCTTGCCACCACAAGAGAAAATAGAAAATCCGCACACGGCAGCCATGACCCAGTGCAGCCAAAAATAAATAAATAAAAGATGCATTAGAAAATGGTACTTCACGCCATTGCAATCAAAAGTTATAACCTATTATTGGGTGTTGTTGTACTCTTATATCGCTTAAAAAATTTGTGGAACCTGAAAACGTTGTTTTAACTGGTGGAGGCTAATTCCAGTAGACTGTGTTTCCTGATACCAGAGTTCTTTATCTTCCCCCAAATAGAATGCTGCTCATTTGGCATAAACATGAAGAAATTCTCCCACAGCTCACCTGGCCATAGCAGTTAGGCAGAGAGGCATTCCAAAACCTGGAGAGACAAATCATTGCCTCTCTGGGGTTTCCACTGGAAAAAAAAAATATGAACCAATTATATGCAAAAATTGTACATCCTCTGTTTTGCCCGTTTTAAAAGTGAGTTACGTTTCATTTCATTTTTAGAGGTGTTCTTCTTGCCCTTATTTGATGCAGGGAAGTCAGCATATTGAAATTAATGATTGAGCAGCAAATGGTTTTTTTTGGCAGGATGGGGTTTCTTTTTTTTCATTATTGCTTTCTGATAATCTATTCAAATAACCAAAATCCTTGTTGGAGAAGCTAAGGAAAAATTAAACACAAAACAGTGTCAAGTCCTAAAATGTACACCCCCATTAAGATCTTGGTCAGGAGTCAGTAAAAAGAAGCTCAGTTTTAGTTCTACACATGAAGTGAGATGTGAAATATTTTAAATGGTCTGTTTCATCATCTGTAGGTAATCATACTTGTTAGAGTTTTGTTTGCATATTTTGGCCCAGAATCAGATCTCCATAGGAGTATTGTGTGCTCAGTCATGTCCGACTCTTTGCAGCCCCATGGACTTAAGCCTCCCTGGCTCCTCTGTCCGTGGGATTTCCCAGGCAACAATACTGGAGTGGGCTTCCATTTCCTGCTCCAGAGATCCTCCTACTCCAGGGATCCAACCCGCATCTCTTTCATCTCTTGCATTGGCAGGTGGATTATTTACCACTAGCATCACCTGGGAATCCCCCCTTCATAGAAGGGGCACTAAAGTGGAGAACCCGCCCCCTAGAGGTGGTATTGGGTAGGTTAGAACTGTCTGTGTCAGCGACTTCTCAGCTGAACTGCTTTTTTAAAACTGGATTTAAGAAACCGGTGCTTCCCTGATAGATCAGTTGGTAAAGAATCTGCCTGCAATGCCGGAGACCCCGGTCCAATTCCTGGGTCACAAAGATCCCCTGGAGAAGGGATAGACTACCCACTCCAATATTCTCTGGCTTCCCTTGTGGCTCAGCTGGTAAAGAATGCGCCTGAAATGCGGGAGACCTGGGTTTGATACCTGGGTTGGGACGATCCCCTGGAGAAGGGAAGGGTACCCTGCCGGGGTCCAGCCCCGGTGGATCCAGGGAATTCGAAGGGTGGACGGTGTTGGCGTGAGAAAAACTTACTTGTTTATTAATATAAGATTAGAGTAAGAAACAATAGTGTAGTAGGAGAATTAAGTGGAGGAAGAGGGCTGATTAACTTGGGTTACATGGAAAACCAATAAAGTTCCAGACAAGGAGCTTGCACCGTCTACGTTAGGCCGCCGGCGCCCGTTTGAATATCGGAGAGTGCCCCGCCTTGGGCTCTCTCTCTTACGGATCTTATAAGATCCGGGGCAAGTAAGTAGACATAGTGAGCCTCCACGCCCCAGATGGGAATTCAGCCTGAAATTAGAGTAAAGAGGAGACACGGGGGAAACCAGTCCAGCGACTGGCTCTGTTTCTATTGTCCTTCAAGGCCTTTTATACTTTTGATTACACATAGAGATCAATGGGTAATACAAATTATGTAGTGTTCACAGCCCAGACTCTTTCTGTATATCTTTTTGTATACAAAAGGTCTCAGGTGATTTACATTATCTTCTGGCCAAGAGGCTTGTTACCACTTTTTAGCTCTCTTCCTTAATGAATGTTAATTTTGTTTCCCCTGAAGTGTTTTTCTTTAATCTGCATCTCCTTAAAGCATTAAAGTTACATCTCTATAGAACAAAGGTGCAGTGGGTTATAACAAAGAAGGTACCTAACTCAAAGATCTAATGTTGGTAATACCAGGTCTACTACTTGTTTTTCTATATACCAACTATATCTAAAAATAAAGGATATGAAAATTTGGCAGCAAGTATTGACTCAACAAATGAAACTTTTAATCAGTCCTATTTTAAAGATTTTGACTCCTCAGAAGCCCCTACATTCCTAGGATGTTTTAAGCTTCCTATGCCTCCTGCGGTCAGGAGGCCTCAAACAATCACACGCGCAGCTGTACGAGTCCTGCAGGCAGGCTAGAAAGCCATCAGAGGGGATTTTGGATTGAAACACTCTTTCAAATGCAGAAGACTAAAGCCCTGAATTAACTTTTTCCAGAGAATGCCAGAAGAGTGGAAAAGCAGAGCACAAAAACCGGCAGATTTTTGTTGGGGTACATGCTTAGGAATTTCCAGAGGGGCCCCTGAAGTCTGAGCACGCCTTGCGTATGTCAGCTTCCTTCCTCATGACCTTGTCACGGGCGGGATTCCTCACACTGGCTCCCGGCAGTACCCATTCCAGTATTTTGGTCTGGAGAATTCCATGGACAGTATAGTTCAGTTCAGTTCAGTCACTCAGTCATGTCTGACTCTTTGTGACCCCATGGACTAGAGCACACCAGTCTTCCCTGTCCATCACCAACTCCCGGAGCTTGTTCAAACTCATGTCCATCAAGTCGGTGATGCCATCCAACCATCTCATCCTCTGTCGTCCCCTTCTCCTCCCGCCTTTCATCTTTCCCGGCATCAGGGTCTTTTACACTGAGTCAGTTCTTCACATCAGGTGGCCAGAGTACTGGAGTTTCAGCTTCAGCATCAGTCCTTCCAATGAACACCCAGGACTGATCTCCTTTAGGATGGACTGGTTGGATCTCCTTGCAGTCCAAGGACTCTCAAGAGTCTTCTCCAACACCACAGTTCAAAAGCATCAATTCTTCGGCGCTCAGCTTTCTTCACAGTCCAACTCTCACATCCATACATGACCACTGGAAAAACCATAGCTTTGTGTAGATGGACCTTTGTTGGCAAAGTAATGTCTGCTTTTTAATAAGCTGTCTAGGTTGGTCATAGCTTTTCTTCCAAGGAGCAAGTGTCTTTTAATTTCATGACTGCAATCACCATCTGCAGTGATTTTGGAGCCCCCCAAAATAAAGTCTGTCACTGTTTCCATTGTTTCCCCATCTATTTCCCATGAAGTGATGGGACCAGATGCCATGATCTTAATTTTCTGAATGTTGAGTTTTAAGCCAACTTTTTCACTCTCCTCTTTCACTTCCATCAAGAGTCTCTTCAGTTCCACTTCACTTTCTGCCATGAGAGTGGTGTCATCTGCATGTCTGAGGTTAATTCTCCCGGCAATCTTGATTCCAGCTTGTGCTTCATCCAGCTTGCATTTCACATGATGTACTCTGCATATAAGTTAAATAAGCAGGGTGACAATATACAGCCTTGATGTTCTCCTTTCCCAGTTTGGAACCAGTCTGTTGTTCCATGTCCAGTTCTAACTGTTGCTTCCTGACCTGCATACAGATTTCTCAGGAGGCAGGTATGGTGTTCTGGTATTCCCATCTCGTTCAGAATTTTCCACAGTTTATTGTGATCCACACAGTCAAAGGCTTTGGCAGTCAGTACAGCAGAAATAGATGTTTTTCCGGAATTCTCTTGCTTTTTTGATGATCCAGCAGATGTTGGCAATTTGATCTCTGGTTCCTCTGCCTTTTCTAAAACCAGCTTGAACATCTGGAAGTCCATGGTTCATATACTGTTGAAGCCTGGCTTGGAGAATCTTGAGCATTACTTTGCTAGCATGTGAGATGAGTACGGTCGTGTGGTAGTTTGACGATTCTTTGGCATTGCCTTTTTTTGGGATTGGAATGAAAACTAACCTTTTCTAGTCCTGTGGCCACTGCTGAGTTTTCCAAATTTGCTGGCATATTGAGTGCAGCACTTTATAGCATCATCTTTCAGGATTTGAAATAGCTCAGCTGGAATTCCATCACCTCCACTAGCTTTGTTTGTAGTGATGCTTCCTAAAGCCCACTTGACCTCACATTCCAGGATGTCTGGCTCTAGGTGAGTGATCACACCATCATGTTTATCTGGGTCATAAAGACCTGTTTTATATAGTCTTCTGTGTATTCTTGCCACCTCTTCTTAATATCTTCTGCTGTTAGATCCATACCATCTCTGTCCTTTATTGTGCTCATCTTTGCATGAAATGTTCCCTTGGTATCTCTAATTTTCTTGAAGAGATCTCTAGTCTTCCCATTCTATTGTTTTCCTCTATTTCTTTGCACTGATCACTGAGGAAGGCTCTCTTATCTCTCCTTGCTGTTCTTTGGAACTCTGCATTCAAATGGGTATATCTTTCCTTTTCTGCTTTGCCTTTAGCTTCTCTTCTTTGCTCAGCTATTTGTAAGCCCTTGTCAGACAACCGTTTGCCTTTTTCTTGGGGATTGTCTTGGTCACTGCCTCTTGCACAATGTCATGAACCTCCATCCATAGTTCTTCAGGCACTCTGTCTATCAGATCTAATCCCCTGAATCTATTTCTCACTTCCACTGTATAATCATAAGGGATTTGATTTAGGTCATACCTGAATGGTCTAGCGGTTTTCCCTACTTTCTTCAATTTAAGTCTGAATTTGGTAATAAGGAGTTCATGATCTGAGCCACAGTCAGCTCCTGGTTTTGTTTTTGCTGACTGTATAGAGCTCTCCATCTTTGTCTGCAAAGAATATAATCAATCTTATTTCGGTGTTGACCATCTGCTGATGTCCATGTGTAGAGTCTTCTCTTGTGTTGTTGGACGAGGGTGTTTGCTATGACCAGTGCATTCTCTTGGCAAAACTCCATTAACCTTTGCCCTGATTCATTTTGTGCTCCAAGGCCAAATTTGCCTGTTAGTCCAGGTAGCTCTTGACTCTCTACATGTGCATTCCAGTCCTCTATAATGACGAGGACATCTTTTTTTGGTGTTAGTTCTAAAAGGTTTTATAGGTCTTCATAGAACCATTTGACTTTAGCTTCTTTAGCATTACTGATAGGGGTGTAGACTTGGATTACTGTGATATTGAATGGTTTGCCTTAGAAATGAACAGAGATCATTTTGTCGTTTTTGACATTGCATCCAAGTACTGCATTTTGGACTTTTTTGTTGACTATGATGGTTGCAAAAAGTCAAACATGACTGAGCGACTTTCACTTTGAGAAACTGAGTACAGAAAAAGTTCACAGGCCTCAGAGTGACCTTGGGTGTGTGTCCTGAGTCACCTCCCAGCTGGTAAAGGCGAGTGTAAGTGAGAGGGCTGTGGTTCTCCTCACACTGGCTGTAACAGGAAAGAATGAATCCTGGCTCAAGACAGAGCCCTTCTGGAAGCCAAACCCTGCCCCTTGGTTCTTAGGTGAAGGTTGTCCCCTGAAGCTGAGCCCCTGCCTGGCCTTCTGTGACATGGCACTGAGAGAATGGCTGGGGCCGGGTAGTCAGAGCGCTTAGTGGAAAATGCTCTGCCTGCAAAGTCAAGTCCACTGCCACCAGCTGGCTCCATAACCGCTTTCATCCATCGCTTTTCAGTCTGTAAAACAAGGGGATTGCAATGCTTCTTAAACAGTACTGTGCGGACGAATCACTGGGGAACCTGTTAACATGCAGAGTCTGGTTCAGTGGGCCTGGGATGGGGCCCAGGACTGCATTTCTAACGAGCTCTCAGGAGACAGTGCTGCTACAAGACGACACTCTGAGTAGCAAGGGATTAGCTTATAGTGTCCTTTTAAATTCTACCAGTGGTTCTTCCTGCCTCACACACCAGGGACTTTTGATTTGATTTCAGAAGGCTGGGGACTAGTCCGAAGTCTGCCCTTTTCAATGTTGGGAGATTGTTTTTCCTGGTCACCTGGGGAACCGCCTAAGAATAAGATAGGGGCCTGTGTCTTGGCTTCATCTTTGCTTCTGAATATAGCTACTCCTAGTATAATGTGTAGTCTTAATTGTAGGGTCTGTTCATCTCAGTATGGTGACCTGGAAGGTCAGTCATCAGCATTTCCCACTTAGGACCTCTAGATGCCTAAAGCAAAGAGAACAAACTGGACAGTCACTCACATGAGCCTTTGTAGTAAAGATCTTAGGCTTTTAGAGCTGGAAGGGAACCTAGAGATTTGTGTGGGGTTTGCTTTTGGGGTTGTTTTTTTTTCCTCTTGGTCACACTGTGCAGCTTGTGGTGTCTTAGTTCCCCTACCAAGGATTGAACCTGTGTCCTCCACAGTGAAAGCTTGGAATCCTAACCACTGGACCACTAGGGAATTCCTGGGAACCTAGAGATTTGAACCTGACACTTGCCTTTGCCATGACAGAGCCCCATGAGGTGAAGGGACTTGCCAAGGATCTACAGGCAAGGAAGGGTTGACCTGGGGTGTCATTCAGTTGCCTCCAGTCCCAAGAAGTGTGTGTTGTGTTCAGATGTGAAGTACTTAGATGTGTGTTTTAAGTCTGTGAGTAGCAAACTGTACTGAATTGTTCTGTTATGACAAATATGAAATATCTCCATATTATCTTTTTTATTTAATTATTCTCTGTTATTTTTCTCAGTGTCAACCTGCCTCTGCAGCTGACTGGTCCAAGGATATACGAACTTGCAAGGTTTTAAGTGCACGGTCTTTGAATAAATGGCTGGTTATATGTAGTAACAGAGCCGAAAGTGTGACAGAGAACTTTCTGAACTGCTTGAGAAGAGTTGGAAATCCCATGGGATTTAATGTGGACCACCCCAAAATGTGAGAAGATGCTGAAAATTCTCATTTTTTTCATATGTTAATATGGTTTGATTAGAAAGGTAATAGGAGTTAATGGCTGAAAGAGCTACAAATGTTTCTTTATGTCAGTAAAATTTCCTACTATAGAGTCCCAAGAAAATATTTATACATAGAGTTGGCAATGATTAAAATTTTATCCAGTTAAGATGTATTTTATGTTGGTTTTTGTAAAACTTTATTTTCATAATTCTTCCTAGGCAGTAGTCTCATTACCTCATGTCTTTCTAGTACTAGTTGAGATATGAATTCTTAATAAATCCATATATTGCCTTCTCAGCTTTTTTCTTAATTCCTCCATATCACTTGTTTATAAAACTTAACAGCAGTCAGGATATTAACAAAAGTTGCATTTCCTGATTAATTTGATAGATTTTATGATTTAAAATTTAATGTAAAAATAGATCTGAAACAAGTTTTCTTCTTCTGTTCCTGTGGCATAAGATTAATCATCTAGATAGTTTGCTGATAGAACCAGGTCATTCATTTAGCCTTTGAACATTTGTTGAGTATCTACTGCTACATAGTAAATGCTATGCTGTTTGCATGGGATGAGATAAATATGAGCTTTCT
This sequence comes from Ovis canadensis, assembly GCF_042477335.2. NCBI lineage: Eukaryota > Metazoa > Chordata > Mammalia > Artiodactyla > Bovidae > Ovis > Ovis canadensis. The sequence continues at coordinate 23,611,859 of NC_091259.1, read as the reverse complement.
ATTTAGCAAGGGGTCCATTCATATACAATCACACTCAAAGCTGAATACTGTTTCAATTTAGAAAAGCCACAAAGTTGGTCACGCCTTACTTCATTGCTTAAAAAAAGAACAACAGATACTTCTTCCTCTTTGTTGTAGTGGAGGCAGCAAATGTCCTAATTGCCAGGGTGGGGAGTTATTCTTTAAATACATGGTTACTAATTAATTACATCATCAGCGCAAGAATTGTTGTAAACCATAGCTGTTCCCGAAGTCTCATTTTACACTCTCGTCTAGAATTCTCTTCTTATCAAATCTGTTAACAAATCGCCTGGGTTGAGTTTCACCTGCTCTAATTTCTCTCAACCCATGAGGTAAGAAGACAGGAAAAGATTAAAGAAAGAAGCTACAGTCTCAGACCTGGACTGGCATCACAGGCTCTTTTTCACCCGGATTCCAACAAGTCTGTGCTGTTGTTCTGTTCTTGGCCTGTTTTATTTGAAAGCTCATATTTTATTCCATCCTTTTTCCTCTCCTGTGACGTATCTATTTACTTATTATATTTATATGCGTAGTTTCTCCCATCTGAAACAGCATTGCTGGTCACTCCTGCTGTAACCAGCGCGAGGCAGATAGTGGTCCTGCCACCTGGTGGGCAAGCTTTAAAAGGCCCCTGGGCACTGGGACCGTTCCAAGCATGTATACATATGAGAGGTTGAACCCATGTCAAGAAAACAGATCTATGAATTCCTCTGAGTGGAATCATTTTCTGTAACCTCTGGCCCCTAATATACTGTAGCCACAGAACAGGTAATTGATAAGTACTTGTCCACTGATTGATTGATTAATCAAGGCTAGATATTCCAGGCTCCATGCAAGGTGCCACAAGGAAAAAAAATCTTTTAGTTTGAATCATACAGATTAACTGGATATCTTGATCTCATTAATCTGATGATTTTTATTTTAGAGTTCCCATGGAGATTCAGATTTCAGAATTTTTAGTCCCGATTTAACTTGAACTCTGTTTCAAACATTTGATAGTAAGACTTGTAGATTCAAAAGTATGCCTTCAATTCCATTTTGAACAACAGAATTGTGGTTTAGATAGAATCTCTGGGGACTCTATACAATGGAGAAAATTTTAGTTTTCACTAACCTGTTTTTTGTGTTAATAAAAATAGTAGTTAAATGTTTCTGGCATATCTTGTTTGGGAGAAGCAATTTTAGATGCAAAAGGTTTCAGTTTAATGATTTTTTTCCCCTCAAATTATAGTCTGTTATAAAAATCGACTGCTATTATTTTTAAGGCTATATCATTATGTGCTACTAAAATTTATACATTTTCAAAATTAATATTTTTATGTAGCATAAAAGTACAAGAAAATCCAGCTGCATTTATTCACGCTATACAGAAGTATGTTAAATACGAGGTTCAGTTGGTAAGTATAGGATAGTTTTTTGTGTTTTGAGGTATAATTTTTATTTTTCTTCATATCTAACAGTCTTGAAAGAAGGAATTTGAACATATTCTCCCACATCTTTTCAAATTGCTGTGCATTTCCCCAAACACCCAATAAAGTATTAATCTTGGTATTTTAACCAGATATTTTATTTTCCTTTCATATTTCTAATATTACTTTTTAACCCAGTGGCACTAGTGGTAAAGAATCTGCCTGCGAATGCAGGAGACACAAGAGATGTGGGTTTGATCCCTGGGTCGGGAACATCCCCTGGAGAAGGGAATGGCAACCCACTCCAGTATTCTTGCTTGGAGAATCCCATGGACAGAGGAGCCTGGTGGGCTACAGTGCATGGGAACCGAAAAGATTTGGACATGGCTGAGAGCCCACCCCTTTGTCAGCTTATTGGATATCTGCATATTTTCAGCTTGTTGGTGGGGGTCATCTTTTACTTAAGGTTTAAGATAAATCGACTCTCATCTTATCCCATAAGTGTTGGGGCACCCAGTTTTCTTCTCATGTTTCGGGGGTTCTTGGAAGGTGTAAGTTTTCACGTCGCCTATGGTCCCATGTTCCTCTTCCCCTGAATTCTTGTCCCCCTTCATGGGTGCCCTTTCCTTCTGCTTTATAACACCCTGAGGGATACCCACAATTGCTTCATTTCCCAAAGTATCGTGTGTGTGTGAGTGCATGTTGTGTGTGGTGAGTGTGTGTATGTGTGTGTGTGTGGTGTGGTGTGTGTGTGGTGAATGCATGTGTGTGGTGAGTGTGTGTATGTGTGTGTGTGTAGTGAGTGAATGTGTATATGGTGTGTGTATATGTGGAGGGTGTGTGTGTAGTGTGTGCATGTGTGTGTGGTGTGTATGTGTGTGTCATGAGTATGTGTGTGTGTGATGTGGTGTATGTGTGTAGTTAGTGTCTGTGTGTAGTGAGTGTATGTGTGTGTGTGTGGTATGGTGTGTGTGTGTAGTGAGTGCATGTGTGTGTGGTGTGTGTATATGCATGTGTGGGGGGTGTGTGTGTGTGGTGTTTGTGTGTAGTAAGTGCATATGTGTGTGCTGTGTGTATGTGGTGAGTGTGTGTATGTGTGTGTGGTATGGTGTGTGTGTGTAGTTTGTGTGTGTAGTGTGTGTGTGTGGTGAATGCATGTGTGTGGTGAGTGTGTATATATGTGTGTGTGGTATGTGTGTGTGGTGAGTGTGTGTGTGGTGTGTGTGTAGTGTGTGCGCGTTGTGTGTATGTGTGTAGTGTGTGATGAGTGTCTGGTCTGTATCTGTGTCTGTGGTAAGTATGTGTGTGTGTGTGTATGTGGTGAGTGTATGTGGTGAGTGTATGTGTGGTGAGTGTATGTGTGTGTGTGGTGAGTGTGTGTATGTGGTGTGGTGTGTGTGTGTAGTGAGTATGTGTGTGGTGAGTGTGTGTGTGTGGTGAGTGTGTGTATGTGGTGTGTGTGTGTAGTGAGTGTGTGTGGTGAGTGTGTGTGTATGTGTGTGTGGTGTGTGTGTGTAGTGAGTATGTGTGTGGTGAATGTGTGTGTGGTGTGTATGTGTGTGTGTGTGTTGTGTAGCTGACTTTGCTGAGGGTTTGGGGCCAAGGCACAATTACATCACATACCACCATTCCAGACAAGTTAAAATTGACTTGTATTTTCGTAAAGGATCTCTCAACCCTTCCCGTGTCTTGGAAATGTTCGCTCAGCCTCTCACTGCACTGCAGTGCTTCTCTGCCCCAGCTGTTGTCTTAATCCCCTGGCTTGTTCATGCCAGCTGCCAGCCTTGCTATTCATATCTCACACAAAGCAGTTTAGTTAGCTATCTCTTTCCACAAAAATTTACCCATAAGGATGTTATTTTTTTATTTTATTTTTTAAATTTTTATTTTTACTTTATTTTATTTTACAATACTGTATTGGTTTTGCCATACATTGACATGAATCAGCCACGGGTGTACATGAGTTCCCAATCCTGAATCCCCCTCCCACCTCCCACCCCATATCATCTCTCTGGATCATCCCCGTGCACCAGGCCCAAGCATCCTATATCCTGCATCGAACATAGACTGGCGATTCATTTCTTACATGATAGTATACATGTTTCAATGCCATTCTCCCAAATCATCCCATCCTTTCCCTCTCCTAGAGTCCAAAAGTCCGTTCTAAACATCTGTGTCTCTTTTGCTGTCTTGCATACAGGGTTATCATTACCATCTTTCTAAATACCATATATATGTGTTAGTATACTGTATTGGTGTTTTTCTTTCTGGCTTACTTCACTCTGTATAATCGGCTCCAGTTTCATCCACCTCATTTGAACTGATTCAAATGTATTCTTTTTAATGGCTGAGTCATACTCCATTGTGTATATGTACCACAGCTTACTTATCCATTCATCTGCTGATGGACATCTAGGTTGTTTCCGTGTCCTGGCTATTGTAAACAGTGCTGCGATGAACATTGGGGTACATGTGTCTCTTTCAATTCTGGTTTCCTTGGTATGTATGCCCAGCAGTGGGATTGCTGGGTCATAAGGCAGTTCTATTTGCAATTTTTTAAGGAATCTCCACACTGTTCTCCATAGTGGCTGTACTAGTTTGCATTCCCACCAACAGTGTAAGAGTGTTCCCTTTTCTCCACACCCTCTCCAGCATTTATTGCTTGTAGACTTTTGGATCGCTGCCATTCTGACTGGTGTGAAATGGTACCTCATTGTGGTTTTGATTTGCATTTCTCTGATAATGAGTGATGTTGAGCATCTTTTCATGTGTTTGTTAGCCATCTGTATGTCTTCTTTGAAGAAATGTCTATTTAGTTCTTTGGCCCATTTTTTGATTGGGTTGTTTATTTTTTTGGAATTGAGCTGCAGGAGTTGCTTGTATATTTTTGAGATTAGTTGTTTGTCAGTTGCTTCATTTGCCATTATTTTCTCCTATTCAGAATGCTGTCTTTTCACCTTGCTTATGGTTTCCTCTGTTGTGCAGAAGCTTTTAATTTTAATTAGATCCCATTTGTTTATTTTTGCTTTTATTTCCAGTATTCTGGGAGGTGGATCATAGAGGATCCTGCTGTGATTTATGTCGGAGAGTGTTTTGTCTATGTTCTCCTCTAAGAGTTTTATAGTTTCTGGTCTTATGTTTAGATCTTTAATCCATTTTGAGTTTATTTTTGTGTATGGTGTTAGAAAGTGATCTAGTTTCATTCTGTTACAAGTGGTTGACCAGTTTTCCCAGCACCACTTGTTAAAGAGATTGTGTTTAATCCATTGTATATTCTTGCCTCCTTTGTCAAAAATAAGGGTGTCTATGCTGCTGCTGCTGCTGCTAAGTCGCTTCGGTCATGTCCAACTCTGTGCGACCCCAGAGATGGCAGCACACCAGGCTCCCCCGTCCCTGGGATTCTCCAGGCAAGAACACTGGGGTGGGTTGCCATTTCCTTCTCCAATGCATGAAAGTGAAAAGCAAAAGGGAAGTTACTTAGTCGTGTCCGACTCGTAGTGACCCCATGGACTGCAGCCTACCAGGCTCCTCTGTCCTTGGGATTTTCCAGGCAAGGGTGTCTATAGGTGCATGGATTTATCTCTGGGCTTTCTATTTTGTTCCATTGATCTATATTTCTTTTTTTTTTAATTTTAGTTTTTTATTTTTTAAATTTTAAAATCTTTAATTCTTACATGCATTCCCAAACATGAACCCCCCTCCCACCTCCCTCCCCATAACATCTTTCTGGGTCATCCCCATGCACCAGCCCCAAGCATGCTGCAACCTGTGTCAGACATAGACTGGCGATTCAATTCACTTGATAGTATACATGTTAGAATGTCATTCTCCCAAATCATCATATACCATTCACTCAGATTCCCTGATTATTGGCGTTTGATTATGTTGATTATCATTTTCTTGTGATTTCCTCTCCTCCCTCTCTCCCTCCCTCTTTGCCTTCCTCCCTTCCTATTTATTTATTTTTTCCTGAACATTTGAGAGTAAGTTACAGGCATGATGCACATTACCCTTTTAATACAGTTACGCACATTTCCTACAAACAGGGTCACTCTTCTACGGAACCACAGAACAACCATCAAAATCAGGGAGCTGTACAACCAGCTAATCTACCAACTCCATTCACATTTCTCCATTTGTCCTGAGAATGTTTTCCCTAATGAATAGATCTAATATATTGCATTTAGTTGCCTTTTCTCTTTAATCTCTCCTTCAGTTTGTAACAGTTCCATAGTTTCCGTTGACTTGGATGACCTTCCAGTCTTTAAGAGTATAATAGACCAGTTATTCTATACAGTGTCTCTCACTTTGGGTTTGTCTACTGTTTCTTTATCATTAAATTAAGTTTATGCACTTTGGGCAGCAATATCACAGGAATGATTCTGTGTTCTTACCAGAGGGTACTCCATTACTAGGTGGTTTCTGTCAAGCTTCTTCTTTATGAAGTTACACTTTTTGGTAATTAGGATTTTTTTTTTTGGTAGGGAGATACTTTGAGACTATGTAAATATCCTGTTCCTCATCCAACTTCACCCACTAGTGTTAGAGTCCATTGATAATTCTTGTCTGAATCCATTCCTACAGCCTATGTGCATGCGCCCAGCCGCTCAGTTGTGTCTGAGTCTTTGAGGCCCTATGTCCAAATTGTCCTTGGTTTTGCCAGTAGGAACTCCATTCAGTATGGCTTCTGTCTTTTTGTTGTTTTCTTATCTTTCGTGGAACACTTCCTTACTGTCTGGCACAGTAAAATATTCCAGGTTAATTTAAGTTTTTCTGCCCAACTCTGGAATTGTATATTTCTCCAATGAGCCCTGACTCCTTTTGGAAGAGATCAGTATGACAAACCAAGATCTGGGCACTGGGTGTGCTTATTTATACTGGGATGTCACGGCCCCTAGGCTTTCCCAATGGGCAAAGCTAGGAAATATGTGTATATGTGTGTGAGCATGGGCTTCCCTGGCGGCTCAGTAGTGAAAAGTTTGCATGCGGTGCAGGAAATGTGGGTTCAGTCCCTGAGTGGAGAAGATCTCCTGGAGAAGGAAATGACAGTCCACTCCAGTATTCTTGCCTGGGAAATCCAATGGACAGAGGAACCTGGTGGGCTAGTCTGTGGGGTCACAAGAGTTGGACATGACTTAGCGACTAAACTACCATTGTTGCATGGGTGTGCGTATATATACAAGAACACTTGCATCTATTTTATTACTGTATGTATCTATTTATATATTAAGATATTTTATCAAATTTTAAATATGAAACGTGTTCAGGTCCCCAGTTGCAACCCAGTGCCACAGGAGATGGTTCTCCCTTTCCATATCTGTACCCCTTATCTCTGAGAGTGAGAAGCATGGCCCTTATTATTCTCCACATACGTGCTTACTTCTCATCGCTGGTGTGTAACCAGTCTCACTTGGCTCTCACCTTCTTATGGTCCTGGTTCCCATTGGGCCACTCCTTGCTTAGCCCCAAATTCCCGGGATGCAAGGCAGGAAGGCCCCTAAGATAATTTTTCTGGTACTTTAAAAATATTTTCTTCTGCTTTATATGATTAAGTGTAAATGATTTTAGCTTTTGATGTTGTGATATGGAACAATTCTATAGGTGAAAGAAAGTCACTATATTTGTTTTCTGTTGATTATGACAGTGCCTATCTTTTCTATAATTTGGGGGATGGGGGTGGTTGAAAGTAGAGAATAAAAGATAGGAAGGAGATGGAGTTAGGCCAGGAGAGGTCCTTCTGTGAGGGAAATACCTGATGGTAAGTGTAGGCAGTAACAGAGAAGACTGGAATTTACCAGGGCACCTGAAGCGTCTTTCTCCTTATTTTCCCTCCTGTCATACCGTACATTCAAGTCTGAGTAAACAAACAAAAACAAAAACTGTTGTTTTTTGTTTAATTTCGGATGTCCAGTGCCTAATGGGGAAAAGACTACAATTTAAGGGAATTCTCCGCTTTGCTTGTCTGTGGATGCAGTTGGGGAGTGGGGAGGGGGGCGCTGGAGAGCCACAGGGAAGAGTCACTGCAAAGGAGAGAGGTAACTGGAGGAAAAGCTAGGTTGGAAGGGAATTTGAGGAAACTGACTGAATCACATCAGGAGAGAAGCAGAGAGGAAGGAAGAGCCCAAGGAGGTGGCAGGATTGGAGGGCGGCTTGCTGATGAGATGGCATTTCAAAAGGCTTAGATTCATTGTCTTCTCTTTAAAGACCATTTAAGAAAATTGTAGGTGTGCTGTTTGCTTCTTGGGAGTGTAAGGGCGAAAGATGTTTTGGAAATTCATTGTTTTTTTAAAGCATCCTCTCAACATAAGTAGATTGACTTTCTTCTTTTTGATATTGCTGCTGTCTGTTTTGTTTATAGGTGATGTGTATTCTGCCTTCTATTCAGACGAACTACTATGATTCCATTAAAAAATACTTGAGCTCTGACTGCCCAGTCCCCAGCCAGTGTGTGCGTGCTCAGACGTTGAATAAGCAGGGGATGATGCTGAGTGTCACCACCAAGATTGCTATGCAAATGATCTGTAAACTCGGGGGTGAGCTCTGGGCAGTGGAGATCCCGGTGAGGAACTGCCTCTCTTTTCCTTTTAGTCACCAATCAGTTATGAATTTTAAAAAGTGAATCAAAGTAGGAGATATTTTCATGTGATTCTGGAAATATTTGCACTGTTTGTTTATTGGGTCAGTTTATTGCTTATGTTTGTCTGCTCTGCGTTCCATTATACACCAGCCACTGGGAAGTGGCACGTTAGTCAAGCTGGTAGCAGACTATTTCATGAAAGAGAATCTAGTCTGGCATCGACTTGGAGGGACTTGATTTGGAACCATCATTTAAAATCTGGGTTCTGTGGCCCCTGCCTTTCCCTGCTTTTAGCAGGGCACTACCTTGCAGAGGACCCTTGCACCCTAGATGGAACGCCTCTCCCCCCACACTCCAAGAGCTTAAGGAAGTAGCAGCGCCTGTGATGTAAACCTCCAGTTTGTGTTGGGAACTGAAAAAATGCTGTTCTCTTTCCTGAACTATGGGCACTGTGGAAGGAAGTGATGAAACAGGAATGAGAGCCCATTGCTTGTTCCCTTGATCAGGATATACGAGGTTACCCTCAGCTGCTCCTTCTGGAGGCATGCAGACAAGTGAGGATTCCTTGGAGAGCTAAAGAATGGGGAATGGAATTTCCCTTCAAATTCCTTCAGCTCTGAGGCAAGGGATAAATGATGGACCGACCGCTTTACCGGAACCCTTAAGCCATCAATGGCCCTTGCCTACCCCAGCAGTGGTTGGTGGCCATTTTGGATTCAGTGTGTCTCTTAATCAAAGTATGTACTATATTCTTCCCTCTGTCTTTAAGTTTCTCTGGTTGCTGGTTTAATAACCTGCCTCATCTGGACCTTGATCTCCCTGGCAGAGTTTAATTTAAATAATTTCATAACCACGGAGAGTCTTTTAAAAATTGCATATTAAGTCATTGCTTGGGAAAATAATACCTCATTCCATTAAATCATGAAAAATCTAATTTTACAGTTAAAGTCTCTGATGGTGGTCGGTATCAATGTCTGTAAAGATGCATTCAGCCAGGGAACGATGGTGGTTGGATTTGTGGCCAGTATTAACCCCAGAATCACCAGGTACTTTTAAAACTACCCTAACATAGTCTTCAACTGTTTGGACTTTTACTACAGTTTAGTTTGATTTAACTAAAGGCTATACAGCAAGGAATAGTTTGTATTCTTCATTCATTTTTAAAATATGAACACTTGTGGTCACAAATTATATTCACATATATAAATGTGATGGGTTATATTGGGGTAAAGTTTAGCTTCAATAAAAAACTACTTTTATATGTACATTAGGACGGGCTATTTCTTATATGCTCTGTACTAGAAAGTTTACGTTCAAGATGTCACGCAGTTGAGAATCAGGTTGCCTGGATTTATATCCTGATCTACAACTTACCTATTCTGTGTAAATGTTCAAGACATGCTTGTTAATATTTTTAATAGTCACAGAAACTTGATATGGTGGTTGTTTATTTACACAGCTTTTAAAAACACAGGCAGTGGACTTCCCTGGTGGTTCAGTGGTTGAGACTCTGCTCTTTCACTGCAGGGGACACGGGTTTGATCCCTTGTTGGGGGACTAAGATCCCATATGCTGAGACACACAGCCAAAAGTAAATAAATAAGAAATCATCATCATCTTTAGAAAGAAGCAAACATAGGCAGGATGAGGGATAACATATTAAACATTGACTCATAGTATACATTAAATTGTAGTTCTTAGAATTGTTTCAATATATATAACTAAACAATGTGTTTTGAGGCTGTTTGCAACAGGTTTTCTTCCTAGAAGTAAGCTCTTTGATTTACTCCATTAAATTTGTGATCAGGTATATATTTGGGATTGTGGGAAACAGACAAAGCAACAGTTTGCATGCCTCCAACTTCATTCCGGGTTGTATGAGATCCCTGTTCTGAGTGTCACTTCCTTAATCAAACACCTAAGGGACTTCTGGCTTCTTAGCAACATTTCTAATTGCACCATGATTATTGCACATTTTTAGAGAACTAGAGAAATGGAGATATTAGGTATCACTAAGTCATTATCTTCATGTTATAAGTGCTTTTAATTAATAATTTTAGCAAGAGAACTTGCTTCTGAAGTCTAGATTAAGTTAATCATGTTAAGATTTCAATTCCCCAAAGCTTACCTATAGAAGTGAAGTTTATCCTTGAGAAATATTTGAATAATTTGAAAGTAGAAAGTCTACTGCTAAACTAATACATTTCCTGAATAATGTAGTGGCCTGTATTAAGCAGTGCTTATTATGTATCAAATGCCAAACCAAGTACTTTGGGTATTTTATCTAATTTTTACAACAACCCTATGAGATACTAACTACTTTGCATGCTAAGTCACTTCAGTCGCATCTGACTCTTTGCAACCCCATGGAACCCCATGGGGAGCCATGCAACCCCTCCAGGCTCCTCTGTTCATGGGATTGTCCAGGTAGGAGTGGTACTGGAGTGGGTTGCCATTTCCTCCTCCAGGGTATCTTCTGATCCAGGGATTGCACCCAAGTTTTCTGTGGCTCCAGCATTGGCAGGCAGATTCTTTACCACTGAGCTACCTGGGGAGCCCACTAACTACATTACTATTTTGTAAATTTCCTTGGCACAAATGAGGAAACTGAAGCTTAGGTTCATATAATAAAGTCACACAGTTGGTGAATTTACCAGCCAAGACTTGAACCCAGAGACATCTGATGCTTTAGTTTCTAGTATCAGTAAATTTTATTGAGTGGGAGGGGGGTGAAGGAGAGCATTTTAATATAATAGTGATCATATAGTGTATACAAAGTTATGAACATTGATTTAGCTATAATGTCTACTTCTTAATTTAATACATATGCATGTTGATAGCAGAACTTTCAAAGGTGAACTTTACTTTGGTTCTTTGCTTACTTTAGGTGGTTTTCCCGCTGTATCCTTCAGAGAACAACAGCTCATGTTGCAGACTGCTTAAAAGTGTTCATGATCGGTACTAAACTCATAGCAGTGGGGTGGGCTCCAAGAACTGCTCCTTCAGACCCAAAGTCCATAAGCTTCTAGCAGATCAGACAGGTGGAAACAGACTCCTTAAGTCTCCCTGAGTCAGTTGACACCTAGTTGGAGACCCCAAAGCTGTGGCCTGACTCAGGCTGATAGATAGGCGCTGTGGAATTTCGTTTCTGTCTCTGTGTGAAAAACTGAAAGCCAGGAGGAAAGAAAAGTTTGTAGTTGCTGGTGGCTCTGGCAAGCAGTTTGAAGGCCAAAAGAAACTTAGCCTGGAGGAGTAAGGATTGTGACAGACCAGGTCTAGAAACAGGAGAGAAGACTGGGGGACTGGCGTGGGGATGCTGGCAGGTCAGGTGTAGCATCAGAGGAGAAAATGGGGAAGACAGCAGATGGGGCGGGTGCCCTCCTCCCAGAGGAGTGCAGTGGAAAGAGGGGTCTGGGGTTCCCATATCTTTTCCAACCCAGAAAACTGGCTTGGCCCCTGCCTAGCAATGTGTACAACTCCCTCCGCCCCCAGTCTGCACCATCACAACTATAAACTCTGAGGGGTTGTAAATACTTGTTTCCCAAAAAGGTGCATTTGGTGATATGTACTGGTAGTGGACTTATACATATGGTCATCTTCTATCAAACTAAAATTAATCTCCAGGACCATAAACTCTCCTAATACAATGGTGCCATATATGCAGGAAAAGAAATATTTTATTATGTTACTTTCCCTTCACTTCAAAACCTGGTCAATTTTTTAGCAGCAGTTATGAAAAGTTTCTGTTGGGTAGGAGTCTCTGCTCTTTAGGCAGTTTCTTAAAGTGTGTGGAAATTTTTCAGAGTTCATATTGTCAGCAAGACTTATGGGTGAGTCGGTGTGAAGAGACGTTTTTTTACAGGAGCAGCCAAGTCTTTTCCTTATGTTTTCATATTTATGCTCATTAGAGAAGAAAATTATATAATATTATCCAGGCTTTCCTTATTGAGAGGATTTAAAGATTGAAAGAAACTAAATGAGAATTAATTTGGCTTGGGGGAATTTGTATGTCTATGGAATAAGTTGAATTTTAATTTATTGCTTAGATATTAACATTTTACTGAAGAGATATGCTGAGTTTGAGTATATATTATGCCACAGAAGCCATTATGATTCCTTAAATAGCAGAAATGCAGCAATGTTCCAGAAAGTTATCCAATTTTATATTATTGCAAAAACAACCCAAAATAGGTATTACCCTATCTCACTGCAGTCTGAAATAGCAAGCTATTTAAACATTGAAATATATGGGAATGATATTCTTTGTTGGCATCGGACAAGTCATCCTTTTCTTACTAACATCAAATCCCGCAGGGGCACTGAACAGGTGGTATAGGGATAACCACGGTTTGCCAGCACGGATAATTGTGTACCGTGATGGTGTTGGCGATGGTCAGCTCCAGACACTCGTCGACTATGAAGTCCCACAACTGCTGAGCAGTGTGACCGAAGCAAGTTCAAAAACCAGGTATCAGTTGAGTACTCTTTTCCTACTTCCAATTCTAGCACATTCATCGTAACTATTAAAATTATTGTGTGCATCTGTCTCTTTTAATTTTCATGCAGTTAAGTTTTCCTCCATTTCTGCCTTATGCGAATGCAACCACCCCTAGATTGGAGAGTGGTTGGGATAGTCTTATGTAAATGGTCTGGGTGCTGTGAGTTTTGGGGGGCCCTGGGTAGGGGTACCGGAAGAAGGCAGGAATCTCCAGAGCAGCTGACACTGAGATTCAGCAGGAAGCTTGCAGGGCTGCTGGCAGCTAAAGATGCTTCGTAAATATTAACATGCTGGGGGGAAAACAAGCTCTGGTTTCAAATTCGAGGCCCAGATCAACACAAGGGTGAAAGTCTCTGATGTGCAGGCACTGATCTGCAGCTCAGGTGTGTGGAAGATGCTGAGGGCAGTGTGGGTGCTGTGAAATCAAGGCTGAATTTGGAAATCAGGCCATTCTAAACACCAAGAACCTTCCTCTACTTGTCAGATTTCTAGATTCGATGTCTTGGTCCACTTTCCTCCATGATTATATCTGGTGGTAAGTGCAAGAAAAATGTTAGAACCGGGAAAATGGAGAAGTATTATGATCTTAAGATGGCTTCTTAAAATCCTCAGAAAGCCTTATATTCCAAGTTGTGCACGGCACTCCCTCTCCTCTCTGGAGTTAGACCATCATACAACTGTCAAGGCTCAAAGGAGCCAAACCTTGACCTCATCAGTGACCATCAGAGAGGAGGGTGAGCATCATAGCTCAGTGGCAAAACCACCTTTAGCTGCATTCAAACTGTCAGAGCCAAACTTTCTCATTCCCCACTGACCTTGCGTCACTTCAGTTCAGTCGCGCAGTCGTGTGTGACTCTTTGTGACCCCATGGTCTCGAGCACACCAGGCCTTCCTGTCCATCACCAACTCCCGGAGCTTGCTCAAACTCATGTCCATCGAACCCATGATGCCATCCAACCATCTCACTCTCTGTCGTCCCCTCTCCTCCTGCCTTCAATCTTTCCCAGCATCAGGGTCTTTTACAATGAGTCAGTTCTTCACATCAGGTGGCCAAAGTATTGGAACTTCAGCTTCAGCATCAGTTCTTCCAGTGAATATCCAGGACTGATTTCCTTTAGGATTGAGTGGTTGGATCTCCTTCTCCAACACCACAGTTCAAAAACATCAATTCTTCAATGCTCAGCCTTCCTATGGTCCAATTCTCACCTCCATACATGACTGCTGGAAAAAAACCATAGCTTTGACTAGATAGACCTTTGTTGGCAAAGTGATACCTCTGCTTTTTAATATGCTGTCTAGGTTGATCATAGCTTTCCTTCCAAGGAGCAAGCATTTTTTAATATCACGGCTGCAGTCACCATCTGCAGTGATTTTGGAGCTCAAGCATATAAAGTCTGTCACTATTTCCATTGTTTCCCCATCCATTTGCCATGAAGTGATGGGACCAGATGCCATGATCTTAATTTTCTGAATGTTGAGTTTTAAGCCAACTTTTTCACTCTCTTCTTTCACTTTCATGAAGAGGCTCTTCAGTTCCACTTCGCTTTCTGCCATGAGAATGGTATCATCTGCATATCTCAGGTTATTGATATTTATCCTGGAAATCTTGATTCCAGCTTGTGCTTCATCCAGCCAGGCATTTCACATGATGTACTCTGCATATAAGTTAAATAAACACGGTGGCAATATACAGCCTTGACATACTCCTTTCCCAATTTGGAAACAGTCCATTGGTCCACGTCCAGTTCTAACAGTTGCTTCTTGACCTGCATACAAATTTCTCAGGAGGCAGGTCAGTTGGTCTGGTATTCCTATCTCTTGAAGAATTTTCCACAGTTTGTTGTGATCCACACAGTCAAAGGCTTTAACATAATAAATGAAGCAGAAGTAGATGTTTTTCTGGAACTCTCTTGCTTTTCTATGATCCAACAGATGTTGGCAATTTGATCTCTGGTTCCTCTGCCTTTTCTAAAACCAGCTTGAACATCTGGAATTTCTTGGTTCATGTACTGTTGAAGCTTGGCTTGGGGAATTTTGAACATTACTTTCCTGGTATGTGAAATGAGTGCAATTGTGCGGTAGTTTGAACATTCTTTGGCATTGCCTTTCTTTGGGATCGGAATGAAAACTGATCTTTTCCAGTCCTGTGGCCAGTGCTGAGTTTTCCAGATTTGCTGGCATGTTGAGTGCAGCACTTTCACAGCATCATCTTTTGGGATTTGAAACAGCACAGCTGGGATTCCATGATCTCCACAGGCTTTGTACATAGTGATGCTTGTTCAGGCCACTTAATTTCGGACTCCAGGATGTCTGGCTCTACGTGAGTGATCACACCATCATGGTTATCTGGGTCATTAAGATACTTTTTTGTCTAGTTCTTCTGTGTACTCTTGCCACATTTAATATCTTCTGTTTCTGTGAGGTCCATACTGTTTGTGTCCTTTATTGTACCCATCTTTGCATGAAATGTTCCCTTGGTATCTCTAATTTTCTTGAAGAGATCTCTAGTCTTTCCCATTCTACTGTTTTCCTCTATTTCTTTGCATTGATCGCTGAGGAAGGCTTTCTTATCTCTCCTTGCTATTCTTTGGAACTCTGCATTCAGATTGATATATCTTTCCTTTTCTCCCTTGACTTCAGCGTCTCTTCTTTTCTCAGCTATTTGTAACACCTCTTCAGACAACCATTTTGCCTTTTTGCATTTCTTTTTCTTGGGGATTGTCTTGATCACTGCCTCTTGCACAATGTCACAAACCTCATTTCATAGTTCTTCAGCCACTCTATGAGATCTAATACCTTGAATCTATTTGTCTCTTCCACTATATAATTGTAAGGGAGTTGGTTTTGGTCATACCTGAATGGTCTAGTGGTTTTCCCTACTTTCTGCAAGTTAAGTCTGAATTTGGCAATAAGAAGTTCATGATCTGAGCAACAGTCAGCTCCTGGCCATGTTTTTGGTGCTTCTCCATCTTTGGCTGCAAAGAATATAATCAATCTGATCTCAGTATTGACCATCTGGTGATGTCCACGTGTAGAGTCTTCTCTTGTGTTGTTGGAAGAGGGTGTTTGCTATGACCAGTGCGTTCTCTTGGCAAAACTCTGTTAAGCTTTGCCCTGCTTCATTTTGTACTTCAAGGCCTAACTTGACTGTTACTTCACTTCCTATGTTTGCATTCCAGTCTGTTGTGATGAAAAGAACATCTTTTTTTGGTCACATTTTCTGGTTAGTTCTAGAAGGTCCTGTAGGTCTTCATAGAACCATTCAGCTTCAACTCTTTGGCATTAGTGTTTGGGGCATAGACTTGGATTACTGTGATATTGAATGGTTTGCCTTGGAAACAGAGATCATACTGTTATTTTTGAGATTGCATCCAAGTACTGCATTTTAGACTCTTTTGTTGACCCTGAGGGCTACTCCATTTCTTCTAAGGGATTCTTGCCCACAGTGGTAGATACAATGGTCAACTGAATTAAATTCAACCATCCCAGTCCATTTTAGTTCACTGATTCCTAAAATGTCAGTGTTCACTCTTGCCATCTCCTGTTTGACCACTTCTAATTTACCTTGATTCATGGACCTAACATTCTAGGTTCCTGTACAATATTGTTCTGTACAGCATCGGACTTTACTTTCACCACCAGTCACATCCACAACTGGGCATTGTTTTCGCTTTGGCTCTGTCTCTTTATTCTTTCTGGAGTTATTTATCCACTCTTCTCCAGTAGCATATTGGGCACCTACCAACCTGGGGAGTTCATCTTTCAGTACCTCTCTTTTTGCCTTTCTATTCTGTTCATGGGATTCTCAAGGCAAGAATACTGAAGTGGTTTGCATTGGGTCAATCTAACTGATCCAAGAGTCACCAGCATGCAATTTGGGGATCTCAGAATACATTCTACCAGCTGACAATGCTAAAGAGTTAGTTCTCCTGCAGGATGACATTAACTTTTAAAAAGTTTCGAGATTGAAAACATTAATAAAGTATTTTTAAGATAAAGCGCTTAAAGTGAATTTTCGGTGATCTGGAGGTTTCTTCCATAATGGCAGATATTTGTTGTTGTTTAGTTGCAGTCATGTCTGACTCTTTTGAGACTCCATGGGCTGTAGCTCACCAGGCTTCTCTGTCTCTGGGATTTCGCAGGCAAGAATACTGCAGTGGGTTGCCATTTCCTTCTCCAGGAAATCTGGATGCAGGGATTGAACTTAAGTTTCTTGCATTGCAGGTGGATTCTTTACCACTGAGCTACCAGGGGCAAATATTTGGATTTTATCTATTAACACTTAACACCTGGTCATTCAGCATTTGGCCCCAAGGTGTATGTGGTCTGTCCATTCACCCTCCCAGGCATGTGTTTTGCAGGATTCAGAAGCAATGACTGGAGGAGTAAAGAGAGCTTCGTTTTCCATTTTTAGAAATTGAGAAGAAGAGTGAAGGTGAAACAGGGAGATGATTGCTAATAGAAAAAAGAATCTTGTCTCTGTGTATAATTCTACAGATGCTTTCTTTAGAAGTGTTAATTGTAATTTATTGTCCCATGAACCATTCTTGAAAGCTCCTTGGACTGCAAGGAGATCCAACCAGTCCATTCTAAAGGAGATCAGTCCTGGGTGTTCTTTGGAAGGAATGATGCTAAAGCTGAAACTCCAGTACTTTGGCCACCTCATGCGAAGAGTTGACTCATTGGAAAAGACTCTGATGCTGGGAGGGATTGGGAGCAGGAGGAGAAGGGGACGACAGAGGATGAGATGGCTGGATGGCATCACTGACTCGATGGACGTGAGTTTGAGTGAACTCCAGGAGTTGGTGATAGACAGGGAGGCCTGGCGTGCTGCAGTTCATGGGGTCACAAAGAGTCAGACACGACTGAGCAACTGAACTGAACTGGTGAACCATTCTTCCCTATCCCTTTTCAATGATGGAAATTGGTCAAGTGATTGGACATACCACACTTTGGCAACAAATGAAGATGATCCTTAATTTAAAGACTGGTTATATTTCAGGGAGGAGGGGAGATTAGGGGTAATTTTAATTTTCTTTGTTTTGCAGCATTTTGTGAATGAATGAATTTATTTCATTTTAAAATTACCAGGAATATATAAATAAATAGAAAAGGCTGCATGGCTTGGTTTTAGTTCTCTCCGTCTTCTTATTATTATTACTGTTATTTTTTACTTTGCCTCTCTGGTCTTAAGCCCCACACTGTCAGTGATTGTGGTCAGGAAGAAGGGCATGCCACGATTCTTGGCGGAAACTGGCCGAAATCTGCAGAACCCACCACTTGGCACTGTCGTGGATTCAGAAGCAACACGGCCGAAATGGCAAGTCTGTTAGAAAATCTATTTTTAACAAAGCTTTGACCATGTGTGGTCAGGTTTGGCCCTGTTCTGCTTGCCTTCTTTCTCACAATCCTTCCTTTCCCCTCAGGTATGACTTTTACTTGATCAGCCAGGTGGCCTGTCGGGGAACCGTTAATCCCACCTACTATAACGTCATTTATGATGACAATGGCCTGAAGCCCGACCACATGCAGAGACTCACATTCAAACTGTGTCACCTGTACTACAACTGGATGGTGAGTGTCAGCTCTGTACTTAGTTGCAGAGTAGAACTTGGGGTGCCCACTTGGAAGTTGTCACCCAATTCACCTTTGGCACAATGCCTGAATTTCCACGAAGGAGGGATGAATGAATGGACGGGTGGGTGGATGATTTCTTAGTCCACACTGGATGAAACCCACTCTATCACAGACAGAAAATACCAGTAACTATTAGAATGCATTAGCATTGATCATTTCTCGAAGACTTGACTTTATATATTATTTTATACCAGTCTGGGAGGAAATCAGGGTATTGTTATTTCCCAGTTACACATGAGACAGTTGAAGGCAACTCAGATATTGTGTCTGGTGGGAAAACAATAGGCATGACTCTATTCCAGAGCTGCTGTCAAGGTCCAAAGCCAGGATTTGATCGCAGCCCCTCAGAGTTTCAAGTTGTAGGAAACGTAGGTCAGCCCTCAGTGTGTGGCTCACAGGTCCGGGCGTCATGAAATCTCTCGGCTCCCCCATCCTGCCCAGTGAATTTAAGTTCTCATTGAGCAAGGTTGCCCTTTGTTGGTGAGTTCTTACTGATTTACGCACATTCTAACATATGTATAACTAGTGGATGAAAAAAACCTCAGGAAAAAGTACTGCTTTGAAGAGTAAGTTTTCCTCTTAATTACTATCAATACATTTTCCTCCTCAGGGCCTAATCAGTATTCCAGCTCCCTGTCAGTATGCACGCAAGCTGACCTTCCTAGTGGCACAAAGCCTTCATAAAGAACCAAGTTTGGAATTAGCCAATTCTCTCTTCTACCTGTGATAACATGAATGGAGGGCATCGCTGGTGGAGGATTCTGAGGAGCCCTTGGTGTACTCTGTACAAATCTACGATAAGCTCGAGGCTGTGGCTCCGGGAAACAGATTGAGTGTAGTTTTAACATCTGAGGAAAAAAAAAAAAAAGCCATAGCCACTGAATCTGAAATGGTTCAGAAGAAATGATGTTTTATTTGTATTTTTATTATTTTTTTTAATTGAAGGATGATTACTCCAAAATATTGTGCTTATCTCTGCCTTTCATCAACATGAATCAGCCACGTGGTATACACATGTGTTGTTTTATTTTAAAGAGTTTTGTGCTCGGGGTGAATTCTGTGGTATATAGAATTAAAATGTACCATCACCTGTAAGGTATACCAAAAAGTTAAATAAGTGCTTGCGTGACTTTTGAATGGTAGGGTCTAATTTCCACCCTAAAATTTGCAGAAGTTTTCTTAAAATTATGTTGTAGAGTGTTTTGTTGAGTGGTTTAAGTAGTTGTCAGAAAATAAAGAAAATTGAGAGCATCACATGTGTGTTTATCGTTATTTGAATTTTAGTTGACATTTCATGTGAACTTCATTATCTAAGGGTTTTCAGCAACAACTCTTAGCCCCTAAACCACCTCACCATCACTCTTTGATGTTATATTTCCAAAAGAGAACATTTCACTTATTCTTTCTTTTTTAAGATTGAAGTATCGTTAATTTACAATGTTGTGTTAGTTTCAAGTGTACAGCAAAATGATTCCGTTATACATGTATATTTACACATATATGCATGCGTGCATGCTCAGCCACTTAAGTCATGCCTGACTCTGCGATCCTGTGGACTATAGCCTGCCAGGCTCCTCTGTCCATGGGATTCTCCAGGCAAGAACAGTGGAGTAGGTTGCCGTGTCCTTCTCCAGGGGATCTTTCCAATACAGAGATCGAACCCACGTCTCTTAGTCTCCTGCATTGGCAGGTAGGTTCTTTACCACTAGTGCCACCTGGAAGCCCATATATACACACACAAATATATGTATTCTTTTTCAGATTTTACTTATTCTCTCATGGAACTTTATTTCACTTTGTAGCAGCTTCTCTCGTTGTGATCTTGTCTCCTGTTGCTTCCTAAACAATAGGTGCCATCAGAAGAGAACTCAACTCGCACAGGCTCCCATCCATCTGCCCACCTGAGGGCATCTGTGCGCGTAGACCCTGCCCCTCCTCTCGTTACTGTAAACAAACTGTGCTCCTGCGGAATCCCTCCACCTGTGTACTAACTCCTGTTCCCTCTGGTCTATCCAGGATGCTTCTCTAACCATTCCTCCCTCTCCCTTCTGTATCATCAATTTCCCTCTCACACTGGATTCTTCCCACTCATCAGCATTATCAATACATTCTTATTTCTTCCATATTAAAAAAGAAACATTTGTCCTCAAGCTCCTACCTCATTTCTTTGCTCCTCTCTACAGAGAAATTTCATCAACTTAAAAAATAGTCGCAGTCCTAAAGTTGGGAGGTATGTTTTATCCAGTGGGAATTTTTAGGACTTCACGCCTGGGAGACGGCATCTCAAGTGACCCCAAGAAAATTGCTCTGAGGAGAGGGGTGGAGGAGTCAAGTTGTATAGGTTTGCAACAAAGGGCAGGTAGTCTGAATATCAAAACTAATTTTTAAGAATTCCAGAAATAAGATATCTCAAGGTATTTGGTGCTTTTCTATGTCTGGGAAGATGCAAGAGTCTGGACTCACTGAAGTCATTACTTTCATAGGCATCTCAGCTTTCTGGGGCCAGTATCCTGTGTTTTTCACAGGGCTCCCTGTAGGGAGTGGCTGCAGCCTGATGGCTTCTGATGGCAGAGATTCTTCTCCTTCCTGAGTGCCCTGGAGGGCTGGAATCCGGATGACTGTAGCATCCTTGTTTATTGAAATGACAGGAAATATTCCAGTTCTCAGCTTCTCAAGAGTCGTCCATGACTGATGTATCCAATTTCATATGCCACACAGAATTTCACCACAACCATTACAGCAAAAATCACTTTGGTCAAAGAGGCAGTGACTTCCGCTTATTAAATCTGATGGTCAGTTCCCTGTCCTCATCTTCGCTGACCTGTCACCGTATTTGACCCAGTTGGTCATTTCCTCCATCTTGCATCACTCCAGGAGGCCTCTAGGGTAACACTCTCCTGTTTTCTCTCCTGCTGCGTCCAACACTCATTCCGTTTCCTTTGCTGCTTTTCCCTCATCTTCTATCCTTTTCATGTGTGAATGCCCCAGGGGTGGCATGCAAAAATATTTTGATGCAGGAAAGACTGGAGTCCAAATTCTCTCCCAGGGGAGCGAGTGTGTAGAAGGCTGCAGAAGCAGAGAGGGGAGAGCAGGCACTAATGCAGATCGTATAAGAGGGCACCAAACACAGGCTTTTCCTAATTGAGAGCGTTTGTCCAGGCTGGGCCCAAATGCACCCAACATGAGATCTTTTCTAGTAACAAAAACCTTTGCTGGAGTGTAAGGGATTCAGTTCAGTTCAGTCGCTCAGTCATGTCCAACTCTTTGCGACACCATGAATCTCAGCACGCCAGGCCTCCCTGTCCATCACCAGCTCCCAGAGTTCACTCAAACTCATGTGCATCAAGTCGGTGATGCCATTTAGCCATCTCATCCTCTGTCGTCCCCTTCTCCTCCTGCCCCCAATCCCTCCCAGCATCAGAGTCTTTTCCAATGAGTCAACTCTTCACATGAGGTGGCCAAAGTACTGGAGTTTCAGCTTTAGCATCATTCCTTCCAAAGAACACCCAGGGCTGATCTCCTTCAGAATGGACTGGTTGGATCTCCTTGCAGCCCAAGGGACTCTCAAGAGTCTTCTCCAACACCACAGTTCAAAAGCATCAATTCTTCGGCGCTCAGCCTTCACAGTCCAACTCGTAGTTAATGCACTGCAGACACAGTACCAAGACTTTACATACATATTTAATCTTCATGACAACTGTACGAATGAAGCATTATAATGACCATTCTACAGATGATAAAACTGAAGATTAAAGATACCATGTGGCTCACCAAAATTTATAAAATTAGTAATTGTGAAGGGAGAATTTTCCTCAGGTGTTTTTGACTCCAAAGCCTGAGAGATGAACCATAAGACTCTACCACCTTAATAATAAGTACTAAAAGATTAAAAAACTTCTCCCAGAGTTCTTAGATGAGGGAGTACCTCATACACTTTAAAGTTGGCATTGTATATAGCAAGTCTTCAGAGGGAAGTTCGGTTCAGTTCAGTCACTCAGTCGTGTCCAACTCTTTGCGACACCATGAATCGCAGCACGCCAGGCCTCCCTGTCCATCACCAGCTCCCGGAGTTCACTCAAACTCATGTGCATCAAGTCGGTGATGCCATTTAGCCATCTCATCCTCTGTCATCCCCTTCTCCTCCTGCCCCTAATCCCTCCCAGCATCAGAGTCTTTTCCAATGAGTCAACTTTTCACATGAGGTGGCCAAAGTACTGGAGTTTCAGCCTCAGCATCAGTCATTCCAATGAACACCCAGGACTGAGCTCCTTTAGGATGGACTGGTTGGATCTCCTTGTGGTCCTAGGGATTCTCAAGAGTTTTCTCTAACACCACAGTTCAAAAGCATCAATTCTTTGGTGCTCAGCTTTCTTCACAGTCCAACTCTCACATCCATACATGACCACTGGAAAAACCATAGCCTTGACTAGATGGACCTTTGTTGGCAAAGTAATATCTCTGCTTTTTAATATGCTATCTAGGTTGGTCATAACTTTCTTTCCAAGGAGTAAGCGTCTTTTAATTTCATGGCTGCAATCAGAGGGAAGGCACTGTACAAATCCAGAGTGGTTGTGTTTTTGTGTTGATAATGTGGTTTTCTTTCTTCTAAGTACAATGATGATGTAAAGTGCCACTAAGTAACAGCCAGCATGTATAGACCTACATGTAGCATGTTGATGAGGCAATGCTAAGGTTTACAGAGCTCCTCATTCTTTTACCTTGTTAAATAGTGGCCAAGGTGGTGGCTCTTTACCATTTTAACCCACCAGGGGGCACACAAGGACTGTTGGATGAGCTGAGTCCTTTGATTTTGCCCTTTGCTCAGTAGTGTCTGACTCTGCGACTCCATGAACTGCAGCATGCCAGACTTCCCTGTCCTTCACTATCTTCCAGAGTTTGCTCAGACTCATGTCCACTGAGTCGGTGATGCCATCCAGCCATCTCATCCTCTGTCGTCCCCTTCTCCCCCTGCCCTCAGTCTTTCCCAACATCAGGGTCTTTTCCAATGTGTCAACCCCTCCCATCAGGTGGCCAAAGTATTGGAGCTTCCGCTTCAGCTTCAGTCCTTCCAATGAATATTCAGGGTTGATTTCCCTTAGGATTGGCTGGTTTGATCTTCTTGCAGTCCAAGGGCCTCTCAAGAGTCTTCTCTAGTGCCACAATTCGAAAGCATCATTTCTTCAGTGCTCAGCCTTCTGAGAATAGCCAACCTCAAGTGAGCTCCCAGAGGGCAACATGGATTAGGAGACTCAGCATTTGAACTTTGGTTCCAACTCTTTCGGCTGAGGAATATAATAACTTTGCTTCTTTAAGACTCAGTTACCCGATCTGCAATATGAGAAGAGGTTGGATTAAATCAGTGGTGCTAAACCTCGGAAACATCAGAACTTCCTATATTTAACGACTATTAAAAAAAAAAAAAGCAGACACCTGGGCCCACCTCTAAACATAGTGATTTTATTGGTCTGAGGTGAAGCCTGATCTTCATCAGGTGGGATCCTGATGATTACCCAGAGTTGAAGAAGGGTGGGTCTAGGGCACTGGGTCTGAATTCCAGAAGCACCATTTCCTAGCTCTACAACTTTGGGCAAGTTACTTAACTTCTCTGAGCTTCAGCGTATCTACCTGTAAAGACATCTAACAGTGTCATGTTGTCGGGTTGTGGTAAGGATTAGAAATGTCCAATCTAGGGCATCTGGGTTTAATCCAGAATGCCATGTTATTTCACTTCATGAGGAGAAAAGGATCAAGTGATACAATTTAGGCAACAAGTACTCACAGGTCCACGTAATGTGCCAGATGCTGTAGCTCTGGATTCTGAAATCTTGCTTAAGGAAATGCTAACATTTTCTCTAGACACACTCAATCTACCAGTTGCTGTTTTAGGGAGAAGGCTTTCTGGGTTTGCTTTTATTTGGGGAGTGGAAAGGAGACTCTGGAAGAGAGTACACTTTAAATACATTTCTACGGCAGCCATGAAGTACACGAACCACACCTCCCACAGATGACTGATGACCTCCAGCTGCTACACTCAGGGTCCACCGCAGTGCTGACTTTGAGAGCAGGCTCTCCCCAGGCTGCTTCTTGCCACTGACCGAGCACAACAGAGGCGCTAGATTTGGGTCTTTTCTGCCCAACATGGGACTCTACTGTTGAGCAGTCCTCTTTGACTGCTCTCAGAGCAGTTGATAACACGCTAATGACAGAAAGTGAAGAGGAACTTAACAGCCTCTTGAGGAAGCTGAAACAGGAGAGTGAAAAAGCTGGCTTAAAACTCAACATTCAGAAAACGAAGATCGTGGCATCCAGTCACATCACTTCTCAGCAAATAGATGGGGAAACAATGAAACTTTTGACCAAGGCTTTCTCAGCACTGCCCTGTTGTCTGGAGCTCTTCCTGCCCATCCCCTTCTCCTGCCCATCTCCTGTCATGGACCCCTGTTGGCATCTTGGTCTGTATGCTCTCCTTGCTTGTCCTACTTTCTCTCACCTTTGTCCTTCGTGGGCTTTTCTCACAATTGTTGCTGTTTATTCACAAGTTGTGTCCAACTCTGCGACGCCATGGGCTGCAGCACACCAGGCTTCCCTGCCCTTCACTGTCTCCTGGAGCTTGCTCAAACTCATGTCCATCAAGGCGGTGATGCCATCCAACCATCTCATCCTCTGTCAGCCCCTTCTTCTCCTGCCCTCAATCTTTCCCACCATCAGGATCTTTTCCAGTGAGTCAGCTCTTTCCATCAGGTGACCAAAGTATTGGAGATTCAGCTTCTATCAGTCCTCCCAGTGAATATGCAAGGTTGATTTCCTTTAGGATTACCTGGTTTAATGTCCTTGCAGTCCAAGGGACTCTCAAAAGAGTCTTCTCCAACACCACAGTTCAAAAGCATCAGTTCTTCAGTGATCAGCCTTCTTTATGGTCCAACTCTCACATCCATACATGACTACTGGAAAAAAACATGGCTTTTACTACTCAGACCTTTGTCAGCAAAGTGATAACTTTTTTAAATATGCTGTCTAGGTTGGTCATAGCTTTTCTCCCAAGGTGCAAGCATCATTTAATTTCATGGCTGCAGTCACCATCCACAGTCCACATCCACCATCCACAAAATTACCAGCCTCCTGATTTTGGAGCCCAAGAAAATAAAGTCTGTCACTGTTTCCATTGTTTCCCCATCTAGATGGCATGAAGTGATGGGACCAGATACTATGATCTTTGTTTTTTGAATGTTGAGTTTTAAGCCAGCTTTTTCACTGTCCTCTTTCACTTTCATCAAAAAGCTCTTCAGTTCCACTTTGCTTTCTGCCATAAGAGTGGTGTCATCTGCATGTCTGAAGTTGTTGGTATTTCTCCCGGCAATCTTGATTCCAGCTTGTGCTTCATCCAGCCTGGCATGTCACATGATGCACTCTGCATATAAGTTAAATAAGCAGGGTGACAATATGCAGCGTTGATGTAGTACTTTCCCGATTACTCACAATGAATCTCTGAAGTCTAACTCTGCCCTGGTGCCTGTCTCTTGAAGGACGCAAACTGACACAACTTCCATGAACATTATGTTGTTTTTAAGTTTTTAATAAAAATCAGCTGATTCTTAATGTTAGGAATCCACTGGCTACAACCTGAAATTTAAAAGAAAACTATGTACCTTGAGATGTCATATTTTAAAAATATTGGATTTCAAGTTAGCGATTTTCCATGGCAGTTTACTCTTAAATCTTCCTAACAAACTTCAGCATGTCAGACATGAAGTAGAAACTGCTTTTGAGAAGTGCTGTCAAAGGCCTGAGTCTTGTTGCTCGGATTAACGTGAACTTTTCACTTCAATTTGACCCACTGCTTCCAGCCAAGAAAATCCTACAGTCCAGACAAGAATGATGAGGAAAGGACTCCTTTTGAAGGAGAGAGTGAGGACAACTGAAGAACAAAAGATGAGATCAAGTTCCCTGAGAAAGCTTTTTTTTTTAAAACCCTTAATTATTAATTTTAAAATTATAAAAAATAATAGATGTTCATTATGGAATATTTGTGGTGGAAAAAATACAATGTTGTGGAAAAAATCTTCAATACAGCTACTACTCTGAAGTATATTCTGTCAACACTTTGATATATGCTTTTTGTCTAGTCTTCAGCTATACCATATGTATAGTTTTATATACTTCATTTGTACATAAGATTATAACATGAGTTTTTTTCCTATTCAGTTAAAAATTTTGTAAGCGTAAGTTTTAATAATTGAATAATATTTTACAGGTGTAACAATTTACTTGTTTCCCTCTCTTTTTAAAAATTTACTTCAACAACAAGTGATTTATATATACACACATTCTTTTTCATATTCTTTTCAGGATATTGAACATAGCTCCCTGTGCTATATAGTAGGACCTTGTTGTTTATCCAGTCTATATAGAATAGTTAGCATCTGCTCATCCCAGATGCAAAACTGTTATGTATAGTTCTCTTTATTATAGTGATAGGTTGTTTCCAATTTTTCTTTGCTATAAAAAGATAGCATAGTTTTTATTCACAGTATTTTGGGTTGCTTCCTTGGGTTAGATTACTAAAAGTGAAAATTCATAAATTCAAAGTTAGAATAGTTTCAAGGCACTTGATTTATGTTGCAATTTTTCCTCCAAATGTCATATGTTACACTCATGTAGCTCATAAGCTTCATATATTCTTATTAGAGGCAAAATATTAATACTTTGTTAGTATGGTAGATGCCAGATAGTTTGGTTTTTTTTTTAATATTTATTTGATTATTGATATAGGTAAGCAATTTGAAAATGTTTATTATTAGCCTTTTATATTTTCCATTTATATTTTTTTAATGTCTATAAGGCTTTTATATTTTAAAGATATTAATACTTTGTCATACTTTTGTTGGAGAAGGCAATGGCAACCCATTCCAGTACTCCTGCCTGCAAAATCCCATGGACGGAGAAGCCTGGTAGGCTGCAGTCCATGGGGTTGCTAAGAGTCGGACACGACTGAGTGACTTCACTTTCACTTTTCACTTTCATGCATTGGAGAAGGAAATGGCAACCCACTCCAGTGTTCTTGCCTGGAGAATCCCAGGGACGGCAGAGGCTGGTGGGCTGCCATCTATGGGGTCGCACAGAGTCAGACACGACTGAAGCGACTTAGCAGCAGCAGCAGCATACTTTTGTAGCTATGCCTCTAATTTATTATGTGCTTTTAAATTTTGTTTATGCATTTTTTTTAGCTTCAGAGATTTAAGGTTTATATATTCAAATTATCACTGTTTTCTTTTAAGATTATGAAAGCACAGTGGGCTTTGAGACCTAGAAAATTTATCTCTATCTAGAGATTTGACAAATATGACTTTTTTTGTTTTAATTTCTTTTTCTGTAATGCTGTAAAGCCATCTAGATTATTTTAGTGTAAAGTGAGGATCTAAACTGTTTTTGCCCAAATCTGGAAAAGAATTGATGGATTAAAAGAGAACCAAATCGAAATCCTAAAAATGAAAAATAGAAGCATCAAAACAAAAATATCAATAGACTTGTTAAGTAGTAGACTAAAAATAGATGAACAGAGGATGAAGAAATTGGAAAGCAGACTTTAGGAAAATCACTTCAAATGCAGTACGGAGAGATAGATGTGGAATGTAAAATGAGATACTGCACCACACATTTGGTAGAAGTTCCAGAGACAGGAAATACAAAGTAAGAGGTAGAAGGTGGAGGCAATTTCAAGAGATAATGCCTTCAGATGTTCCAAAATCGAAATATACATTCTTAGAGTGAAAAAAAAAATCACAAATCTTCCTACCTCATGCAGTGGGATGAAATTGTAGAACATCAACTATAAATATAAAGGGAAAATCTTAAAACCATTCCTGAGAAGAAGTATACACATGCAAATTGCCTGCAAAGAAGGACTGACACCTCCTGTAGACTTCACATTTTAAGAATAGATGAGTATGACAAAAATCATAACAATATTGTAAACCAATTATCCTCCAATTAAAATAAATTAATTAGTTAAAAGAAAGAATAGATGAGAAAAATTGAATAGTGTCTTTAAAGTCTTGAGAGAAAAGATTAATGAAGCTAGAACTCTATGTGCAGCTAAATGATCATTGAAGAATGAGTGATGAATTAAAAAATTCATAGATCCCCAGACCCTTGCTGAAAGAACTACTAAAGAATGTACCTCAGCATGACAGAAAATAAACCCATTGAGCAAAGCAAAGATGAGTAAAGAATATTAGTAAAACATATTGTAAATTTAAGTTAATATTGGCTGTCTATGAAAACACATTTTTTATTTCCTGTTAATAAAAGTTGGAGTCCATTATAGGCAACAAGAACCCAAATGAGATGAAAACATTTAGGAGGAAGTCAGGTTTTACTCATGGCAACCCACTCCAGTATTCTTGCCTGAAGAATCCCATGGATGGAAGAATCTGGTACAGTCCACAGGGTTGCAAAGAGTTGGACAAGACTGAGCGATTTCACTTAGGTTTTACTCAAGTCCTTATCTTATTAGGAAAGAGATTAGAGATAATCTCTAATTAGAGATAATTGCTTCCCTGGTGGCTCAGAGGTTAAAGTGGCTGCCTCCAATGCAGGAGACCCAGGTTCGATCCCTGGGTCGGGAAGATCCCCTGGAGAAGGAAATGGTAACCCACTCCAGTATTCTTGCCTGAAGAATCCCATGGATGGAGAAGCCTGGTAGGCTACAGTCCACAGGGTCGCAAAGAGTCGGACACGACTGAGCAACTTCACTTTCTTCTTTCTTTCTTTAGAGATAATAGCTTTGCACATGATTAGAAAATAATATTTAAATGTATGTAGATTTCTTCTAAAAGAATAAAAATACCATCCAAAGGAACTTCCCTGGTGGTCTAGTGGTTAACATTCCCTGCTCCCATGAAGGAGGCCCAAGTTTTATCTCTGGTCAGGGAAGTAGATACTGAATGCTGCAACTAAAGATTCTGTATGTTGCAGAAAGTTAGTTTCTTGCAGAAACTAAGATCCGGTGCAGCCAAACACATATGGCTACTATGAGACACTATGGTATGGGGATCCCATAGTCGCATCCTGCGTGGCATGGCCAAAGGGGGAAAAAAAAATACTGTTCATTACTTTGAATCAGTAGAAGGGAAGAAAACAGGATACTTCAGTTCACTAGAGGACAAGAAAAGAGGAAGAGTAAAGAAAACGAACATGGCACAGAAGCACTAAATATGGTACATATACACTCAAAAATAAATTTAATATACTATATATTAAAACTATTTATTACTGGGGAAGGTGAGATTTTATCTAAAAAGTCTAGCAATATGTTATATATAAGAGGTACATCTAAAATGGAACAACATAAAAAGTTTGAAAGTAAAAAAATAAAGATGACTTTAATTTAAATAGCCAAAATAAAGCTATTGGTATCAAACAAAGCAGAATTTGAAGGTAAAGGTAAGAATGGTGCATATTTATAAAAGTAGCAGAATAAAATATCCAAGTAGATATTATCATGAATGAGGAGCCATGCATTAGTATAATTTTGAAATATAAAAATAAGAGTAAAAGAATTACAGAAAAAAATTTACCAATTTCTTTATTCAGCTAAAAGAAGAGACTCTAACATGTGTCTCTCAAAAACTGATCAAAAAGACAAAATCATTAGAAATTTTATAGGTTAACTGAAAAAAACTGACACATATCATTTAACAATAGGCACAAAGCAAATCTGTACAAATTCCAAACAGCTGATATCATTTATGGACACTGTTCTAAACAGTTTGGAATTTAAAGGAAATCACACTGGAAAAATATTTTTAATTAGAAAAGAGTACTACATAATAAAAGACCTGAAGGATAAAGTCAAATTGATATTTATAAGGAAATGTATGGCTTAAATGTGCATACTAGAAAACAAGACTAAAAATTACTTGAGTAAACATATAACTGGAGAAAGCTAAAGAGCAGAGAAAACCCAAAGAATGAATTAGAAATAAATATAAAATTACATATTAATGAAAAATAGCACAAATTTAAAAGTTCAATGGATTATGAGAAAAACCAGTTTTCTCTTTAGAGAAAAACGAAATCTAATTCTTTAACTTATTTTATTTTTTATTGCAGAAATTTTCAGAAATGGATAAAAGTAGAGAATGGTATAAAGAGCCTTCATTTCTCAAACTTCAACAATTATCATGCTACTCTCAATCTTGTTTCAAATATACTGAGTCACTGTTACACGACTTACTGTATATTTTAAAGCAAATCAAGACATCTTACAATTAAAATCTGGCTTTTTGCCTGGAAAGACTGGTAGAAAGAAGTTTTAGTCATAAACAAAAGTTTTAGACGTAAACAAAAAGAGAAGACAGAAATAAAGCAATATTAAGGATAAAAAATCACAATAGATATTTTTAAATATCATGACTATTTTAATACCTTTATGCCAATACTTTTGAAAATTTGAAAGAGAGGTATAATTTTCTAGGACTATGAAAAGTAAGACAATTTACTCCTAAAGAAATAGAAAAATTTAATCTAGTATGGTGGTTAAGAGCATAGATCTTGCAGTCAGACTGCTTGGGCTTGATTTTGGCTCTTCCGTTACTGTGTAAGCTTCAGCAAGATAACCTAATCTCTTTTTGCGTAAGTTTCTTCACATGTAAATGGGAATAATAACTACACTAGGTCAGGACTTCCCTGATGGTCCAGTGGTTAGGACTCCAGAGAGAGAGAGTTAGGACCAAAGATGGGGAGGCCCTCTCACTGCTGAGGGCCTAGGTTCCCTAGCCAGGGAACTAAGATCCCACAAGCCAAGGGACATGGCCAACCCCTTCCCTCTGCCTCTTCCCTGCCAAAGCCCAAAGAATGTACTTAGGTCATAAGACTGTTGTGTCAATTATATTTGCTATTGAAATGCTTAGATTAGAACAAGGGCCTGGCACCACGTAAGTATTTGTTGTTGTTTAGTAGCTAAGTCATATCCGACTCTTTGTGACCCCATGGACTGTAGCCTGCTAGGCTCCTCTGTCCATGAGATTTCCCAGGCAAGAATGATGGAGTGGGCTGTCATTTCCTTCTCCAGCATAAGTATTACCTACTGCTAATATGGTAGTAACAAAATAACAAGAGTTCACTATTAATAGCCAACACTGTCCTCCCTAAAAAGGAAACAGAGCCAGAAAGATTTACAGCTGACTTGCTACAGTCAAGGAACAGATAATTCCTATCTTATACAAACTGTTCCAGAGGGTACACAAAGAGACAAAGCCATTCAGTTTATTTTATGAGACAATATAATTTCATTCCCAAGGGAGTCACAGCATAAAAAAGCAGACTACATACCAAACTCACCATAAACATTGGTGTAAAAAGTCTAAGTAAACTATTAACAGATCCAGGTTAGCAGAGTAGAATATATTTTAAAAATATAACCCAGCATGATTTATCCCAGAATGTACTGAAGCTTTTTTGAATTTAAATTTATTTATTTTAATTGGAAGCTAATTACTTTACAATATTGTATTGGTTCTGCCACACATCAACATGAATCCGCCATGGGCGTACACGTGTTCCCCATCCTGAACCCCCTTCCCACCTCCCTCCCCATACCATCCCTCCAGGTCATCCCAGTGCACCAGCCCCAAGGATCCTGTATCGAACTGGACTGGCGATTCGTTTCCTATATGATATTATACATGTTTCCATGATATTCCCCCAAATCATCCCACCCTCTCCCTCTCCCATGGAGTCCAAAAGACTGTTCTATACATCTGTGTCTCTTTTGCTATCTTGCATACAGGGTTATTGTTACCATCTTTCTAAATTCCATATATATGTGTTAGTATACTGTATTGGTGTTTTTCTTTCTGGCTTACTTCACTCTGTATAATCAGCTCCAGTTTCATCTACCTCATTAGAACTGATTCAAATGTATTCTTTTTAATGGCTGAGTAATACTCCATTGTGTATATGTACCACAGCTTTCTTATCCATTTGTCTGCTGATGGACATCTAGGTTGCTTCCATGTCCTGGTTATTATAAACAGTGCTGCGATGAACATTGGGGTACACATGTCTCTTTCAATTCTGGTTTCCTTGGTGTGTATGCCCAGCAGTGGGATTGCTGGGTCATAAGGCAGTTCTATTTGCAATTTTTTAAGGAATCTCCACACTGTTCTCCATAGTGGCTGTATTAGTTTGCATTCCCACCAACAGTGTAAGAGGGTTCCCTTTACTCCACACCCTCTCCAGCATTTATTGCTTGTAGACTTTTGGATCTCAGCCATTCTGACTGGTGTGAAATGGTACTTCATTGTGGTTTTGATTTGCATTTCTCTGATAATGAGTGATGTTGAGCATCTTTTTATGTGTTTGTTAGGCATCTGTATGTCTTCTTTGGAGAAAAGTCTGTTTAGTTCTTTGGCCTATTTTTTGATTGGGTCATTTATTTTTCTGGAACTGAGCTGCAGGAGTTGCTTGTATATTTTTGAGATTAGTTCTTTGTTAGTTGCTTCATTTGCTATTATTTTCTCCCATTCTGAAGGCTGTCTTTTCACCTTGCTTAGAGTTTTCTTCTTTGTGCAAAAGCTTTTAAGTTTAATTAGGTCCCATTTATTTATTTTTGCTTTTATTTTCAATATTCTGGGAGGTGGGTCATAGAGGTTCTTGCTGTGATTTATGTCAGAGAGTGTTTTGCCTATGTTCTCCTCTAAGAGTTTTATAGTTTCTGGTCTTATGTTTAGAACGTTTAGAAGTTTTAACTTAAGAAAATCTATCATGTCATTTACCACATTAGCAAGCTAAAGGAGACAACCGACATGATCACTGAAAAGATGCCCACTAAGCTTTTAAGAAAATTTAGAACTAATTTGTGATTTAAAAAGACATTCTTAATGAAGTATAGACAGAAGAAAACTTGAACATCTTTGGCTTGGAAAAAGGCATCTAACAAATACATATATCATATCATAATAAATTTTATCATATAAAATAAGTGCTTAGAAGCTTTTCTATTAGAGTTAAAAAGACAAAGATATCCACTACCACATCATCAATACTGTATTATGTATTACACCTAATATAATATGTAAATACAATATATAATACTATATAATTATTATTTATTATAAAATATATGCTGTTGTTCAGTTGCTACGTCATGTCTGACTTCTTAGGATTCTATGGACTGCAGCACTCCAGGCTTCCCTACCCTTCACTATCGCCCTAAATTTGCTCAAACTCATGTCCATTGAGTCAGCAATGTCATCCAGCCATCTTATCCTCTGTCAGCCCCTTCTCCCCCTGCCCTCAGTCTCTCCCAGTGTCAGGATCTTTTCCAACATATATATATATGTTACAACAGATACATACATATATACACATATAAAACAGAATATATGTTATATAATATGCAATAATAATATAGCATTTAGCAGTACTGCATTAAAGTTTCTAGCCAATAAAGCAATGGAAATACATGGATCTAAAAGAGAAAAAGCTATTGTTATTTGTGCTTGGTATGATTGTCTATTTAGAAAACCTAAGAAATTCTACAGAACTGATAAAATTATTCAACAGGATAAGTCATATAAAACTACTTTCAAAAACAAATAGCATTTTCACAGGCTGCTGCTGCTGCTAAGTCACTTCAGTCATGTCCGACTCTATTCGACCCCATAGACGGCAGCCCACCAGGCTCCCCTGTCCCTGGGATTCTCCAGGCAAGAACACTGGAGTGGGTTGCCATTTCCTTCTCCAATTTTCACAGGCTAGCATTACATAAAGAAACTGAAAAAAATTCTGGTTTAACAATAAAGTGATTTGATGTCTAAGAAAAAATAAAAACTTTGTAAAATTTTTTGCTGAGAAAATTTCAAGAATGGTATTGAAAAAATATAACAAGATTTTTTAAAGTATACAAACAGTACTCATGATTAAGAAGATTCAGTATGGTAAAGATGGCAACTGTTTTCCAAATAAATATGAAATTTTAGTAGAATTCTAGTAAAAATCCTAATGTAGTTTTCCATAAAACTTATAAAGTTATCTCAAAATTCATGTAACAAAATAAAAGCCACCATATATCTAATTCCATTCTAAAAAAGAATCACAAGAAAGGAATGCTTATTCCACCCTGTATCAAAGTTTATTTTGAAGCTAAATGAGTAAAACAGAATGGCTTTGGTTGAGTCATAGATAAAGGTCAGTTGTGCAAATGAGAAATTCCAGAGCAAGTCACTACATATATGGACATTTATTTAATGGAGCTGGCACTACAGGTCTGAAAGGAAAGGATTAAGGAGTCAATCAAAGGAACCAGGTGGATGGGCTTCTGACACTAACAAAAGTGGATTTTCATCTTATATGAAAAACAAAAATAAATTTCAAGTAGATTAAAAATCTAACAATTAAAAACAAAAATTATAACAACCAGAAGAAAACATAGTGAATATTTTTAAGATATTGAAGTGAAGTGAAGTTGCTCAAGCATATCCAACTCTTTGCAACCTCATGGACTGTAGCCTACCAGGCTCCTCTATCCATGGGATTTTCCAGGCAAGAGTACTGGAGTGGGTTGGCATTTCCTTCTCCAGAGGATCTTCCTCACCCAGGGATAAAACCCAGGTCTCCCACATAGTAGGCAGATGCTTTACCATCTGATCCACCAGGGAAGTCCAAAGTGAAAGCTGCTCAGTCGTGTCCAACTCTTTTTGACCCTGTGGACTGTAAAGTCCATGGAATTCTCCAGGCCAGAATACTGGAGTGGGTAGCTTTCCCTTCTCCAGGGGATCTTTCCAACCCAGGGATTTAACCCAGGTCTCCCTCATTGTAGGCAGATTCTTTACCAACTGAGCTATGAGGGAAGCCCTTTAAGATATTAGAGTAGGGAAATTTCTTCCCTTAGAAGAAATGGAGTAGCCCTCATAGTCAACAAAAGGGTCCAAAATGCAGTACTTGGGTACAATCTCAAAATTGACAGAATGGTCTCATTTCGTTTCCAAGGCAAACCATTCAATATTACAGTAATCCAAGTCTATCCCCCATTCACTAACCCTGAGGAAGCTGAAGTTGAGTGGATCCATGAAGACCTACAAGATCTTCTAGATCTAACACTGAAAAAAGATGTCCTTTTCATTATAGGGGACTGAAATGCAAAAGTAGGAAGTCAAGTGATACCTGAAGTAGCAGGCAAGTTTGGCCTTGGAGTATGAAATGAAGCAGGGCAAAAGCTAATAGAATTTTGCCAAGAGAACACACTGGTCATAGCAAGCACCCTCTTTCAACAACACAAAAGAAGACATTACACATGGACATTACCAGGTGATCAATACAAAAATCAGACTGATTATATTCTTTTCAGCCAAAGATGGAGAAACTCTAACAGTCAGCAAAAAGAAGACCAGGAGCTGACTGTGGCTCAGATCATGAACTCCTTATTGCAAAATTCAGACTTAAAGAAAGTAGGGGAAACCACTAGGCCATTCAGGTATGACCTAAATCAAATCCCTTATGGTTATACAGTGAAAGTGACAAGTAGATTTATGGGATTAGATCTGATAGACAGAGGGCCTGAAGAACTGTGGATGGAGGTCTGTAACACACAGGAGGCAATGATCAAGACCATCCCCAAGAAAAGAAATGCAAAAAGGCAAATGGCTGTCTGAGGAGGCCTTACAAATAGCTGAGAAAGGAAGCGAAGTGAAAGGCAAAGGAAAAAAGGAAAGATATACCCATCTGAATGCAGAGTTCCAAAGAACAGCAAGGAGAGATTTTTTTTTTTTAAGCCTGTTTAAGTGAACAATGCAAAGAAATAGAGAAAAACAATAGGATGTGAAAAACTAGAGATCTCTTCAAGAAAATTAGAAGTAGCAAGGTAACATTTCATGCAAAAATGGCCGCAATAAAGGACAAAAATGGTATGGACCTAACAGAAGCAGAAGATATTAAAAAGGGGGGGGGGGGGCAAAAATACACAGAAGTGTAGAAAGAGGAACTTAATGACCCAGATAACCACAATGGTGTGATCACTCACCTAGAGCCAGACATTCTGGAATGTGAAATGGGCCTTAGGAAGCATCACTATGAACAAAACTAGTGGAGGTGATGGAATTCCAGCTGAGCAATTTCAAATTTTAAAAAGAAGATCCTGTGAAAGTACTGAACGCAACATGCCAGCAAATTTGGAAAACTCAGCAGTGGCCACAGGACTGGGAAAGGTCTGTTTTCATTCTAGTCTCATAGAAAGGCAAGGCCAAAGAACGTTCAAACTACTGCACAATTGCACTCATTGCACATATTAACAAAGTAGTGCTCAAAATCCTCCAAGCTAGGCTTGAACAGTATGTGAACTGTGAAATTCCAGATGTTTAAGCTGGATTTAGAAAAGGCAGAGGAACCAGAGATCAAATTGCCAATATCCTTTGGATCATAGAAAAAGCAAGAGAATTCCAGAAAAATGTCCTTTTCTGCTTCATTGACTACGTTAAAGCCTTTGACTGTGTGGATCACAACAAACTGGAAAATTCTTAAAGAGATAGGAAAACCAAACCACCTGAACTGCCTCCTGAGAAATCTGTATGCCAAGAAGCAACAGTTAGAACCAGACATGGAACAATGGACTGTTTCAAAATTGGAAAAACATTACATCTAGGCTGTTTATTGTCACCACGCTTATTTAACTTCAAAGCCGTGTACATCACATGAAATGCCAGGCTGGATGAGGCCCAAGTTGGAATCAAGATCATGGGGGGTGGGAGAGGGAATTTCAATAACCTCAGATATGGAGAATACACCACCCTTATGACAGAAAGTGAGGAGGAACTAAAGAACTTATTGAGGAAGGTGAAAGAGGAACATGAAAAGCTGGCTTAAAACTGAACATTCAAAAAACAAAGATCATGGCATCCAGTCCCATCACTTCATGGTAAATAGATGGGGAAACAATGGAAACAGTGACAGACTTTATTTTCTTGAGCTCCAAAATCACTGCAGATGGTGACTGCAGCCATGAAATTAAAAGACTCTTGCTCCTCGGAAGAAAAGCTATGACAAACCTAGACAGCATATTAAAAAGCAGAGACATTACTTTGCTGACAAAGGTCTGTCTAGTCAAAGCTATGGTTTTTTTCCAGTCGTCATATCTGGATGTGACAGTTGGACCATAAAAAAGTCTGAGCACCAAAGAATTGATGCTTTCAAACTGTGGTGCTGGAGAAGACTCTTGAGAGTTGTTTGGACTGCAAGGAGATCAAAGCAGTCAAACCTAAAGGAAATCAATCCTGAATATTCATTGGAAGGACTGATGCTGAAGCTGAAGCTTCAAATCTTTGGCCACCTGATACAAAGCGCCAGCTCATGGAAAATACCCTGATGCTCAGAAAGATTGAAGGCAGGAGGAGAAGGGGATGACAAAGGACGAGATGGTTGGATGGCATCACCAACTCAATGCACATGAGCTGAACAAGCTCTGGGAGATGGTGAAGAACAGGGAAGCCTGGCGTGCTGCAGTCCATGGGGTTACAAAGAGTTAGCATGACTGAGTGTCTGAACAACAGGGTAGGGAAATATATTTTATACATTCTTAAGCATTATATAAAATAACATAGATTGAAAAAATTTATAGCTTCTAGCATGTCAAAATGTATTCCTAACGACAAATGAGATGCTAATTTAAAAAGACAAGCAGCAGATTGAAACAATATATTAGTAAAATACTCATAAGAAAAAGATTGCTACTCAAAACATGTAAAAAACAAAAGGCTATCAAGCTAATTTAAAAAAAAGAAAAGAAAAAAGCACTCAATAGAAAAATGAGAAAAAAGGTGAACAAGAAATTCATGGTAAAAGGAGTCAAATGACTAACGAAGATATGAGATGATGCTCAAGCTCACCAGTAGTCAGGAAAATTTGAAATAAAATGTTAATGAGGTTTAATTTCAAGTTTATATGTTTGGAAAAATTCAAAAGTCTGCTCATACTAACTGCTGTTGAGAATGTAAGGAAACAAACATTGTTTTTATTTTAGAGTGTAAAGTCATACAACCATATTGGAAGGCCTATACCCTACAAACCAGTAATCGTATTTGAGAGTCTCCTTAAAGGAAGAGAATGTATAAGATATACTTCATCAGACCATAGAATGCCATGCAGCAGTTAAAGGCAATAGCTGCTGCTGCTAAGTCCCTTCAGTCGTGTCCGACTCTGTGCGACCCCATAGACAGCAGCCCACCAGGCTAAATTTACATAAATCGTTCTCAAAATAATTTAGGTTTTTTTGTTCACCTTCATTGAAGTATAACTGACAAATATAAGATACTTAAAATGTACACTGAGGTGGTTTCTTAAGTGTATACATTGTGAAGGGATTCTCACCATGTAATTAAGTATCACTTTCATCACCTCAAATTCTTGTCTTTTCTCAAAAACAATCTTTTTGAGAGAAAGCAACAGAAATCAAGACATAGAATGATGTGTATATGATGCCACTCTTGGAAAATATTTTAAATACAGTGAAATGCCATATATTTTCCCGGTTGTATAGGTGTGAGCATACACACATATAAAAGGGAAAAGTGGAGATGGGAGATGACACATTAAATTGAAGACATCTCTGAGGCTGGGAGGATTGCGAGACCGAAGCTGTGCATGTTGAATGACAGAAATCACCTTTAAAAAATATTTTTATTGAAATATAGTTGATTCACAGTGTTGTGTTAGTTTCAGGCGTAGAGAAAAGTGATGGAGTGATATCTTTTTTTAGATTCTTCTCCACGTTAGGTTTTTACAAGATATTGAATATAGTTTCCTGTGCTGTGCAGTAGGTCCTTGCTGGTTGTCTATTTTACATTTCATGTATCAGTTCAGTTCAGTTCAGTCGCTCAGTCGCGTCCGACTCTTCGCGACCCCATGAATCGCAGCACGCCCGGCATCACCATCTCCCGGAGTTCACTCAGACTCGTCCATCAAGTCCATGATGCCATCCAACCATCTCATCCTCGGTCGTCCCCTTCTCCTCCGGCCCCGAATCCCTCCCAGCATCAGAGTTTTTTCCAATGAGTCAACTCTTCTCATGAGGAGTAGTATGTATATTTTCATCCCAAACTTCTAATTTATCTTTCCCCAACTTCTTTCCTTTTTGATAACCGTAAGGTTGTTTTCTGTGTCTATGAGTCTATTTCTGCTTCGCAAGTAAATTCATTTGTGTCATATTGTAGCTTCCATATATAAGGGATATCATATGGTATTTGTCTCTATCTGACTTACTTCACTTAGTATGATAATCTCTAGATCCATCCAAATTGCTGCAAATGGTATTGACTGAAGAAAACCTAATTTCCATTCTATTTTTTCTTAAAAATGAATCAAATATCATAAAATGGTAACTAACAGCTGTCAATTCTGGGTTGAGGATACCTGTGTATGTAGATCCCAGGTTGATAATGAGAAAAATATCAGATAAACCCCAGTTGAAGGAAATTCTAAAAAATGTCTGACGGTACTTCTCAAAACTGTCAAGGTCATCAAAAACAAGAAAAGTCTAAGATATTGTAGTAGTCAAGAGGAGCCTGACAGAATCTAATAACCAAGTATAATATGGTATCTTAGATCTGATCATGGACAACACAAGGACATTAGGAAATGATGAGGGAAATTTGAAAGAAATATGGATTTTTGTTAATGATAAAGGTTAGTTTTCATTCCAATCCCAAAGAAAGGCAATGCCAAAGAATGCTCAAACTACTGCACAATTGCACTCATCTCACATGCTAGTAAAGTAATCAAAATTCTCCAAGCCAGGCTTCAGCAATATGTGAACCATGAACTTCCAGATGTTCAAGCTGGTTTTAGAAAAGGCAGAGGAACCAGAGATCAAATTGCCAACATCCACTGGATCATGGAAAAAGCAAGAGGGTTCCAGAAAAACATATATTTCTGCTTTATTGACTATGCCAAAGCCTTTGACTGTGTGGATCACAACAAACTGTGGAAAATTCTGAAAGAGATGGGAATACCAGACCACCTGACCCGCCTCTTGAGAAACCTACATGCAGGTCAGGAAGCAATAGCTAGAACTGGACACGGAACAACAGACTGGTTCCAAATAGGAAAAGGAGTACGTCAAGGCTGTATATTGTCGCCCTGCTTATTTAACTTCTATGCAGAGTACATCATGAGAAACACTGGGCTGGAAGAAGCACAAGCTGGAATCAAGATTGCTGGGAGAAATATTAATAACCTCAGATACGCAGATGACACCACCCTTATGACAGAAAGTGAAGAACTAAAGAGCCTCTTGATGAAAGTGAAAGAGGAGACTGAAAAAGTTGGCTTAAAACTCAACATTCAGAAAACTAAGATCATGGAATCTGGTCCCATCACTTCATGGCAAATAGATGGGGAAACAGTGGAAACAGTGGCTGACTATTTTTCTGGGCTCCAAAATCACTGCAGATGGTGACTGAAGTAATGAAATTAAAAGACGCTTACTCATTGAAAGGAGAGTTATGACCAACATAGACAGCATATTCAAAAGCAGAGACATTACTTTGCCAACAAAGGTCCATCTAGTCAAAGCTATGGTTTTTCCAGTGGTCATGTATGGATGTGAGAGTTGGACTATAAAGAAAGCTGAGCGCCAAAGAATTGATGCTTTTGAACTGTGGTGTTGGAGAAGACTCTTGAGAGTCCCTTGGACTGCATGGAGACCCAACCAGTCCATCCTACAGGAGATCAGTCCTGGGTGTTCATTAGAAGGACTGATGTTGAAGCTGAAACTCCCATATTTTGGCCACCTGATGCAAAGAGCTGACTCATTTGAACAGACCCTGATGCTGGGAAAGATTGAGGGCAGGAGGAGAAGGGGATGACAGAGGATGAGATGGTTGGATGGCATCACTGACTCAATGGACATGGGTTTAGGTGGACTCCGGGAGTTGGTGATGGACAGGGAGGCCTGGTGTGCTGCGGTTCATGGGGTCACAAAGAGTTGGACACAACTGAGCAACTGAACTGGACTGAATGTATCAAGACTGGTACATTTGGGAAGATGCCCATGAGAAGGAAATGATAACCCATTCCAGTATGCTTGCCTCGAGAATTCCATGGACAGAGGAGGCTGGCGGGCTACAGTCCATGGGGTCACAAAGAGTCGACACAATTGAATGCACGTGCACCCACATGCACACACACACACTAATACATGAATCATGACAAATACATGATACTGATGTAAGATTTGTCACAATTCATGTACTGGTGGGGGGGGTGGTATATGAGAACTCTTTGTACCATCCTGTCAACATTTTTAAAAGAAGGATGGGTACAGTATTATTCCAATATTTTGTGTATATGTGTAAAAAAAGAAAAAGACAAGTGAGATAATTGTCAGAAGTATCAGACAGTGATTAGGTCTAGATGGTGGGCTTAGGTATGGCCTTTCATTTTCTCTTTCATTCTTTCACTTTTATTAATTTCTCACTTTCCTAATTAGCTTTGCTATCAGAAAAAATTCATAGTTTTCAAGCTCCTACCACTTATTCAATGGCAGATGATGTGTTGATACATATCAGATACCAGGGGTTTCCCTGATAGCTCAGTTGTAAAGAATTGTTCTGCAATGCAGGAGACCCTGGTTGGATTCCTGGGTCAGGAAGCTCCACTGGAGAAGGGATAGGCTACCCACTCCAGTATTCTTGGGCTTCCCTTGTGACTCAGCTGGTAAAGAATCCTCCTGCAATGTGGGAGACCTGGATTCAATCCCTGGGCTGGGAAGATCCTGTGGAGAAGAAAAAGGCTACCCACTCCAGTATTCCGGCCTGGAGAATTCCATGGACTATACAGTCCATGGGGTCTCAAAGAGTTGGACACGACTGAGTGACTTTCACACTTTCACTATCAGATATCAGGAGCATCAAGACTTGACAATTTTCCTACCTGCACATTGGAGTTATTGACTCCATCCTCCTAACATCTTTTTCCTAGATTTGCCACGGGTACTTGCTAACAGTGGAAAACTCTAAGATCTGTACCAGGAATTTCCAAGGAAGAAGCCTGAGAATTTACTTTTTAAGAAGCCTCCAGGGGATCATTTTTTAAAATGTTGTTCCTTTAAGTTTAGAAAACTGACTCAGCTAGTTCTCTAACTCTAAGACTCAGCTCAGCATGAGCTCTGCTGTTAACCTTTCTCTATCTATGTCAGGCGCTTAGGAGCACACACATAGAACTCCATCACCACTTTCCTTGTAATATATTCTAGTTAGTTGTTTACACTTTACCTAACTGTTCTGCATATTTTTTGTGATCTCAGTGAGGGCATGAGGTTGGTTCTCAATACATGTTCCTTGGGTAAATATGTGTGAAAGAATAGATAGAAGGATGGGCTGCTTTTACATTAACAGAATGATTCTGAGAATTCTACCAGCATCAGTCTTCAAGCCCCTCAAGAATAGTGTCCCTGGTTGCTTTGTGATGGGTGGGGTGAGCTCTTTTATCACCTCTGTAGAGTGAAGCATGATAATATTCATTTTATTTCAAACTATTGAATTGGCCAAAAAGTGAGTTGCACAAGCTATTACAGAAAACTTGAACAAAAATTTTGGCTAACCCAATATATTGATGTAGGCTTGGGTAATTATCAGAGAAACAAAGTGTAAATATGTTACTGAATATTTGGGGAACTGTCAAAGCCCAAACTCATGTTTGGTGAATTGTGCTTACAGTGGGGCTTGTATGTGTGCATGTAAGTCACTCAGTCACATCCGACTCTCTGCAACTCCATGAACTGTAGCCAGGCTCCTCTGTCCATGGGGTTTCCCAGGCAAGAATATTGGAGTGGGTAGCCATGCCCTTCTCCAGGGATCTTTCCAACCCAGGGATTGAACCCGGTCTCCTGCATCACACACTGATTCTTTACTGTCTGAGCCACTGGGGAAGCCCACCCAATGTTCAGTATGAAAGCTTCTAGTCAAATGTAGCTGCCGGGGTCCAGCCCTGGTGGATCCAGGGTAATTCGAAGGTGGGGACGGAATCAGCGTCCTAGGAAAAAACTTATTTAATTACATATATATAGACAGATTAGAAACAGATAGTGTAGTAGGAAATATTAGTGGAGAAAAAGAGGCTGAATAACTTGGTTTACATGGGATACCAATAAAATTCCAAGACAAGGAATTTCGGAAGGCGCCCCTCCTTGGGCTCCTTCTCACATGGAACTTGAAAACTGGGGCAAGTAAGTAGACATGGTGGGCACCCACGCTCCAGATGGGAATTCAGCCAGAAAAACGGGCAGCAAGAAAGAACGACATGGGGGAATTAGTCTTTCCAGAAACTGATCCGATTTCTTTATTTTTTAGGTTTGCTTATATACCTTTTGTTATACGTAGGGATGAATACAGAGTCATGTGGGGGTCAGCAGACCTGACCCTTGTAAATGTATAAAAATATGTCTTAGGGGTTTTACATCATCTTCTGGCCATGAGGCCTGCTGACATTTTATGATCCTTTCTTTCTGATAACCAAAAAACTTATTTTTTCCAAGGGTGTTTTTTCTTAAACCAGGCACCACCCTGCAAATAAAGCTACATTCCTATAGGGTGAGGGTGTAGTGGGTTACAATCAAGAAAAGAATTTATTTAACCTAAGGTCAACATGATTAATCTTAAAGGTTAATACTTATTTCTCCTATATGCTAGTTATAGTCATTATAAGGGCAGGGAATATGGAGATTTAGCAGCAAACATCAGCCCAACAAATGAAAACCCTTCACCAATGTTCCCCTTAAGATCTATTTAGTCTTAAGATAGTGATAAAGTTACATTTTTACATAGCAAGGACACAGTGACTTATAACAAAGTACAGTGATCTATAACAAAAGAGAAAATTCATTAACTCAAAAAGTCTAGTATTGCTAACATCAAAAACTACTATGTTTCCTTTTCTATATTCCAAATACATTGATTAATATATTCCCAGGTGCCTAAGATATGGAGGCCTGGTGGCAATCATTGACTCAACAATGAGAAAAGCCCTATGCTAATTAAGACTTTCAAAATACTCCAAACTCTCTGCGCTGTTTATGATTGAGAGGTAGTAAACAATCATGTGCATAGTGGCAGGAGTATGGATAATCCTGTCACACAAGCTAGTCTGCCAGCAGAGAGGTTTGACCTGAGACACCCTTGTCACACCCAGGGCAGGGAATTAGCAGCAATTATTGGCACAACAAATGAAAAACCCTTCACCAATATAATTCCTAACCAACCCACTATACTAACAATTTCCAGCTTCCCC
Source organism: Ovis canadensis (assembly GCF_042477335.2). NCBI lineage: Eukaryota > Metazoa > Chordata > Mammalia > Artiodactyla > Bovidae > Ovis > Ovis canadensis. Next base: position 23,567,440 of record NC_091259.1, on the reverse strand, counting down.
AAAGAATCTACCTTCAGTAAATCCAAAACATCTCGTGCCTCTCACGGCTGGGAGGCCGCAAACAATCACATGTGGCCAGACGAACCTGTACAGGCAGGCAAGATAACCTTCAGAGAAGTCCGTAAGTTGAAACGCTCTTGTCACACCCAGGAATTTTTATTGACTTGGAGCTGTAAGTTAACTCCTTCTCCAAGAGAGGTAATGGGGGTCAGCCCCCCGTAAAGTCAGAGGTATAGGTGAGAGCATAAAACAGTAAGGTAGGCAGACCTTGGTTTTCAGGGTAGATGCTCAGGAACAGGGGGTTTCCTGAGGCTCGATCCCACCTTTGCGTAATGCCTAGCCTCCTTCCTCATGACCTTTGCCAAGGGTAGAGCTCCTCATGAGGGCTCCTGGCATGTAGCCTTGGAAATTTAAAGTCATTAAAACTAAATGAAATTTAAAAGCCAGTTTCTTGGTCACACATTTCAAGTGCTCAAAGGCCACATGTGGCAATGTTTATTGTATTATTAAGTATATAGAGTATCTCCATGATCGCAGAAAGTTATGCAGGAGACAGCTGACATATAGTATTCTTCCCCATTCTTCAAAATCAAAATCCAGTAGTTCTCTAACACAAAGCCTTTTCTCATCCCTCCAAGCAAAGTTCTGTCTGGTTCACAGTGCCAGGCATGTCCGGGACACTAAGAATCAGAGAGGAAAAGAAAATGTGGCCGCTGCTTTGCTAGAGCTGACAACAGGCTTCTCAACTGGGGCAATTTGGCTGCCAGAGGACATTTGGCAGGAGACTCAAGAGACACAGGTTCAATCCCTGGGAAGATTTCCTGGAGTACGAAAGAGCAACCCCCTCCAGTATTCTTGACTGGAAAATTCCATGGACGGAGAAGCCTGATGGGCTACAGTCCAGGGGATTGCAAAGAGTCAGACATGACTGAGCATACACACATTCAATGTGTGTGTGACTGTGTGTGTATGTGAGGGAGATACTGGCATGTAGTGAGTAGGAGTCAGGAATCCTGCTGAACATTCTGCAAATACCAGTACAGCCCCTCCCCTGGTCAAACATTTATCTGGCCCCAAATGTCAGTAGTATTGAAGCTGAGAAACCCTGGCTCAAAGCCTTGCTGGGGCGAGGGACCCACGAGCAGACAATGCCAGTATAATTGGGGAAGTGAACGAGGGGAGGTACAGCAATGCGGTAAGAAGGTTCCCAAAGTGAGTCTAGAAGGAGCTAACTCCTATGGCCCCACAATGCTGTGCACAGTCCTTTCTCAAACAGAAGTGCCGCTTAATGCATCCTGATGTGAGTTATTTTGCTGGCTGAAGAAGCAGCTTCTAGAACAAGATGCAGGAATCTGTTGAATTAAATTTGACACCAGAGTCTTCAGAGATAGCCCTGTCCTCGAGCAGTTGTTCCTGCGAGATGAATTGGAGGATTTAGTTCACGTACCTTAGTGGTTTAAGTTACGTCTCCCTGGCAGCATCGAGTCATCATGAAGCATATTGTCAAGTCAGAACAGCCCACTCTGAAAACACAGTCACAATTTCATTTCCCCCCTTGATGCCATACATCTGGTACCAGGGAACATGGAAATAGCAACTCCGTGGAGAAAAGATAATCAAGGCTTAATTTAATGCAGTCATTCCCTCTGACTTTTAGAGACTTTGTTACCATCCAGTATGTTGGGGAAAAAGTCCTGAAGCAATGTGAGTAAATACCACCTTGCCTTTTTTTTTATCCCTTGAGAATGTTTTCACCTGTTAAGCTCTTGATTCCAATTTTTATAAAACCTCATCCTGAGCTAATTAGAAGTGTCTTGGGTTGCACATCACATTTTACACAAAGATTTAACATCCAAGATAGACTTAAAGGCTTCCAACTCACAAAGAAAGTTGTAAAAGTTTTATAGTTTAGTAAAATGTAGGCAAAGGATAGAGGCAGGCAATTAACAGAAGAGGAAATGCAGATGGCTAGTAAATATCTGAAAAAGTTGCTCACCGTCACTAATGATCAGGAAAATGCCAGTTAAAGCAACAGTGGGATACCATTTCATGCCATTATGTAGGCAAAAATTAAAATCTGAAATGCAGAGAGTTAGTGAGAATGTGGGGAAACAGGGCCTTCATATGTTGCTGGTGAGAATATAAATTAACAGAACTATTCTGGAGAGTAATTTGGCAATTTCTGTTAAAGTTGAGCATGTTCAGATTCTATGAGCCCTGGTACCATGCTATTTGAAAAGTGAATATTGTAAACAAGGTAAATATCCATCAGTAGAAGAATAGATAAATAGAGTTAAATACTATTCAACAATTAAGATGATGAAATATATTGATATATGCTGTTGTTTAGTCGCTAAATTGTGTCTCTTTGGGACTGCATGGACTGTAGCCTGCCAGGCTCCTTGTCCACGGGATATCCTAGGCAAGAAAACGAGAGTGGGTTGCCATTTGCTTCTCCACGGTGTCTACCTGAGCCAGGAATCAAATATATGCCTCCTGCTTGGCAGGTAGATTCTTTACCACCAAGCCACCTGGGAAGCCCATACTCATATATACTAATGTACAAATCTCTCCGAAGCACACACACCATTGAATGAAAAAAGTAAGTCACAGAATTATATGAAAACATATATAAAAATCTCAAAAAACCAAAATAATGCTATTCGGTACTTATTGATATTTAGGTAAAAAAGGTTAAAAATATACACAAATAGCATACACCAAATTCACAAAATTGTCTCTGATGAGGGGAGAATGGAATACTGAGGTGAACAAATAAGAGGCCTAACTCTATCTTGTTAAGTTCTTTTTTTAAAATGAGGAGCAAAAAGAACAAACTGTTCCCACTTGTTACTTCCAGATGGAGGGGTGTGGGGGTTATTTCCTGTCGCCCTCTGCATCCGCACTTTACCCTTCTCCACCCTGATGATCCAGGAGGCTGGTCCCTCTGCTTGACTTCCCAGTCCTCTGGCTCCCGCTGGGTTCATCCTGCTGGGAACAGGGGCAGAGATGGGAGGGAGGGAGTCTGGGTATTCATTCCTCTACGCCATCCCTCTCTGCAGAAATGAAAGCTCCTATTAGGAAGCCTTCTCTTATCAGGCTCTGGTAACAGCACCCCATCTTGTGCCTTTAAGATGCTAAGGTTTCCTGAATGCTTGGGGTACAGCAGCATTTCTTGTGGTTTTCTTGCACCTCACTTACTCCTTTGCCATGTATTTCCTATCAGGACCCTTCTTAATATAGGTATGTAAAGTGTTTGCTATTTTTCTGCAATCTTTGTATTTTTAAACCTAAGCAAACAGGAAAAAAAAAGAAATATTAGAGATGTAAGGAGTTGAGAGGGAAGAAGTCAAAAAAGTAGGAAAATCTTCTCAAGAAACTGAGATGCTTTGGAGATCTAGGCGTTTGGTAAATGAGGACCTTCACACTAGTATTATATGTGAATTGTGTTCCTTGCTTCTCCTCTCACAGCTGTCCCATCCTCCTGTAGAGATGCAGCCTGCAGCACTCGCCCCCACCCTGTCATCAACTTGGCAAGTACAAAGACATTGCTTGAAGCCGTCAGTTTACGCTCCCTACTCGATTTTGTTTGATAAATTTGCCCGAGTGTCTCTGCTCTGTCAACCATTCAGCCAAAGGCTGGAGGTACAGTCATTAGCACCAGCCTACCTCTCAAGGGCTTTACAGCCTGGAGCTGGACAGGGCTGCACAGGATGGGCTATTTTTCTAGGAAGCAGAAACTTGTTATTTTATTTTATTGTGGCAAGAACACATTTGTTAATGTACCCTCAACAAACATTTAAGTGTACAATAAATAATTTTTGACGATAGGCACAATGTTGAACAGCAGGTCATCTTGCTTAACTGAAACGATGTCCATTGATTAGTAATTCCCCACTTTCCCCTCTCTCCAGCCAAGTGAGCACCATTCCACTCTTATTCTGTGTATATGACTGTTTTAGATACCTCATGTAAGTGGAATTGTACAATATTTGTCTATCTGTGATTGGCCTATTTCAATTAGCATAATATCCTCAAGGCTCATCCATACGGCTGCATATGCAGACTTTTCCTCTTTTTAAAACCAAACATTATTTCTATTGTAAGTATATATCATATTTATTCGCTTGTTGATGGACATTTAGGTTGCTTCCACATCTTGACTGTTGTGAAAAGGGCTGCAATGAACTTAGGAGACTAATAGCTCTTCAAGATTCTGATCTCAATTATTTTGGATAAATACACACAAGTGGGATTATTGGAACATATGGTAGTTCTATTTTTGATTTTTTTAAAGGACTTCCATAATGTTTTACACAGCTGTGCACCATTTTGCATTCCCATAAAAAGGTGTGCTTTGCTCCAATTCTTCACATCCTTGACAACACTCATTATCTTTTGTTTTCTCAATTATAGCATTCTGACAGGTGTGAAGTGATATCTCATCTTGATTTTGATGTGCATTTCCCCGATAATTGGTGACTTTGAGCACTCTTCATGCACTTTTTGGGCATTTGTATATCTTCTTTGGAGAAATGTCTGTTTGAGTTCTTATTGGGGTTATTAGAGGTTTTTTTTTTTCCTTTGCTGTTGAACTGTAAGAATTCCTTGTATATTTTGGAGATTAACCCTTACCATATTATATATAGTTGCAAACCATGCATATGATTTGCAAATATTTCCTCCCATTCCATAGGTTGCCTTTTCACTGTCGATGGTTGGTTGATGGTTCCTTTGCCATGCAGAAGCTTTAGCTCGATGTAGTCTCACTTGTTTATTTTTGGTTTTGTTGCCTGTGCTTTTGGAGTCATATTCATGAAATCATTGCCAGTATTAATGGCATGGAGATTTTCCCTAGTGTTTTCTTTCAGAACTCTTACAGTTGTGGGTTAAGTCTTTAATCCATTTTGAGTCGATTTTTGTGTACTGTGTGAGGTCAGAGTCAGAATCTGACACACTAGGGATTCACCTCAGTCTTGGGGGGAGCACAGCATAGAACTCAGTGGGATCTTCGTGCAGAAATGAAGGCTAGGCTGAGATTACCAGGAGAGTCTAATGGCCATTAGTTCAAGAAATGATGGTTGAACACTATGTATGCACCCTGATACAGATTCTGTGAGGGAAACTGAGGAAGTCTCTGCCTTCGAGAGCAGTGCTGGCCAATAAAACTCTGTACTGATGGGAAAGTACTATTTGGAACCACTTGCCACATGCGCTTACTAAGCACTTGAAATGTGGCTATTACAATGAAGAAATTGAATTTTAAAACTTTATTTAATTTAAATTTAAAATTCTGTATGTGGCTCATGGTGACCATCCTAGACTGTGCAGTTCTAAAAAATGACAGTCTACCAGGACAAAGAGCAGGTTATAATTATAATGATTATATGATACAAAAATCCAGAATAATTTTTTTTTCATTCAATAAACATTTATCGCCAAGGTGGTGGGAGAGAGAAGGATTGGAAGTTTGGGATTAGGAGATGCAAGTTTTTGTATATAAGAGAGATAAACAACAAGGTCCTACTGTATAGCACAGGGAACTATATTCAATATCCTGTGATAAACCTTAATGGAAAAGAATATGAACAAGAATATATATAGATACATATGTATAACTGAGTCACTTTGTTGTACATGGAAAGTTAACATGACATTGTCAATCAACTACAATAATTTTTTTTTAAACCCAACATTTCTTGAGGATGTGATTGATTTGTGCTGGCACCACAAGACAGAGATAATTTGGTTTTGGTCTCTGTCACCTCGTGGAACTTAAACACTAGCCAGGTTCCATCTCCAACTTTGAGAATCTTTTTGTAACATGTAGAACAGTGTGTGCACGCTAAGTCACTTCAGTCGTGTCCAACTCTTTGCGACACTATGGACTGTAGCCTGCCAGGCTCATCTATCCAAGGAATTCTCCAGGCAAGAATACTGGAGTGGGTTGCTGTGCTCTTCTGCAGGGGATCTTCCTGACCCAGGGATTGAACCTACTTCTCTTATGTCTACTTGCATTAGCAACCGGATTCTTTACAACTAGTACCACCTGGGAAGAACATCTGGATATAAATAAACCTCACTGAAACTAAGGTCTTTAACAGCATGGAACTGGCGAGTAATTAATTAGTTGGGCCCACTCTGAGCCTCAGAATCTTGATTGTGATCATCAGTTGTGATCATCAAATGCTCATCTACACAAGTATGACAACATTGGGAATGATCTTTTAACTTGGAACTATAGGAAAATCACGGAGGATTCGATGGTGATGCACCCACACCCGAAGGTAAGGACCACCCCCAGTTTACACATCACTGTGTACCTGAGTATAAGCCAGCTGTAAGACGAACAGAGATTCTGATACTGATTTCTCATAACTAAGAGTTGACGAGAGCTCTCAAGCAGCACGGCTGGGTTTAAACAATAGGCCCCATCTGGATTACCCTCTCTGAGTCTCACTCTGTTAGCAGAACTTGAGCTGTATAGTCTGTGCTGGAACATCCCCTTCCTCCTCCAGAGCTTTCGTTACTCAGATCTTTTTTGCTCTGTGCACTTACTCAAAGCATGAGCTTTCTCAGCCGTTTCCAGGAAAGGTTTTGTCAGACATGACTGTGGCTCTGTCCCTAACTTGGGCCCTCCGAGCCTGCACCTACATCCTCTGCTGCTCCCGCATTCTTGCAGTGGGATGACTTTTCCTCTAAGTGCTGTGGTCTTGGGAGCGTCATTTTAAACACATTAGCAATTAAACATAACCTCTCCTGCCTCCTCCACTGCTACCTGAGGAGCCTTGCTACTAAATCACGTACAGGAAGATGGGGGAATGTGCAGACTGGCCACTGACAGTTCCTTACACCACGCAGTGGGGCCTCAGCCTCTTTGAGGACTAACCCCCTCTTCTCCCGCTACATGTCACCATGGATGGCGGCTATGGTTGGGACGTATATCCCCACTGTGGCCAGAGATGACTGCTCTGAAGGTGAGCAGACGTTAGAACTAGAGGCAGCAGGAAGAGAGGGAGAGAGAGAGAGAGAGATGGATTCCACTGGACACCAGAGACAGCATGGGCTTGGAACTGCAGAGTCAAGCGGGGATCAGATAAAGTCGGTCCACAGAGAGTGACAATGATGAAGTAAATGTACAGAGAAACACAGCTTTCCTTACAACATTCCACAGCCTAATCCCTGTTTTTGTCCAGGCCAAGCTGCATTACTTCCCCTGGTCCACAAGGCATCTTTATTTCCTTAAGACAAATTTCCCTGAGTTTGTTGAAGTGAGTTGGAGCAAGTTGATTTCTGTGAGCACGCACGTGTGTATATGTGCACACACACCCCACAGAAGCTCAGTGAATGAAAGATGTGGTTGGTAGAACTTTAATATGACCTCCTTTGATGTCTATCCTTGGTATCTACACTTCTGTGTAATCCCCTCACCTTGAGTTGTGGGAAGCAGGGAGCTGTAACTTGGTTCTAACCTATAAACCACAGATTGAGGGAATTTTGCAGTCCCTAATAAGCTGATTTTAAGTTAATCAAATAAGAGCTTATGCTGGATAGGTCTGACCTAACCAGGTAAATTCTTTTTTTTTTTTTTAAACATTTTCATACACACATTTATTTATTTTTGGCTGTGCTGGGTCTTCACTGATGCGCGTGGACTTTCTCTGGTTCCAGCGAGTCAGGGCTACCCTCTAGCTGGGGTGCACAGGCTTCCTCTTGCAGTGATTTCTGTGGTTGTGGAGTGTGGGCTCTAAGGCATGAACTCAGTAAGTGGGGTGCAGCAGCTTAGTTACCTCTTGCCATGTGGGATTTTCCTGGGATTGAACCCATGTCCCTGCATTGGCAGGTGGATTCTTTTCTTTTTAATTGATTTTTTATTGAAGGATAATTGCTTTACAGAATTTTGTTTTCTGACAAACTTCAACATGAATCAGCCATAGGTACACGTATGTCCCCTCCCTTTTGAACCTCCCTCCCATCTTTCTCCGCATCCCACCCCTCTAGGTTGATACAGAGCCCCTGTTTGGGTTCCCTGAGACATACAGTAAATTCCTGTTGGCTATCTATTTTGCATATAGTAACACGAGTTTTCATGTTACTCTTTCCAAACGTCTCACCCTCTCCTCCCCCCTCCCCATGTCCATGAAAGCAGGTCTACAAATCAGAGACTCATTGTTCCTTGCTGGCCTTAAAAAAATGAATGAGTTCTATAGCTACAAAAAAACTGAATTCAACTTTAGGGAAACAAAATTGGCCACCCTCCAATGTCTCTTTGGCATGTGGGTTATTTTGAATTGAAAACAATCAAAGCCTAAAAGACTCAGAAAGAAACTTTGACCTTCCCCCTTAACTGCCTAAAGGATTTAGAGGGTTTGCTCCCAGAATAGAGTTATCACCACAGATATCCGCAAAGAATATGGGTCAGGGCTGCTGCTGCTAAGTCGCTTCAGTCGTGCCCGACTCTGTGCTAGCAGGGGAAATTCTAGGCAGGGTGTAGAGATCAGAGTCCATTTTGTGTCCCATTGTCTCTGCCTGGTCCAGCAAACATTTATTTGCCAAACATTTGCTTTTCCATCTTCATGTGAATTGCTTTCCTCCCCTGTGAAGTCCCAAAACACTACCTTCAACATCCTCTTTGGTCTTTAGCTGAAAGTAGTATTTAAGGTGAGGGTTTCAGCCATTTTGGTGAGTGCCTCATTTTTTTAATTCTTCAACCAGCCACAAAAGCCTAGAAGGATAGAGGAAAGTTTTTTCCTCCCTGAAACTACCAACTACAATCACATGAGCTTGGAAGAGAAACCCCAAGCCTCAGATGAGACCCCAGGTCTGGTTGAGACCCCAGGCTTGTGAGACCTTGGGCAGAGGACCCAGAATACATCATGCCTGGACTTCTAAACTAGGGAAAGTATTTTAAGTTTTAAGCGGTTGGTTTGTGATAATTTGTTACACAGAAATAGAAAACTAATACAGAATGGGAATGAACAACTGTGTTTTTGTTTTTATTTTTCATACTTGTCTCCTTTCCCCACACTTTCTGCTTTAAATAATGACCAGCACTTTCTCCTTTAAATAATGATCTGTAATTGTCTAGATGAGCCCTAAAAGGTCAGATTAGCTATATTCCTAGCTCCTATTTTTTTATATATTTTTTTAGGCTTCCACTTCAACAAAATCTTATGAAGATCTTACTTGGCACTGGCTGTCCCAGAACTGATGGCTTGTCGTACAGAACAGCTCTGCTGCTGGCAGCAGTGAAGAGAGTGGGAGATGGAGATTTTTAGGAATGCCTGGTCCCTGGACAAAAACCCACAGAACACGGTGCTTCGCTGACACAAAACTCAGGCCCGAGGCTTACTGATGAGCCTTCCCTCGTTTCTTTGTGACATAGAGTTCTCTGGGGAAACTGGGCAGAGATTCTGCTTTCTCGGGAAGAATCCTGGTTCATTGCCCACCTCTTTATCCCCCATTGGTCTGAATTCAGAAGTTATGGGCACCAGTAGGATCCTGGCCATTCAGAACTTTCCAGAAACCATGAAGCCTAAGAGGTTTGAGATTTGGGTGTTGGGGCTGTTGAATCCTCTAGAAACCAGCCCAACTGTGCATGAGTGTGTGCTGAGTCATTTCAGTTGTGTTAGACTCTGCGACCCTATGGACCCTAGCCCGCCAGGCTCCCCTATATATGGGATTCTCCAGGCATGAGTACTGGAGTGGGTTGCCATACCCTCCTCTAGGGGATCTTCCTGACCCGGGATGGAACCCACATTTCTTATATCTCCTGCATTGGCAAACGTGTTCTTTACCACTAGCGCCACCTGGGAAGCTCAAGTCAACTGTAAAAGGACAGGCATGGTCCTGAGCCATCAAATAAACAACCACAGAAATGATTAGTTAAAATGTGATCACAGAGATGTATAAGGTTCTGTGAGGGTTATTAGGGGGCTCCCTAGCCTAGTTTGCAGATCTGGGAAGGTTTCTTAGGAGGTAATATTTAAGCTGAGATCCAAGAGTCAGCGATTGTTATCCGGGAGAAGATTGGCCCTGGGGACAGAATTCCTGACAGAGGGAATAGTCTGGCTTCTTCATGAAAGCGTAAATTATGCTAATGTGGCTGCAAGGCAAAAATAGGAAAGAGTTGGGCAAGACGAGGATGGGGACGTGGGCAGGGGCCGGACCACAAAGTGCCTAAATACTGATTGAAGGCTTTTGCTTTCAAAAAGCAATGGGAACATATATCAAAGACAACTAACTAATAGGGATCTATTGCATAGCACAGGAAACTCTACTCAGTGCTCTGTGGTGACCTAAATAGGAAGGAAATCCAAAAAAAGAGGGGTCGATAAGAGTCGGACACAACTGAGCGACTTCCCTTTCACTTTTCACTTTCATGCATTGGAGAAGGAAATGGCAACCCACTCCAGTGTTCTTGCCTGGAGAATCCTGGGGATGGGGGAGCCTGGTGGGCTTCCGTCTATGGGGTCACACAGAGTTGGACACGACTGAAGCGACTTAGCAGCAGCAGCAGCATACATATACATGGGCTTGCCTAAATGTCTCAGAGATGAAAGAATCTGCCTGTAACGTAGGATACACAGGTTCAAAGAGTTGGACACTTAGCGGCTAAACAGCATATGTATACGTATGACTGATTCACTTTGCTGTACAGCAGAAACTAACACAACACTGTAAATCAACCTTGCTCCAATAAAATGTTAGTTTAAAAAAAAAAAAAAGCAGTGAGAAGCTTTGATGGGTTTAACTAGAAGAGTTACGCATACAGATTTGTGTTCTGAAAATATCGCTCTGACTCCTATGTAGGAAGCTGCGTGGGGGTAGAGGATGGCAAGAGAGGAAATGGGAGACAAATGAGGAGCTGCTGTCATAGTCCAGGCAAAGGGGGTGCTGAGAATGATGGCAAAAGGGATGCAGGGAAGCACATGGGCTCCCAGACTGACTACAGTGGAGAGGGAGACACACCATCAAAGATTTCCCGCTCTCTGGGTGTTATCTCCCAGGCGAGGCTTCTTGTGTTTGCTTTCCCTTCTTACAGAACAAAGACAAAACCAGGCCCATCCACACAGCAGCTGGAAGACAAAGGCAACCCAGTCAGGCTTTAACTTAGTCTCAGAAAACCTCTCCAAATACCCCATTGTTAGGGATTCCCACAGTATCCAGAGAGGAGGCACAGTGTTTCCCCTTGATGCTCACCTGTTTGATCAGAGTCTTTGAAAAAGACATTGAATTTCTCCCTAGGGAGGAAAAAGAAATAACTTGTTAGATAACATGAAGGGGTAAATGTCACGTTATATAACATGTTCAAAACACTAGATTGATGTGAACCCATTGGGCTTAGCACAGTTTCTGAAGCCCAAGGGGGCTGGGTTTGGCAATGATAAGAGAATTATTCGGAATTAGAAAAAAAAATTGTCCTTACATTTTCTAATCAAAAGTCGAGGTTGGAAGGGACAGTTTGAAATAAGAAGAATCAGGGCAACATTGAGAGTGAAAAAGTGGAAAGAAAGGATTTGGGGGACATTAAGTCTATGTCTGTTTTTAAGGACATGTATTAATTTATTTTATTTAGGCTGCGGCACATGCCATCTTTGAGTCACGCAGGCTCTTTCGTTGGGACACTCGGACTCTCAAGCTGTGGTGTTCAGGCTTAGTTGCTACGTGGCATGTTGGATCTTAGTTCCCCAAACTTGAGTCTGCGTCCCTTGCATTGCAAGGGGGATTCTTAACCATTGGATGACCAAGGGAGAACCTTCCAGTTTGTGTCTATTAAAGAGTGATGTAGTAGAAAATACTGAGTTTGGTTGACATTCTGCTTCTTTCATTTCTGATCTGCATAATGTTGAATAAATGTTACCCTTTCTGTATCACAGATTCCTTGGGTCGGGAAGATCCCCTGGAGGAAGAAATGGCAACCCACTCCAGTATTTTTGCCTGGAGAATCCCCATGGACAGAGGAGCCTGGCGTGCTAAAGTCTGTGGGGTTGCAAAGAGTCAGACACAACTAAGTGACTAATACACTTCTCTGTATCACGAATGGTGATAAAAAAAAAACCCTCTATGTCTCAGGTTATTATGTAAAGTAAGACAATGAATTCAAAAGCAATACAGATATAAAGTTAACTATAAAAATATGTTGTACAACATGGGGAATATAGCCAATATCTTATAATAACTATAAATGGAGTATTCAGTTCAGTCACTCAGTTGTGTCTGACTCTGCAACCCCATGGACTGCAGCACACCAGGCTTCCCTGTCATCACCAAATCCTGGAGCTTGCTGAAACTCATGTCCATGGAGTTGGTGATGCCATCCAACCATCTCATCCTCTGTCATCCCCTTCTCCTGCCTTCAATCTTTCTCAACATCAGAGTCTTTTCCAGTGAGTCAGTTCTTTGCATCGGGTGGCCAAAGTATTGGAGCTTCAGCTTCAGCATCAGTCCTTCCAATGAATACTCAGGACTGATTTCCTTTAGGATGGACTGGTTGGATCTCCTTGCAGTCCAAGGGACTCTCAAGAGTCTTCTCCAAATGGAGTATAATCTTTAAAAATTATGTCACTATATTGTGCACCTGTAACTTACAATGTACAGCAGCTGTACTTCAATTAAAAAATATCAGCTGGCACAGAGTAAACATTCAATAAATGTTAGCAGCAGTTTTGTCATGCTTATGCTTAAAGGAAAAAATATTTTGACTCTTGGAACTGAATGGAAAATTCTCCACTTTCACTAGTTCTGGTGGAAAAGATAACTTTAATTTGAAATCTAGTGCTCACAAAACAGTTTGATTTTGAAAAAAACTCAGCAAATTTTTATTGAGTATCTTTTGTGTGTTAAGCATTTTGCAAGATGCTGTGAAAGGACCCAAGGGGCATAAGACAAACACACAGTGGGTGAGACACTAAGTAGGACCCGGAATGGAAGCTCAGTTAGGCCCAGGTGGGCTCAGCTGCAGGCGAGGCTGGAGTGGGTGGGGGTTCCCATCAATGACTATTGCTCTCTGGAAGGAGGGGTGGGGCTAGAACAATGGCTTGTGATAAGACCTACTTTCCCTGTGTTTAAATGCTAGTTCAGAAAAAAATAAGAACATTTTCACCAAGCAATTAAGAGTTGATATGAAATGCACTGGAATAAAATACGGCAACTTTAGAATGTGTGAGATTGCTCTGACATTTACCAGCAAAGCTGGAGCCTTCTGACCTATATCTAAGAGGCATACAACTCCATGAGTTTTCACCAATAATTAAAAAAAGAAAATCTGCTTTAGAAATAGCTGCCAGAGAAACCTAGCCTGCGCAGACCCCATTGTGAGAGATCTGAGGACTCCAACCAATTTTCGATTTATTTCAAATTCACACATATGCTCTGAACTTCTTTTCTGTGGCAGTCCTGTGGGGTGCGATGCTTTGTTGATGATCTCCTGGGCGAGTGGAGGGGACAGGCATGTAAACAAACAGATTATGAAAGAACATGCAGAGTATAGCAGTACAGAGGGGTTCTAGGTCCTGAGGGCCCGCAGAGAAGGGTGTGATGCTGGGAGCAGGGGAGGATAGCTAAGCTGGGTTTGACAAGAAGAGAACAGTAGGATTCATAGAAGGGTGAGGGAATGGGAAGGTGTGAAATAGTCTGCAGGAAATATAGGCAGTTGAAAACTCCAAACAAGCATCACCTCTCCCCACTCAGGAGGAGACAGCTGTGGACAACCTTTCTAGCTTTCTGACTCACAGTATGTGGAGCCAACTTTGCCCCAAATACCTTCACATTGTTATTCAGTGTGTCTACTTTTAGCTTCATGTCTTGATCCTTGTTCAAAAACAGATATATTTTAATCTGTAGCTGTTCATTTATACTTTACTGCTGATGAGTTCCATGTGTTGTATTAAGAGATGGTTTATCATACTTAAAGAGCAAGAATGTCTGAATTCCAGCTAGGAAGCTCGGTTGTGGTCAGCCTCTCCCCGCCCCTCACTCCCATTGGCTTCAGAACCTTTGCCCAGTTGCTTGTATATTTAAAACTTTACCAACCTGCTGGCTTTTAATGATGCTGACTTTGCTATATTTGTTTTCAATTACATTTTCTCTTTCTTGGATACATTCCTAAGACCCTCTAGCAAATATCAAGATGAGTCTTTTAATCTTAACATTAGCCACAAGTTTATCTTTACCTATAGTCTGTTTCTTCCTTTTAGATACAACATTCTGAGACAATCAAAGAAAGAGATTTCTGTCTTCCTTTTCTTTTTTAAATTAAACTTAAAAAAATAAAAATAAAAATAAATTAAACTTACCTGGAAATGCACAAACTGTGCTCTATTCCTCCTGTGGCTCAGACCCAGCTCCTCAGAGGAGATCATGTGCCTGTCTCTATAATTGCTTAGGTTGCTATGCGAGTTTCCAAGCCTTTCTCCCAGCCATGCAAATACATATTTTGTGTCTTGCCAGGTATTGTGTGCTGCTGTTCTTGGCAAAATATTTTGTTCCATTACTCTCCTGCCCAGAGGCAGAAGGAACAGAAGGCCCTCTAAAAGTCAATCTGGCAATTCTATTCCTCCATGTAATTCAGAAGGTTCTGAGAATAGGACAAGGTGTCACTGAAGTAGAACTTTAATGAGATATTCAGTAGAAAGGAAATATTGAAGTTTGGGGGAGATAAGAGACTTGGAAAGCCCAAAATCTCAGCAAGTTTGGCCATGTCTGAGCAGCGGTTATTGGAAATATTGCTAACTTCAGAGAAGGTCTCAGAAAAGAGACTGTTAGTTGACTTCAGGTGTCTGGAGATGGCCATGGATTTTCTAATTATGAGTCAAAACATATCTGAGATTTGGTGAAAAGAGGGTGGGGGGAAAAATGAAGGGAACTGACCTTCAGTAGAAGGTCCAGAGCAGCGGTCCCCAACATTTTTGGCACTAGGGTCTGGTTTTATGGAAGACAATTTTCCATGGACCCTGGTGAGGGAGTGGTTTGGGGATGATTCAAGTGCGTTACATTTCTTGTGCACTTTATTCCTATTATCATTACATCAGCTTTCCACTTTGGACCATCAGGCATTAGATCCCAGAGCTTAGGGACCCCTGGAGAAGATCTAAAGCTGTATGAGGCCAAGGACAGTGCATCCTTGCTCTCAGCAGTAGCTTGCTGAGCAAAGGGCAGCCGGAGCAGGTGTGGAGAAGCACCTGTGTCTCTCTGGGGCTAAGAGAAGGTGGTAGCCTGCACGTACAGACCGGCAGGGCCTCCGAAGAGATGCACGTGCTTGTGTGCTAAGTCGCTTCAGTTGTGTCCAGCTCTTTGCAACCCCATGGACTGTAGCCCACCAGGCTCCTCTGTCCATGGGATTCTCCAGGCAAGAATACTGGAGTGGGTTGCCATGCCCTTCTCCAGAGGATCTTCCTGACCCAGGGATCGAACCCAGGTCTCTTACATCTCATGCCTTGGTAGGGAGGTTCTTTATCACTAGGGCCACCTGGGAAGCCCTTAATTCCAAATCTGCTCTTCTTTGTACCATATGAAACCTCATTTCAGGAGGAATTATCTCAATATGATTATACTCTGTGAACCCCAAGAAGAATCCTTTGGGGGACTTTGATCCTCAACCAGTGTTCCCTAGTGATAGACACATGATGCTTAGGAAATGGGGGGGGGGTGGCTAGGGAGAAGACACCCATCACTCCAGGTGGCATCACTGACTTTGGAGAAACCACTACCATTATTCAGGACTCGGGGGAAAAATCATTGAAATACTACTGAATGAGGCCAAGGAAATCCTTCAGGATAATTTCAGTGGTCTCAGGGATATCTGCAAAGAACAAGAACAGCAGAGTTGGAAGAGAATAAAGTGATGACATTTGAAACTGGGGTACTTCTTCAAGCCTACAGTAAAAGAAAGTTTGCGTGATATCCACAGGGACTGGAGAGGAACGGACTGTGTGACGCAGAGGGAATTGTCAAGTGGTGTCTGGCTCTTTGCGATGTAGGACTCTCCTCATCTCTCCTCATCTCCATAAGGGAAAATTCACACTCTAAACAAAACTCAGGGGCCCTCACGGATGTGGCCCAGGCCACCTCTCCAGACTCAACTCTTTGCTTATTATCCCTTGCCCACCCCACCATGACATTTGCTGTGTTCTTATTGGACTATTTGCCTGCAAAAGCCACGCTCCTTAAAGATGGTACACTTGTTGCTCCCTTGGCCTGCAATATCTTTTTTGGAAGTCATCAAGACTGAATGCAAGCGTCTTTTTTTTTTTTTTTAAGATTTTTTTTGATGTGAACCATTTTTAATGTCTTTATTGAATTTGTGACAATACTGCCTCTGTTTTATGTTTTGGTTTTTTGGCTCTGAGACATGTGGGATCTTAGTTCCCTAACCAGGAATTAATCCCATACCCCTGCACTGGAAGGCAAAGTCTTAACCTCTGGACCACCAGGAAGTCCTGCAAGACTCTTTTAGGAAGACTCATTCAAGGGGAATTAATTACTACATGCTTCCATGTCCTGGCTATTATAAACAGTGCTGCGATGAACATTGGGGTACAAACCTAGATGTCCATCAGCAGATGAATGGATAAGAAAGCTGTGGTACATATACACAATGGAGTATTACTCAGCCGTTAAAAAGAATTCATTTGAATCAGTTCTGATGAGATGGATGAAACTGGAGCCGATTATACAGAGTGAAGTAAGCCAGAAAGAAAAACACCAATACAGTATACTAACACATATATATGGAATTTAGGAAGATGGCAATGACGACCCTGTATGCAAGACAGGAAAAGAGACACAGATGTGTATAACGGACTTTTGGACTCAGAGGGAGAGGGAGAGGGAGAGGGTGGGATGATTTGGGAGAATGACATTCTAACATGTATACTATCATGTGAATTGAATCGCCAGTCTATGTCTGACGCAGGATGCAGCATGCTTGGGGCTGGTGCATGGGGATGACCCAGAAAGATGTTCTGGGGAGGGAGGTGGGAGGGGGGGTTCATGTTTGGGAATGCATGTAAGAATTAAAGATTTTTAAAAAATAAAAAACTAAAAAAAAAAAATAAATAAAAAAAAAAGAAAAAAATAAATAAATTTAGGATTTAAAAAAAATAATAATTACTACATGCTTCTCTCTACTTTTCGCTTCATGCACCTACTGTACCCAAGTTAGTTGACACTTGTTATTAATAGCAATTTCCGATTTAAATTCCATTAGTTTGAATGCTATTAAGCAATTGGAACATTCACAACATATAAAAATGTGCTAGTTTTGCTGGGGCTACATTTTGTAGTATATGTGCCAGGAGGCAGGTTTCCAGAAGGTGGTTACTAGCTAGGGAGAGAATTTAGTCAACTACTCAGCATTTGCCTCTCAAAGTGACATGTTTTCCCTGCTTGTGGTCACATAGGCACTAACCTCAGGAAGGAATGAAAAAATTATGTAGACCCCTACCCACAATATTACCTATTCAGCCCTATACAAATAGCTTTTCATGTAACTCTTACAAAACTCCCATGAGGTCTTCTTAAAATTCCCATTTTGCAGGTAAGAAATTTGAAACTGCAGTACTTTTCTCACACTTAAACAGTCAGCAAGTGAAGTCAGAAATCAAACTCAGCTTCAAAACCAACAAAATGGGACAGAGAACATATTATACAACTTGCACCAATGATTTCTAAAGTTGGTGAGAAGGGATAAAGGCTTTCAAGAAATTTAAGAATGGGATTATTCTTGACTTTAAAAAAGATTTTTAGTACATGAAACAGAGGGGAAAATTATGTTAGAGAAGAGTTTGGCAATTGGAGGATGCTTGAAGTTGTCCTGACAAAGTTTCTGGACACAGAGCTTCAGTTGTTGTTATTATTCACTGACCAAGTGGTGTCTGGCTCTTTACGATCCCATGGACTGCAGCACTCCAGTCTTCCCATCCTTCACTATCTCCCGGAGTTTGCTCAGACTCATGTCCATTGTGATGCCATCCAGTGATGCCATCCAGCCATCTCATCCTCTGTCACTCCCTTCTCACCTTGCCCTCAATCTTTCTCAGCATCAGGATCTTTTCCACCGAGTCAGCTCCTCACATCAGGTGGCCAGAGTATTAGAGCTTCAGGTTAAGTGTCAGTCCTTGCAATGCACATTCAGGGGTGATTTCCTTTAGGATTGACTGGCTTGACCTCCTTGCAGTCCAAGGGACAGATCTTTAGGAATAGCACTTAATGCTAAGGATCTGCCCTTCCTTGACCTCCATGTTGGTAAATCCAAGCATCAATCCACAGATTTCCAGAGTAATGGGCAGAGTCGATTGTGTCTCCTCCTGGGAGAGCTCTCTTTGCCTGGCTTCTGGGACCCCAAGCTCACCTGGGTCTCCTGCCTCCTCACCGGCTACTCCTTCTCAGTCTCCTTTGCGGGTTCATCCTTATCTCTCCAGCCTCTAAGTATCAGAGGACCCAGGGACCCCTTGAGTCCTTTCTCCTTTCTATTTACATCCTTCTTGACCCTTTCTAGTTTCCTGGCTTTACATTTCCCCTATAACCTGGCAACTTCCCTTGACCTCCAAGCAATGATATTCCAATGCCTACCAGACAACGATATTGCAGACCTCCAAGTTGGATACCTGGTAGACATCTCAAACATGAAATGTCTCCAAGTGTTTATCTTCTCCTTCAAACCTGCTCTATTTTTAGTCTTTCACATTGTTGCTGATGAAAATATGTTCTAGTTGCTTCAAACAAAAGCCTCGAGTCTTCATTGATTCTTACTGATCCCTCATGTCCAGTCTGTAAGGAGATTTCTGTCAGCTTGAACTTCAGCATCAACCCAGAACATGGCTACTTCTCACCACCCCCATTCTATCACCTGGCCCAGATCCTTGCGCTTCTCTCTTGGACTGTAGAGGATTTTCCTAACCGTTTCCTTTCTTCCACCCTTACCACCTACTCCCAACCTCCACTGTTCTCAGAACAGCAGCCAGTTGATGCTATTAAAGCATAACTCAGATGATGTCACTTTGTTAAAAATATCTCTTAAGGCACCCTTTGTTCAAAAAACTCTATATTTCTCAAAGTAGGAACCAAAATCCTTACATTGACTTATTCTCTCTGACACCACCGCTGACTGACACACCATATACTTCTTTATGTAGCAGACATCATCTCTTTTCCCTTCCATCAGAGAGCAGACATTTTGTTCTGCTTTACTTATTATGATTTTTATGTATCACCTACCTAGGCAACACTGGGAGATATTGGGTGCTTAAGAGGTATTTGCCTAATGTTGCAATGGAATGTCATTGAAGGCCAGTCCTGAGTGATGTGATTCTTGGCGTCTGTCCCACGGGTGGTGGATGCTCTCCTGGAAGAGAGTAAAGTGCAAGTTAATATGGGAAATAAATTAACAGCAATATAACTGTTACTCTTGAGAGTCCCTTGGAAAGCAAGGAGATCAAACTAGTCAATCTTAGAGGAAATCAACCCTGAATACTCTTTGGAAGGACTGATGCTGAAGCTAAAGCTCCAATATTTTGGCCACCTGATATGAACAGCTGACTCACTGGAAAAGACCCTGATGCTGGGAAAGTTTGAAGACAGAAGGAGAAGAGGGTGACAGAGGATGAGATGGTTGGATGGCATCACCAATTCAATGGACACGAACTTGGGCAAACTCCAGGAGATGGTGAGGGATAGGGAAGCCTGTTGTGCTGCAGTCCATGGGGTTGTGAAGATTTGGACATGACTTAGTGACAGAACAACAACAAATGTTACGGGTGTTTGTTTGTGATACTGGTTTCCCAAATGGAAACTTCATTCTTAATGAAGTCCTCTTTTCAAGTGAAACCTCTTTCTAAATTAATCAGAGCAAACAAACCAGGCCAGTGCCAGTTTTTTTGTTGAATGTCAGTATAAAACCACCCGTTTGCTGCTTTACAAGGAGTCAGCAGTTGCCTGGGCACACAAGGAATCAGTTAGGTGGTGGCGAGGACAGATATGGCGTATCCTTCACCAAGACTGTTGATGGAGAATGGGTTAAATTCACCAAACTTTGAGTGAAACTTTTCCCTCCAAAGAATCTGATTCTTCTTTATAGAGTTCTAGTATTCACCAAGTGGCTTCCCTGGTAGCTCAGCTGGTAAAGAATCTGCCTGAGATGCAGGAGACCAGGATTCAATCCCCGGGTTGGGAAGATCCCCTGGAGGAGGCCATGGCAACCCACTCCAGTATTACTGCTTGGAGAATCCCCATGGACAGAGGAGCCTGGTGGGTTATAGTCCATGGGGTCTCTAAGTGTCAAACATGACTGAGCAACTAAGCACATCACAGCACAGTGTTAACCACATGCAGAGATAAATTTTGTTTAACACAGTAGATGTGATCCCAGCAAGCTGCAAATCAACATTCTGTGAATTAAATTGTGTGAAAGGAGATGTGCACACTCTTAACAGGACCCTGATTAGGGGCCTAGTGGGTATAGGGAAGCCTGGGCCTCCCACTTCCAGGGGAGCCTCCTCAATCTCTCTGTAAGTACTATGCTGCTAAGTCGCTTCAGTCGTATCCGACTCTGTGTGACCCCACAGATGGCAGCCCATCAGGCTCTGCCTTCCCTGGGATTCTCCAGGCAAGAACACTGGGTTGCCATTTCCTTCTCCAATGCATAAAAGTGAAAAGTGAAAGTGAAGTCGCTCAGCCGTGTCCAACTCTTAGCGACCCCATGGACTGCAGCCCACCAGGCTCCTCCGTCCATGGGGTTTTTCAGGCAAGAGTACTGGAGTGGGGTGTCATCGCCTTTTATTTAATAGGTTTGAATACTACCTAAGTCATAGGGTTGTTGAGATTATCTGAGATCATCCATACATATGAAAGCGTTTTGTAGAGTATGAAGTGATGTCTAAATATTGGTCTATGACTAAGTAGTAAAACATTTCATAAGTCAAAATGCTCTTCCCATGATTGTCCTATGATTTATCTATCTTGTCAGTTTGGATTGTTACCTACAAAGCTGGGTCAGATTCTTTTTTTTTTTTTACATTTTTTTTTAATCACCATTTCTGTTATGAAAACTGAAAGTTGCCTAGTCCATTCATTATTTGTTTGATGAGTTTATGCCAAAAAAAAAAAGGTGTTTTAGGTCAGCATCTGATTAAATGGATGATTTTCTGAACTTTCCTAGGCCTTCACCAGATTGCTTAGGTTGGCCACTTTCATAGGTTGAATTGTGTGTCCCACCCCCCGCACCCCTGCCCCCCACTGCCACCATAAAAAAAGATGTGTTGACGTCCTAACTGTCAGTATCTGTAAGTGTGACTTTATTTGGAAACAGGGTCTTTGTAGATGAAATCAAGTTATCGTTAGGTGAACCCTAACCCAGTAACTGGGGCTTCTCCATAACTCAACAGTAAAGCATCTGCCGATAAAGCAGGAGACGAGGGTTCAATCTCTGGTCAGGAAGATCCCCTGGAGGAGTCCATAGCAACCCACTCCAGTGTTCTTGCCTATGAAATCCCGTGGACAGAGAAGCGTGGAGGGCCACAGTCCATGGGGTAGAAAGAGTTGGACACAACTTATAGACTAAAAAGCAACAACAATCCAATAACTGGTGACCTTGTGTAACAAGAAGAGACACAGACTCACACACAGAGGGAAAACAACGTGATGACACACAGGGAGACCTCTAAGTGATGCCGATGATCGGGGTGAGGTGTGTCAAAGCCAGGGACTGCCGGCAGTTCACGCCTAAGAGAAAGGAGTGAAACAAACCATCTTTTAGAGTCTTCAGACGGAGTATGGTCCTGCTGATACTCAGATCTGGGATTTCTAAACTCCAGAGCTGTGAGAGAGTAATTTTCTGTTGCTTTAAGGCATGGGGTTTGTGTATTTGCAGCCCTTGGGCTTTCCTGGTGGCTCAGCCAGTAAAGAATCTGCCTGCAATGTGAGAGATTGACCAGGGTCCGATCCCTAGGTCGGGAAGATCCCTTGGAGGAGGGAACGGCAGCCCATTCCAGTACTCTTGCCTGGAGAATTCCATGGACAGAGGAGTCTGGTAAGCTACAGTCCATGGGGTCACAAAGAGTCAGACACAACTGAGTGACTAACATTTTCACTTTCACGTCATGTCAGCCCTAGCAAACTAAATACAGCTGCTTCTCGCACTGGCTCATTTGAGCTGGGGCTGGTCACTGTGATAGGCACATGGCTTATTGCTGAGGTTTGATAAATGATCTGCCAAGTCCGCAACACTGCTAAGAGACAATGAGGAGACCTTGAAATAAGAGGTCTGGAGTGAAGGTTTCATCCATTTATGTTCCCAAATGAGCAGGCTTAAAACCTCTGTCATATAACTGACTGTACTAATGGACTACTGGTATAAGAACACCCTTCTTGTTGATTTCTTTCTCCCATCACTCTCTTTCCACTTGTACTTGTGAATGGTTAAAAAAAAAAAAGCAATTTGATGTTTTAAATTTTGTTTTATAATATTAAGTTTTTGAACTTAGGAAAAGCTGCTTTGTTTTTTTTTTTTTTTTCCCAGCACGCTAGAGTAAGATAGATGCATACTTTTTTCCCCCCAAATATCTTTGGGGAAGATATAAATATGTTGTTAGAAATTTTCTATTTTGACTTGTCTTCATGCTTTGATGCCATTCCAAGACTTATTTAGCTCTTTGAAATGCATGTATATTCCTTTCTATAATATCATATATTATTAGATTTTTATTAGTGAAAAAAATGAAGGGGAGAGCTGTATCAGGCTTATGTCAATATGAAAGAGAAAAACTCAGGAAACTTAGTGACCTGCTATTCCAGTGGCTCATGACCCTGGCTGCACTTCATAATTACCTGGGGCCCTTTCAAAATACTGTCACTTGAGTTCTACCCTTAATGGCTCTCATTTAACTGATTTGAGGTGGGACTTGGGCTTTGACACTGGTTTAAGAACCCCAGACAAGTCTCACCTCTAGCCAGGATTCAAACTCAAGAACTGTTGCGAAGATCTCATCTCACAGAAATGTTGAGATCAAGCCAGGTTACTGACTTGCCTTGGATCAAAACATCTAGTGCCCAGCCACCCCATCCTCAGATCATCCTGCTCTCACCTCTCCATCTGCATAGTTCTTGGCCATTCATCAATGTTTAGCTCAAGTGTTGATTCCTCTCTTCCTCTCGGGGCCTTTTCTGACCCATTGACTCCTAACTTCACAGGCCAGGTCGGGCCTCTCTTCTGTCCCCTCACCTTTCACAATCACTGCCCTTGTCACACGCTCATTTTCTGTTCATTTTTAAAAATAACTTGGAGTACAGAATGAAGCAGGGCAAAGGCTAATAGAGTTCTGCCAAGAGAATGCACTGGTCATAGCAAATACCCTCTTCCAACAACACAAGAGAAGACTCTACACATGGACATCACCAGACGGTCCACACCGAAATCACATTGATTATATTCTTTGCAGCCAAAGATGGAGAAGCTCTATACAGTCAGCAAAAACAAGACCAGGAGCTGACTGTGGCTTGGATCATGAACTCTTTATTGCCAAATTCAGACTGGAATTGAAGAAAGTGGAGAAACCACTAGACCATTCAGCTATGACCTAAATCAAATCCCTTATGACTATACAGTGGAAGGGAGAAATAGATTTAAGGGACTAGATCTGATAGACGGAGTGCCTGATGAACTATGGATGGAGGTTTGTGACACTGTACAGGAGACAGGAATCAAGACTATCCCCAAGAAAAAGAAATGCAAAAAAGCAAAATGGCTGTCTGAGGAGGCCTTTCAAATAGCTGTGAAAAGACTGGAAGTGAAAAGCAAAGGAGAAAAGAAAAGATATACCCATTTGAATGCAGAGGTCTTAAGAATAGCAAGGAGAGATTAAAAAAAGCCTTCCTCAGCGATCAATGCAAAGAAATAGAAAACAACAGAATGGGAAAGACTAGAGATCTCTTCAAGAAAATTAGAGATACCAAAGGAACATTTCATGCAAAGATGGGCTTGATAAAGGACAGAAATGTTATGGACCTAACAGAAGCAGAAGATATTAAGAAGAGGTGGCAAGAGTATACAGAAGAACTGTACAAAAAGAACTTCACAACCCAGATAACCACGATGGTGGGATCACTCACATAGAGCCATACATCCTGAAATGTGGAGTCAAGTGGGCCTTAGGAAGCATCACTACGAACAAAGCTAGGGGAGGTGATGGAATTCCGGTTGAGCTATTTCAAATCCTGGAAGATGATGCTGTGAAAGTGCTGCACTCAATAAGCCAGCAAATATGGAAAACTCAGCAGTGGCCACAGGTCTGGGAAAGGTCAGTTTTCATTCCAATCCCAAAGAAAGGCAATGCCAAAGAATGCTCAAACTGCTGCACAATTGCACTCATCTCACACGCTAATAAAGCAATGCTCAAAATTCTCCAAGCCAGGCTTCAGCAATACATGAATCGTGAACTTCCAGATGTTCAAGCTAGTTTTAGAAAAGGCAGAGGAACCAGAGGTCAAATTGCCAACATCCGCTGGATCATCAAAAAAGCAAGAGAGTTCCACAAAAACATCTATTTCTGCTTTATTGACTATGCCAAAGCCTTTGACTGTGTGGATCACAATAAACTGTGGAAAATTCTGAAAGAGATGGGAATACCAGACCACCTGACCTGCCTCTTGATGCAGGTCAAGAAGCAACAATTAGAACTGGATATGGAACAACAGACTGGTTCCAAATAGGAAAAGGAGTACGTCAAGGCTGTCTATTGTCACCCTGCGTATTTAACATATATCCAGAATACATCATGAGAAATTCTGGGCTGGAGGAAGCACAAGCTGGAATCAAGATTGCTGGGAGAAATATCAATAACCTCAGATATGCAGATGACATCACCCTTATAGCAGAAAGTGAAGAAGAACTACAGAGCCTCTTGATGAAAGTGAAAGAGGAGAGGGAAAAAGTTGGCTTGAAGCTCAACATTCAGAAGATGAAGATCATGGCAGCCGGTCCCATCACTTCATGGCAGATAGATGGGGAAAGAGTGGAAACAGTGGCAACAGTGGCTGACTTAATTTTTCTGGGCTCCAAAATCACTGCAGATGGTGATTACAGCAATGAAATTAAAATACACTTGCTCCTTTGAAGAAAAGCTATGACCAACCTAGACAGCATATTCAAAAGCAGAGACATTACTTTGCCAACAAAGGTCAAGGCTATGGTTTTTCCTGTGGTCATGTATGGATGTGAGAGTTGGACTGTGAAGAAAGCTGAGTGCTGAAGAATTGATGCTTTTGAACTGTGGTGTTGGAGAAGACTCTTGAGAGTCCCTTGGACTGCAGGGAAATCCCACCAGTCCGTGCTAAGGGAGATCAGTCCTGGGTGTTCATTGAAAGGACTGATGTTGAAGGTGAAACTCCAATATTTTGGCCACTTGATGCAAAGAGCTGACTCATTTGAAAAGACCCTGATGCTGGGAAAGATTGAGGTCAGGAGGAGGAGGGGACGACAGAGGATGAGATGGTTGGATGTTGTCACCGACTCAATGGACTTGGGTTTGGGTGGACTCCAGGAGTTGGTGATGAACAGGGAGGCCTGGCGTGCTTCGATTCATGGGGTCACAAGGATTCGGACATGGTTGAGCGACTGAACTGAACTGAACTGAACATTGGGATGTATGTTTTCAAATTGATGTTTGGGGTTTGTTTGGATTTTTTTTTTTTTTTTGTATTCATACCTGGGAATGGAATTTCTGGGTCATATGGTAGTTTTAGTTTTAGGCTTTGAGAAACCTCCATACTGTTTCCCACAGTGGATGCACCAATTTATATTCCCACCAACTGTGTATGATGGTTCCCTGTTTTCCACATACTTGTCAACATTTGTTATTTGTGGTCTTTTTGACAACAACTATTCTGACAGGTGTGAGGTAATATCTCATTGTAGCTTTGATTTGCATTTCTCTGATGTTTAGTGATGTCAAACATCACATGTGTCTGTTGGCATCTATGTGTCTTCTTTGGAAATTATCTATTCAGGTCTTCAGTCCACTTTTAAAAATTGGGGTTTTTTTTTATATTGAATTGTAAGAGTTACTCATATGTATAGTAGATATGAACCTCTTATTGGTCATATCATTTGCAAATATTTTCTCTGATTCATGTTGTCTTTTCATTTTGACAATTGGTTTCATTTGCTGTGAGAAAATTTTTAAGTTTCATTAGACCCAATTTGTTTATTTTTGCCTTTGTTTATTTTGCCCAAGGAGACTTCCCTGGTGGCTAAGATGGTGAAAAAAATCTGCCTGCAATGCAGGAGATTCAGGTTTGCTCTCTGGATCATGAAGATCCCCTGGAGAACAGAATGTTTACCCACTCCAGTATTCTTGCCTGGAGAATTCCATGGACAGAGGAGCCTGGTGGGCTACTGTCAATAGGATAGCAAAGAGTCAGACACGACTGAGTGACTAACACTTTCACTTATGGTTAGTGTCAAAGAATATTCTATGTTTTCTTCTAGGAGTACTATGGTTTCTGGTTGAAAGGTCAGGGCGAGGTCAGGATGAAGGGTCAGGGCAAGGCCAGGAAGAAAGGTCAGGGTGAGGTCAGGCACGCCTGGGCATGTCGGGACATGCCCCAGCAGAGGGCGCTGCAGACACACCCCGGAGACGGGCCAGCAACCAAGCCGACCAATCAGGAGCCGACACGAAGCTCTCCCCGTCCAATCAGGAGCTGACACGGAGCCCTTGGACACCGATCACCACTGAGCCCGCGTTTTCTTCCTTATATGGGAGGCCCAGCCCGGGCTATAAAACCCCTTCCCCACCCCTCACACTTCGCAGACTCCTTTTCCCCCCCGCAGACTCCTTTTCCCCCGCAGACTCCCTTTACCCCGCTGACTCCCTTTGCTTCGCAGACCCCCCTCGCTCCCCTGCTTACCCGCCCCCAGGAGTTCTGCCCGAGAGCCACCGCCCAATAAAAGGCCCTGAACAACCGTCCGTGGGGGTGGTTCCTTCTTCCTGCGGTGTTTCTTACACTGGTCTTACATTTAAGTCTTTAATTCATTTTGAGTTTATGTTTCTATGTGATGTTAAAGAATGTTCTAATTTTGGGAATTCCCTGGCAGTCCAGTGGTTAGGACTCCTCACTTTCATTGCTACATGCTTGAGTTTATTCCCTGGTAGAGGAAATAAAGTCCTGCAAGCCATTCAGTGTGGGGAGAAAAAAGTTCTAATTCCATTCTTTTACATGTAACTCTCTAGTTTTTCCAGCCCTGCTTACTGAAGAGACTGTTTTTTCTCCAGTGAATATTTTTGGCTCCTTTGTTGTAAGTTAACTGACCATACCTGCGTGGGTCTATTTTTTGCCTCTCCATTCTGTTCCATTGACCTGTGTGTCTTTGTGTGTGTGTGTGTCAGTTTTGATGACTGTAACTTTGTAGTATAGTCTGGAGCCAGGGAGCATGATACTTCCAGCTCTGTTCTTTCTCAAGGTTGTTTTTCTCAGAGTCTTAGTTTCACACAAATTTTAGAATTATCTGTTCTCAGTTCAGTTCAGTTGCTCAGTCGTGTCCAACTCTTTGCCACCCCATGAACCACAGCACACCAGGCCTCCTTGTCCATCACCAACCCCTGGAGTCCACCCAAACCCATGTCCATTGAGTGGGTGATGCCATCCAGCCATCTCATCTTCTGTCATCCCCTTCTCCTCCTGACCTCAATCTTTCCCAGCATCACAGTCTTTTCAAATGAGTCAAGTCTTCGCATCAAGTGGCCAAAGTATTGGAGTTTCAGCTTCAACATCAGTCCTTCCAGTGAACACCCAGGACTGATCTCCTTTAGGATGGACTGCTTGGATCTCCTTGCAGTCCAAGGGACCCTCAAGAGTCTTCTCCAACACTACAGTTCAAAAGCATCAATTTTTTGGCACTCAGCTTTCTTTATGGTCCCACTCTCACATCCATACGTGACCACAGGGAAAACCATAGCCTTGACTAGTCAGACTTTTGTTGACAAAGTAATGTCTCTGCTTTTGAATATGCTATCTAGGTTGGTCATAACTCTCCTTCCAAGGAGCAAGCGTCTTTTAATTTCATTGTTGCAATCACCATCTGCAGTGATTTTGGAGCCCAGAAAAATTAAGTCAGCCACTGTTTCTACTGTTTCCCCATCTATCTGCCATGAAGTGATGGGACCTGCTGCCATGATCTTCATTTTCTGAATGTTGAGCTTCAAGCCAACTTTTTCACTCTCCTCTTTCACTTTAATCAAGAGGCTCTTCAGTTCTTCACTTTCTGCCATAGGGTGGTGTCATCTGCATATCTGAGGTTATTGATATTTCTCCCAGTAATCTTGATTCCAGCTTGTGCTTCCTCCGGCCCAGAATTTCTCATGATGTACTCCGCATAGAAGTTAAATAAGCAGGGTGACAATATACAGCCTTGACGTACTCCTTTTCCTATTTGGAACCAGTCTATTGTTCCATGTCCAGTTCTAATTGTTGCTTCCTGACCTGCATCAAGAGGCAGGTCAGGTGGTCTGGTATTCCCATCTCTTTCAGAATTTTCCACAGTTTGTTGTGATCCACACAGTCAAAGGCTTTGGCATAGTCAATAAAGCAGAAATAGATGTTTTTCTGGAACTCTCTTGCTTTTTCCATATTTGTTCTAGATCTGTGCAAAATACCATTAGTATTTTGGTAGTGATTGCATCAAGTCTTTAGACTGCTCTGGGCAGTATGGTCATTTTAGTAATATTAATTCCCCCAATCCATGAATATGGTATATCTTTCTATTTGTGTCATCTTCAATTTCTTTTGTTAATGTCTTATAGTTTTCTGAGTACAAGCCTTTTATCTCCTTATTTAGATTTATTCCTAGATATTTTATCCTTACCATACATTTTTAATTATAGGACTTTCTTTCCACTAGAGAGTAAGCTGTTTTGGTGAGACAGGAAATAGCCAAGTGGAAAATCATAAGAATTTGTTCCAAAGTTCAACAAAGATGGACCCCACAATAGTGACAGTTAACTAATTTGCATATAATTTTTATGGTCAAATTCATCTCTGATCTTCATTAACTTCTCTTGACCTCTTCCTTACACTTGTTTGCTCATGTTTATTGGATTTTTTAATTAAAAAAGTAATCCACATTCATGGTATGAAATTTGGAAAGCATTAATAATTACAAAGATAAAATAAAATTCCCACTGAAACTTCACCTGAAGATTTGTTGTTAGTGTGATTCCTCAATTAATCTGGGCTTCCCTAATAGCTCAGATGATAAAGAATCTGCCTGCATTGTAGGAGACCTGGGTCTGATCACTGGGTCAGGAAGATGCCCTGGAGAAGGGAATGTCTACCCACTCCAATATTCTTGCCTGGAGAATTCCATGGACAGACGAACCTGGCAAGCTACAGATTCCAAAGAGTTGGACATGACTGAACAAACTAACCCACTTTCAATTAATCTAGCATTTACTGAGGGCCTATTATATGCCACCTGGTATCAACACCTGGCTTCAGGTCAACCTTCCATCTCTGTGTCCTTTATTTGTAAAATGTGATTTGATTGTAAAATGTTCATTCTCACAACAATTCCATAAAGTGAGAGCCTGAGCTCTGCTGGTTACCATAAAACACAATGTTAAGAGTGAGTAAACAGTGTCACAAACAGCTGCACAAGTTGTACAGTCAACCCCGGGAGGTGTCATTCACATTACAGTCCACATGAACTGTTATACCAGACACTGTGCTGTGACAGAGACTTGAAGACTGGAGCCTGCACTGAACCCAGGACTGTAGCCCTGAGCTGAGCCAGAACATCTGCAAGTTGTGGAATGACAGAGGGCTAAATCACCTCGGATGGATGGTCAAGCCCCATGACCCACTTAGCCGTGGTACTGAAATACCACACTCATGCTGACCTTCCAAAATGCTCTGAAATGCTGCCAGTAACACAGAACAAGAGGAGGAACGCTGGACAGGAGCTTTGCAGAGCAAGTCAAAGGCCACACTTACTCATCTCAAGGCAAAGCGCTTTTTCTGAGTGTAAAGCAGGAGGATGTGTTGATGGGCTGGCTACAGGAGGAGGAAGGCTCCTAGGGGCACTGAGAAAGTGTAGTGAGAACTACTCTTTAGGCCAGGGAGCTTACAGCAGATACATCCATGTCTGCTTGAGAAATAGCCTCACTGATTCCCGGGCATCTTGGGGAAGTGAACAAAGCTGGCAGGGCTTTCTTCTCAGCAGGAAAGTGTTGGCCATGTCCCATAGACCCTCAGAGTGAGAAACAAAGTGCTCTCCCTTAAACTCAGAAAAACAATTAGGAGGAAGAGTTAGGAGGATGGTGGGAGGAGAAAAGAAACAAAAGACACTTGTAGGAGAGGCAGCATGCTGAGCTTTAATAATCAACATTGTAACTCTAGCAAACCTTGGCATTTCCAAAGCATTTTCATATGCTTTTCCCATTTGGTCCTCTCAACCACCCTGTGAAGTTGGAATCATCAACATTTTACTAATAAGGAAACTGATGCTCAGAGGGACCTGAGATCTGGCTCCTGTATATCAAGGACCACAGACAGGACCTGATCTCCACATACAGCCAAGGCCTCTGATAACACATCTGAGTTCCCATTGTAGGGGACTCTGTGGGAGAGGGAGAGGGTGGGACGATTTGGGAGAATGGCATTGAAACATGTATAATATCATATGTGAAACGAATCGCCAGTCCAGGTTTAATGCATGATACTGGATGCTTGGGGCTGGTGCACTGAGATGACCCAGAGGGATGGTACAGGGAGGGAGGTGGGAGGGGGATTCAGGATAGGGAACACGTGTATACCTGTGGTGGATTCACGTTGATGTATGACAAAACCAATACAATATTGTAAAGTAACTAGCTTCCAATTAAAATAAATAAATTTATATTAAAAAAAAAACTCACAGTGGGAAGATGGTCTTGGGAAACATTGGGAAGAATGATTAGGAAAAACTCCTAGAAAAACACACAGGACTCTAGCAGGCTGGTCCACCTTTGATCTTGCTGGGGATGGCCTCCTGATCCCTCAAGGTCTGGCCCCTGATCACTCTCCAGAGTCTTTACTTTCTATTATTCTTATTTCTGAAACTCCCAGCGCCCTGAAGCCTAGCCATTTTGAACTGCTACTCTGCTCTACTCATGGAGAAGATAATTCTTTCCTTGTTTAATTGCTAACCAGCATTTGCCTACTCCAGGAAGTGTGCCCTGATCTTCAGAGTGGGTGCTCCTGCTCTGAGTTCCCATAGCTTCCTTTTTCGTATTTCTTTCAAAGCATTGACTAACTGGCTATTAGCTGTCTTGGTAGTTCTTGATACCACCTCCCACAGAGATCCCCCGTTACTACAAGCCAAGCCTTCACCCTCTCTCACCTGGTGACAGCTTCTTTTCTGCTTTTGTTCCCTTATAGTCCATCCTCCATATGGCAGTCAGAAGCAACTTTCTAGATCTAAATGAGAATATATCACTATTGCTTAAAACTCTATTCAGAAGCTGGCAAATTACAACTGGTTGGCTGAATGGCCCTGAACATGCTTTTGTAAAAAAAAAAAGTTCTACTGAAGCACAGCCATGCTCATTTATTATGTATTGTCAGTGACTGCTTTTGCTGTGAAACAGCAGAGCTGAAGAGTTGCCACAAAGATCCTCTGATCTGCTAGGCTCCCAATATTTACCATGTAGCTCTGTACAGAAAACCTTTGCTGAAGAACTCCTGTTTTATCAGCATCCCATCTGTTTGGGTTATCTATAGTTACATAACAAGCCACCCCAAAACATAGGCGACTGAACAACAGCAATTGTTAATTTTGCTCATGAATATACAATTAGCACATGGCTCATAGGAGCAATGCTGCTCTGCTCCATGTGAGGTCAGCTGGCTGTGTGATTGGGGTGAAAGGTCCACTTTTTTAAAAAAACATATTGTATTCAAGTATAGTTGATTTGCAATGTTGTGTTAATTTCTGCTGTGCAGTAAAGTGATTCAGTTATATATATATAGGTAGATATATAAACATATATACACCTTCTTTTCATATTCTTTTCCATCATGGTTTATCCCAGGATACTGACTATAGTTCTCTATGCTATAAAGTAGGGTCTTGCTGTTTCTCCATTCTACATATAATAGTTGCATTTGCTAACCCCCAAATCCCAATTTATCCTTCCCTCACTCTCCCTCCCTCCTTAGCAACCACAAGACTGTTCGCTATGTCTGTAACTCTGTTTCTGTTTTGTAGATAGGTTCGTTTGTGTCATATTTTAGATTCTACATAGAAGTGATATCATATGCTATTTGTCTTAATCTCACTTACTTCCTTAGCGTGATAATCTCTAAGTCCATACATGTGCTACAAAAGGCATCATTTCGTTCTTTTGATGGCTGAATAGTATTCCACTGTATGAATATACCACAACTTCTTTATCCATTCATCTGTTGATGGATATTTAGGTTGTAAATAGTGTTGCAATAAACATTGGGGAGCATGTATATTTTCAAATTATGGTTTTCTCCAGATATATGCCCAGGAGTGGGATTGCTGAATTATATGACAACTCAACTTTTAGCTTTTTAAAGGCCACTGTTGGTGGGTTCCCTCTTTTCCCACACCTTCTCTACCATTTATTTGTAGACTTTTTAATGATGGCCTTTCTGTTCAGTGGAAAGTGGTACCTCATTGTAGTTTTGATTACATTTCTCCAACAATTAGCGATGATGAACATTATTTTCAGTGTGCCTATTGGCTGTCTGTAGTCCATCTTTAGTGACATGTACGTAGGTCATAGGCCCATTTTTTGATTAGGTTGTTTGGTTTTCTGTTATTGAGTTGTATGAGCTATTTGTATATTTTACAAATTAAGCCCTTTTTGATCACAGTCTTTGCAAATGTCTTCTCCCAGTCTGTAAGTTGTTTTTCCTTTTGTTTTTTACAGTTTCGTGTGCTGTACAAAAGCTTGTAAGTTTGGTTAGGTCGCATTTGTTTATTTTTGCTGTTACTTCCATTGCCTCTGGAGATTGAGAACTGGTCACTGCTTGACTTGTCCACTCCCACGGCTCACACATTGATACCCTCTGTTTTCTGAGAGCTCAGCTTGAATTCTTATTCTAGGATTTCTGTTCCCCTTTGTGGATCTCTCCAAGGAGCTGTTTGGATTTCCTTGTAGCATGGGTTCCAAGTGTAAGTTTCTAAGAGACAGGAAGTAGAAGCTGTCTTTTAAAACCTGACGCAGCGTCATGTTTCCTGATTTCTATTGGCCAGGCAGCCACAAAGGAAGAGGAAGAGACAGATCCCTGAATTCTCGATGGGATCATGCACGACACAAAATCTAGGCTCTCCATGAGTCGAGCACGGACCCCCACTTTGCTCTTGTTTCTGCACGCTCCCCCTTATTTCCTTTGCTCCAGCCACACTGGCCTTGTTGCTGGCCCTCAAACATGCTGAATGGGTTGCTTTTTGCCTTTGTCCTGGCTCTTCCTTGTGCCTATTCCCACCGGAACCCTCTTGTCAGCTCCTTCCCATCTCTCAGCTTGACTGTCAACCCCCACTAGTGGCCCTCTTCCGCCTTCTCATCCAGTTCAGTCCTCACCCCAGTCACTCCCTCTTGAACACATCCCTTTCTCTTCTTAGCATCTATCTACCTGAAATTCTCTTGTTTCTTGTTATGTGTTATTTATTTACTTACATGTTTACTGTCAGCTTCCCTCTCCCACAACAGAAGGTAGAGACTTTCAGGGGAAGGATAGATTAGGAACTTGGTATTAAAATATACACACTGCATGCATGTTAAGTCAATTCAGTTGTGTCCGACTCTTTGCTACCCTATGGACTGTGGCCTCCCAGGCTCCTCTTTCCATGGGATTCTCCAAGCAAGAGTACTGGAATGGGTTGCCATGCCCTCCTCCAGGGGATCTCCCCAACCCAGGGATCAAATCTGCATCTCGTGTGGCTCCTACATTGTAGGCAGAATCTTTACTGATGAGCCAATAGGGAAGCCCAAAATACACACAATACTATATATAAAATAAACAAGAACCTACTGTATAGCTCAAGGAGCTATACTCAAAATTTTATAATAACCCATAAGGGGAAAGAATCTGAAAAAGAATATATATGAATCACCTTACAGTCCGACACACCATAAGTGCTTATTAAGTAACTGTTGAAAGAATCTGATTTGAGTATCCTTAAATCAGAAATAGGAAAATCAGAGGTAGGTATCAGTCCACCCCACCTGGCCTGCTCCTTATAGATTAAGCTATTGGCTCAAAAGAGTCTCTCTGCTAGTTGGTTGGATTCTATAGCTGACAGCATGCACTGTCTCCACCCTGTGTCTCTCCCTTCTTACTTCTTCCTACATCTGTGTCTCAGTCTCAAACGGCTCTGAGGCTGCCCTCAGGATGTAGGTAGTCCATAGCGTACTCCATAGTCTGATGCTCATAGGCTCCAGGTACCACTGTTGGTCCTGACACTTTCCCAAGTGTTTGGATCTGCTACAGGATGGTCCCAAGATGAACTTAGGACCTAGATCTCTGACTCACTCCAGAAATGGGACCCTTTAGGCCATAACGTGTGAGTCCCAGTGTTGAGCCATGAGTAGCTCTGTCCAACCAACATTTGTCGAGTGTATAAATGAGTGTAAAGATAATCCAGGTCCCCCATCTGATTCTCTATCCTGACCAGAGATTCTCTTTTCTGAAGTTAAAGAAGGAAGGCGCAAGTCTGGCTGTGAGTCCCAGGGTCTGAATCCCAGGCCAAGGGCTTCTCCGCTCCTGCCTGATCCCTCCTGCTTCTCTTCCTTTCCACCCTGAACCCCTGACATGTCTCTACACTCATTGCCCTTTGGACTGGGAACAGTGAGCTCTGATGCTGGGAACCTTGGGAAGGAAGGATACCCACATACACATATATTCTAGAAAAAGAGGAGAAAATGGGCCAGAAGATGACTCTGGGCTCCTGCTCCTTAGGGAAAAAAAAAAAATCTCCTCATGAAGGCATAAAGTAGAAGGAACCTGGCAATTCTGTTTTAAATAAAACACTTCTCCTCCTTTAAGGTATTTCAAATTGGAATCACATCCTCCTCCCCCTTGGCCCCTGCCCCATTGCTCTTTCTTCCGTGTTCAGTTGCAGTGGGGAAATGTGAATTTCACTGATTAAAAGCAGCCAATGATGGGCCTGCCACCAGCTAGTTCTGAAGAGACATGTCCAATTAAAACAGACAACATTTCAAAGACCCCAGTCAGGCATTTCATATCCTCAGCACTTTCTCTAATGTGTCAGTATTACCTGTGGCAGTTCTTTCTTTTTTTCAAAATTCTCCCCCAAGTGTGAAATTTAGGTCAGTGACTACAGAATCCACAAAAGCAACCCTGGCTGCCTGTCTCCCTCCTCCCACTTCTCTAGCTGGATGTTTGGAAATAAATCACTGGGCCCAGATATTGGCCCTGGCTGACCTCAGGGTTTGGGTGGGAACCCAGCCCTGGAATGCTGGGTGGCTGGTAGGCTCTGCTGCCCACAGGACCTGTGATGAGAAAAGGGCCCCAAAGTTGGTTGTGTGATCCAATAACAAAGTCAAGCCATGCTCCTGGCCCAGGGGGCTAGTGCGCTATCTCACTGTGATACTAAACTCAGCCCCACATTGCAAGTCAACGGTGTGACCTCAGCAGAGCCACTGGCCCTCTCTGGGCCCATCTTTTGTTCATAAAAAGAGGTGAGCCGGCTGCACCTCTACACCACCCCTTGTTGCTTTTATGCCAACTCCTCTGTGCTTTGACAGAGCGTTTTGGGGACAGTTGCCCTCTCAGGGAGTAAAGAGCTCTCCTACTAATCGGCTGATGGTGAGTCTATGTCCACTTGTTTCTCTGGACGCTTTTGTGAGAATGTTCAGGCCCCAGGGAGATGCAGAAATGGGCCTCTGGACAGAGGAGCCTCCCTCAGCCAAACAAACAGAGGGACTCAGCTTCCTTCCCATACACGAGCCAGGATGAGCGCTGTGCCTCCAGAGAGACAGCACTATGTTCTCAAACACAGGAGTAAACTCCAGGCTTGGACAGCAGGCTGGCTGGAGCCAGTCCCAGAGGAAGAGGACCCAGAAAATGTCTCTCTGCTCTACTCCTCTCTAGCCAGCTTCTCTTGCATGAGAAGATCTCTGGCATTTGCCAGGTGAACTCGGGAAAACCTTTTCATGCCTCATTTTTCCATGGGAGAAAGCAGGGGAGACTGACATAGGAACTGTCCACTGGTTTTATCTGACCCTGTCTGGCCCAGTACTGCAGCCCTGACGGGCCACATGGGGACACACTGGGGTGAGCTGTGGTCATTCATTCTCTGTTGGGTCACACTCACTTCAGGAACATATTGCTAGGAGAACTCTTAAGATGTTCTAGAGTCCAACCTCTCCAACCTGCTGAGAGGTTGGAGGAACCTGAACCTGAACCAGGCTCAGACAGAGGAAGTGACTTGCCATGTTCATGCAGAGTTATTGACCCAGTTGGTGGGCCACAGTTTCCTAACTGCCCGGCTAATAAAATCTCCATCATCTTACGGCCTTCACGCTATCCTAGCTTCCTTCTTCCCTGTTTGAGAATTAGTTAAACTTGATACAAGGGGTGTTTATGGAGGACCTGCCTTGTTCCGGGCACTGTTTGAGAGGTGAGAGGTGAAAAATCACAGATTCTGATCATAAGAAGCTCACTGTACGCCAGGAAGGAAATTTTTATGGAGAAAGAAGTGCAGGTGAGCATGATAAACCCTAAGCTGAGCCCCAGGAGTACCTTCCTCAGTAACTGCACTGGCTATGTTGAATTATAAGTGATGGCCACTCGACTCCAAGATCTTGGAACACAAGGTGTTGGCTTATTAATTTTGTATCCTCAATGCCCAAGACAGTGTCTAATACATGTTAGATGCTTAATAAAAAGATATATATATATATATATATACACACACATATATATTTAATAAATGAGTAGATGTTTTACTTAAACATAGTAATGTGAGGAGTCATTGAACATTCCTATGCTTCAGTCTCCTCATGTATGAAATAGGGACTAAATACTTTTTCCAGCTCTGGTGGACGAGTTTGTATCAGAATATCTCTCTTGTTAAGAAAAGTATAAAAGCAGAACTATATATATTTGAATTATATTAAAAATATCTATTTATGTGCATATGTGTATATATACATATACCATTACATAAATGCATATTTTAAAAATTACATTGTGTATAGATAAATATATTTTTAAAGGGCATTGGCAGGAACAAGAAAAGTAGGACTGCAATGGTCTAAACCCCAAAGAGAAGGAAAAAGGGAAGTTAGCCCAACATTTGGAAGCAGTTTTCTCCCCCGAGGTATTTGCTGGTTTCCAGCAGCAGCCAGGAGCCCAGAAACAGTAAAGAGCAGCCAAGGAGCTGAGAAGCTGAGCAGGGTTTCAGTAGTCACTCGGGTTTGGAAAAGTTAAAAATCAAATTTGGCTGTCCCCAGGATGGAGACACACTGAAACAAAGATGAAAAACCCCAGAAAAAAAGAGGAATTTGAACCACCAGACATCACAGACTGAGGCACAGCTTAGAATCAGCTTAATCTCAGAATCTGTGAACCTGATCTGCTTCGATCTTGACTGCCTTCAGAAGCTGAAGTAAATCCTCTCTGGAGAAAAATAGCATCTCCGGAACCTTGAGCTATCTCTACCATTTTCCATGCACAATTACTAGCATTCAATCCCAAATCATCAGACATACCAGGAATCAAGAGCAGAAAGGAGCAAAGTCAAGAGAAAGATTGACAAGAGAAATAGACCAATGAGCGATCCAGCTACTGGAATATGCTTAAAATGGAATATACACAAAATCAAATATACATAAAATGGATACAACAATAATGCTTACTAAATAAGTTAATACATGTTTAATGCTCAGAATATTGCCTGGTATAGTGAGCCTAAGATTAAGTGTGTGTTATATATATAATAAATACTTTGGAGTCATGGGGGTTCTGATAGAAAATATCATTCGCTAAACAGACACTTATTGGATCAGGTAGGCACTGCACTAGATCCTGATTACAAACAGGTGATGATCCTCGTTTAAGATGGTCATACCGGATGAAGAGGGAAATTGTAACCAAGCAGGACACTGTTAGTCTTTCCCATGATAGAGCCCTCGCCCTAGGTCTTCTGCTTTGGGTCCTCTCTGAAGTACCTAGATACTCAATAATAGTATCTGATGAACATTTCCTGAATTGTTTTACAGATGCATAAACCACCACCAAACGGAAGAAATTTACTACTTGATGACCATGAGCATTTAGTGCCCAGACTTACTGGCACCTAAGGAGTGATCACGGAGAAGGCAATGGCACCCCACTCCAGTACTCTTGCCTGGAAAATCCCATGGATGGAGGAGCCTGGTGGGCTGCAGTCCATGGGGTCACGAAGAGTCAGACATAACTGAGCAACTTTACTTTCACTTTTCACTTTCATGCATTGGAGAAGGAAATGGCAACCCACTCCAGTGTTCTTTCCTGGAGAATCCCAGGGACGGCGGAGCCTGGTGGGCTGCCGTCTATGGGGTCGCACAGAGTTGGACACGACTGAAGCAACTTAGCAGCAGCAGCAGCAAGTACTGATCATGACATGACACTGCCCTGTTACCTCACCATCAACCAATCAAAGAACTGTGAATAAGCTGATCACTTATCTTGGGACTCCCCTCCATCACCTTGCCTTTAAAAATGCTTCTCTGAAACCCATTAAGAAGGTTGGGTATTTTGATCACTAGCTGCCCTGGACTTCTTGTCTGGACCCTGCAATAAACGCTGCACTTTCCTTCACCACAACATGGTTTCACTAAATTAGCTATGCTGTGCATGGGTGAGCGCACCCAAGTTTGGTTTTTTAACAAAATTTCTCTGTATGGGAGGGTCATATAAGGTTGTTTTAAAGAAAACAAAGAAAGGAACAATCATAGTGTATGGGGCCAATGGATCTAAGTAAACAAAATGAAGAAATAAACACTGTGGCAGGCACTGTGGACAGGGCAGTGGTCAGTTGGGTCTGATGCCTCCCTATCGCCCTTGGCATTGGTTTGGGTAATCTCCAATTCCTGAGGCAGCTGTACTTGTCAACAGAATTCACATTTTATACACCAGAGAGCAGAGACTAAGAGAGGTTAAGGGGTTTGCCCTGGTTGGCCAAAGCAGAGCTTGTGTTCAGATAAGACTATTTCCTAACTGCTACCTAGTATTCTTTTTCTCTTTCTATTATTCTACTATTTCAGAATATGGGACTTTGGCTTGAGATGAAGATATATAGTGTATAGCAAGACTCTCTCTTACTAGATTCCAGTTGAGTTATTTCTAACCCTAAAAGATGATGCTGTGAAAGTGCTGCACTCAACATGTCAGCAAATTTGGAAAATTCAGCAGTGGCCCAAGGACTGGAAAAGGTCAGTTTTCATTTCTATCCCAAGGAAAGGCAATGCCAAAGAATGCTCAGACTACAGCACAATTGCACTCATCTCACACGCTAGTAAAGTAATGCTCAAAATTCTCCAAGCCAGGCTTCAGCAATCACGAACCATGAACTTCCAGATGGTCAAGCTGGTTTTAGAAAAGGCAGAGGAACCAGAGATCAAATTGCCAACATAAGCTGGATCATCAAAAAAACAAGAGAATTCCAGAAAAACATCTATTTCTGCTTTATTGACTATGCCAAAGCCTTTGACTGTGTGGATCACAATAAACTGTGGAAAATTCTGAAAGAGATGGGAATACCAGACCACCTGACCTGCCTCTTGAGAAACCTGGATGCAGGACAGGAAGCAACAGTTAGAATTGGACATGAAACAACAACTGGTTCCAAATAGGAAAAGGAGTATGTGAAGGCTGTATATTGTCACCCTGCTTATTTAACTTCTATGCAGAGTACATCATGAGAAATGCTGGCCTGGAAGAAGCACAAACTGGAATCAAGATTGCCAGGAGAAATGTCAATAACCTCAGACATGCAGATGACACCACCCTTATGGCAGAAAGTGAAGAGGAACTCAAAAGCCTCTTGATGAAAGTGAAAGAGGAGAATGAAAAAGTTGGCTTAAAGCTCAACATTCAGAAAACGAAGATCATGGCATCCGGTCCCATCACTTCATAGCAAATAGATGGAGAAACAGTGGCTGATTTATTTTTTTCTGGGCTCCAAAATTACTGCAGATGGTGACTGCAGCCATGAAATTAAAAGAGGCTTCCTCCTTGGAAGGAAAGCTATGACCAAGCTTGACAGCATATTAAAAACCAGAGACATTACTTTGTCAACAAAAGTCCATCTAGTCAAGGCTATGGTTTTTCCAGTGATCATGTATGGGTGTGAGAGTTGGACTACAAAGAAAGCTGAACTCCGAAGAATTGATGCTTTTGAATTGTAGTGCTGGAGAAGACTCTTGGGAGACCCTTGGACTGCAAGGAGATCCCACCAGTCCATCCTAAAGGAAATCAGTCCTGGGTGTTCATTGGAAGGACTGATGAAGCTGAAAGTCCAATAATTTGGCCACCTGATGCAAAGACCTGACTCATTTGAAAAGACCCTGATGCTGGGAAAGATTGAAGGCAGGAGGAGAAGGGGACAACAGAGGATGAGATAGTTGGATGGCATCACCAACTCAATGGACATGTGTTTGGGTAGACTCCGGCAGTTCGTGATGGATAAGGAGGCCTGGTGTGCTGCGGTTCATGGGGTCACAAAGAGTTGGATATGACTGAGCGACTGAACTGAACTGAAGACTCTGTCTAATAGTTTACTTCTTTATCCTCCTGACACTCCATGCTCAGCTTCTAACAGTCTGGAAACCCAGACTGCTTCTCAGCTGACGGTCTGCAGCTGGGAGGAGCTGTGTCAGAGCCCTTACAAGGCAGAAACTTCTCCAGGACAGGACTTGTGGCTGTGTTCCAGGAAGCTGGGTTAGAGCCCTTGACCTTCTGCAGCTCACTCCAGGGTCATCAAATGTCCAACAGTCAAACGGCTGTGGAAACCACAGAGCTGAACTTCGGAGCTTTCCCCACAGCTTGCTGCTTGGAGGAATGGCTAGATCATAACTGCACATTTAGGGACTTCTTTGGTGGCCCAGTGGTTAAGAACATGAGTTCAGTTCCTAGTCAGAGAACTAAGATCCCATATGCCATGGGGCAACTAAGCCCGCACATTGCAACTACAGAGCCTGCATGCCACAACCAGAGAATCTATGCCCTGTGATGAAAGACTGTGCAAAACACAACAAAGATCCCAAATCTGCAACTAAGACCCAATGTAGCTAAATCAATAAATTATTTTTTTAAATAACTGAAGATTTATAATTCCTTAGGCCTGGAGGATCCCTTCTCTCCTGTCCTGTGTGACTTCTCCCATAGCTGTCTCCACTTGCTCTTGGCTTCTTCATCTAAAGGGGAAAAAAAGTAAAAGAGGCTCTGTCCAGGGAACTGTATTAGAAGGGAGTAGAGGGGGTCACTCACCATAGTACCTTGGCCCAATCTGGCAGGGTAAGAGCAACATGCCTGGAATCAGATTTGTGGAAAATGAAGCCTATTTTGATTAGCTGCCTGCTGTATCTCTGAGATAATCTCTCCCACGGGGCTGATGCCAAGCCCTTCAGGTAGTGAAATGTCAAGCGTTCAAGCAGAGCTGGAAGAGGCCCTCCTGGGATGGCTTCACAGTAGGCAGATGGAAAGGGAGAGTCACCCTGCCTCTATTTATGATGCTGCAGAAATATGAGACAGAGGAACATGAGAAAGGTCATATGGGGTCACACATGTGGCCACCTATTCCAGATTCTCTTTCTGACATTTGTTTCTAGGGACGTGCTGGCCATGAAGCCCTCTCACCTCTCAGCATTGCTTTTCCACACAGCCTGGAAGAGAGGAGGCTGGGAGAGGCCTCCGGGCTTCAAATCCTGGCCTCCAATATCACTGATGAACATAGATGCAAAAACCCTCAACAGAATTCTAGCAAACAGAATCCAACAACATATTAAAAAGATCATACAACATTATCAAGTGGGCTTTATCCCAGGGATGCAAGGATTCTTCAGCATTTGCAAATCAATCAATGTGATATACCACATTAACAAATTGAAAGATAAAAACCATATGATCATCTCAATAGATGCAGAGAAAGCCTTTGACAAAATTCAACATCCATTTATGATAAAAACTCTCCAGAAAGCAGGCATAGAAGGAACATACCTCAACATAATAAAAGCCATATATGATAAACCCACAGCAAACATTATCCTCAGTGGTGAAAATTGAAAGCATTTCCCCTAAAGTCAGGAACAAGAGAAGGGTGCCCACTCTCACCACTACTAATCAACATAGTTTTGGAAGTTTTAGCACAGCAATCAGAGAAGAAAAAGAAATAAAAAGAATCCAGATCAGAAAAGAAGTAAAACTTTGCAGATGACATGATCCTCTATACAGAAGACACTAAAGACACCACCAGAAAATTACTAGAGCTAATCAATGGATATAGTAAAGTTGTAGGATATAAAATTAATACACAGAACTCTCTTACATTCCTAAACACTAACAATGAGAAGACAGAAAGAGAAATTAAGGAAACAATCACATTCACCAATGCAATGAAAAGAATAAAATACTTAGGAATAAATCTACCTAAAGAAACAAAAGATTTATATATAGAAAACTATAAAACACTGATTAAAGAAATCAAAGATGACACAAATTGATGGAGAAATGCACCGTGTTCATGGATTGGAAGAATCAATATAGTGAAATGAGTATTACTACCCAAAGCAATCTACAGACTCAATGCAATCCATATCAAGCTACCAATGGTATTTTTTACAGAACTAGAACAAACAATTTAACAATTTGTATGGAAATACAAAAACCTCAACTAGCCAAAGCAATCTTGAGAAAGAAAAATGGAACTGGAGGAATCAACCTGCCTGACTTCGGAATATACTACAAAGTTACAGCATCAAGACAGTATGGTACTGGACAGAAATACAGATCAATGGAACAAAATAGAAAGCCCAGAGATAAATCCACACACCTATGGACACCTTATCTTTGACAAAGGAGACAAAAACATACAATGGAGAAAAGATAATCTCTTTAACAAGTGGTGCTGGAAAAACACCAATACAGTATATAAATGCATATATATGGAATTTAAAAAGATGGTAATAATAACCCTATATGCGAGACAGCAAAAGAGACACAGATACAACGAACAGACTTTTGGACTCTGTGGGAGAAGGCGAGGGTGGGATGATTTGAGGGAATAGCATTGAAACATGTATATTACCATTTGTGAAATAGATGACCTGTCCAAGTTTGATGCGTAAAGCAAGTTACTCAAAGCCAGTGCACTGGGACAACCCAGAGGGATGGGATGGGGGGAGAGGTGAGAAGGGGGTTTGGGATGGGGGACACATGCACACCCATGGCTGATTCATGTCAATGTATGGCAAAAACCACCACAATATTGTAAAGTAATTAGCCTCCAATAAAAATTAATTAATTATTTATTTTTTAAAAAGTATGAACGGGAAAAAAAAATCGTGGCCTCACTGTTGACCTGCTGTGTGACTTGAACCTTGACCTCTCTGAAGTTCACCTTCCCTCCTGTAAAATGAATACATGGAAACCTGCCTTGCCAAGCTCACAGGATTTTTCTGAGGGCAAAACCTCCATCTAAAAACCATTTGTTAGTGATTCCATGAAGGAGCTTGGGC
Organism: Ovis canadensis; assembly: GCF_042477335.2. Classification (NCBI taxonomy): domain Eukaryota; kingdom Metazoa; phylum Chordata; class Mammalia; order Artiodactyla; family Bovidae; genus Ovis; species Ovis canadensis. The sequence continues at coordinate 23,523,695 of NC_091259.1, read as the reverse complement.
CAGAATGTGAATCTGTGGTCACCAAACACACAGTTGAGAGGATGGTTCGTGTATGGTCAGGCCACTAAAGATGGTTGCTCTCTTGCTCTCTGTACATCCCATGCCAACCAGCGTCTGCTTCACCAACACACTACTCCCATGACTGAACTTCCTGCATTCTTGCCTCAGGCCATAGCTAGTAACTGTTCTTACAGGAGAAGTTGGTAGGTGCAGCCAATAGCAACATAACATGGATTCCTCATTGCTTACAATGTTGCTGTCCCTGTTGTGGAAAAAGCACAGCTCCCAGGGTAAAAAATTAATTTTTATCTGTTTACAAATGCAATTATTGAGAAATTTTGATTGCCAAATACATATTTTATGGTTTATATTGTAGTGGTGTGTATAAAATATTTAGAATTTTACTTGTGGAAACTGTATATATAGAGAAAAGTATTGAAATAGGTCTTTCCAAATTATTTGAATGAAGAACCAGATATGACTGTACCTGATATGCAATAAACCAACTAGAAAAAGTGTATGTGCTTTAACTTCTCAAGTCAACTGCAGCTGAAATGCTGCTTATGGCTTCTCCTTCCAGCTCCCCACACATGTATAAATATCAGAATAAAGAATGCACATTTCAAAAAAATAAATAAAAAGGGGGCACTGAGAGGCCTGCCCCTCTGCTGGTTTCCCTGGTAGTAAATGAGCCAACATGAGGTCAACTCCCCTTATAACTGCCAGTCTCCACTCTCTGCCCCTGGAGTGAAGTCTGCTGCCATGTCCTGCCATCTGCTATCCTAGGGTTGTCACTCTAGGAGCTTGCTTCAGGCATGTACATGTCTCCATCTATTAAACCAGTGATGTCTCTGTCTCTGACTCCAGAGGCTCTCTCTTCAGCCTTGAACTGGGCAAGTACAGGATTTGCAGGCCTGTGGGATGCAGCCCAACAGTTTGTTTATCCTAAGACTTCTTCATGAAAGGAAGCAGTGCTGGGGTGAGTTCCTTAGCCCTTTGAGTGGCACTGCTGTAAACATGATACCTATGGGGATCTTTTGTCTTAGATGCTCTTGTTCTATGCTCTCCCCTGGCCCTCCCAGCCTAGCCACATACTAGGCTACAGCCTGCTGAACACATACACATTTTTCAAGATGGAGCTCAAGCATCTCCCAACTAGATTGCCAATCCCTTCCTCCTTGAGGAGGCAATTATGAATGGCAATTATGAATGCCATATCTGTAGTCCAACTGGGCTGTGACATTCGTGAGGTCACATTCATCTCTGTTTCCAGAGACTGGCACAGAAGAGAGGCCCAAAGCACATCTGTCAAATAAAATAAAGTTTAGAGATATGAGACGTGAAACAGTGGAATATTACTCAGTCATAAAAATAAATGAAATAATGTAATTTGCTACAATATGGGCAAACATAGAGATTATCATGGTAAGTGAACTAAGTCAGACAGAGAAAAGCAAATATCATATATCACTGCCATGTGGAATCTATGGCTTTTTCAGCGGTCATGTATGGATGTGAGAGTTGGACTAGAAAGTAAGCTGAGCGTCAAAGAATTGATGCTTTTGAACTGTAGTGTTGGAGAAGACTCTTGAAAGTCCCTTGGACTGCAAGCAGATCTAACCAGCCCATCCTAAAGGAAATCAATCCTGAACATTCATTGGAAGGACTGAAGCTGAAGCTGAAAGTCCAATACTTTGGCCACCTTATGCGAAGAGCTGACTCATTTGAAAAGACCCTGATGCTGGGAAAGATTGAGGGCAGGAAGAGAAGGGGGCGACAGAGGATGAGATGGTTGGATGGTATCACCAACACAATGGACATGGGTTTAGGTGGATTCTGGGAGTTGGTGATGGACAGGGAGGCCTGGTGTGCTGCGGTTCATGGGGTCGCAAAGAGTCAGACATGACTGAGCAACTGAACTGAACTGAAAAAATAATACAAAAGAATTTATTTGCAAAACATAAATAGTCTCACAGACATAAAGAACAAATTTGTGATTACTGGAGAGGATCGGGGAGGGGGGGTAGAGATAAATTAGGTGTTTGGAATTAAGATATATACACTACTGTATATAAAATAGATAAACAACAAGGACCTACTGTTTAGCACAGGGAACCATACTCAATATAGTAACTGAGCATATAACTATTATATTGAGTATATTATATAAGTTATCTTTTAATAAACTATAATTAAAAATTGAAAATATATATATATAAGTTTAACTGAATCACTTAGCTGTATACTTGAAACTAACACAACATTGCTAATTAACTATAAAAAAGTGAAAGAGTTAGTTTCTCAGTCATGTCCAATTCTTTGTAACCCCATGGACTGTAGCTTGCCAGGCTCCTCTGTCCATGGAATTCTCCAGGCAAGAATACTGGAGCAGATAGTCATTCCCTTCTCCAGAGGATCTTCCTGACCTAGGGATCGAACCCGAGTCTCTTGCATTGCAGGCAGATTCTTTACTATATGAGCCACTAGAGAACTTCATCCCTGCCCATTTCATGGGTTCAGTTCAATTCAGTCACTCAGTCGTGTCTGACTCTTTGCAACCCCATGGATGGCAGCATACCAGGCTTCCCTGTTCATCACCAACTCCTGCTTACTCAAACTCATGTCCGCTGAATCAGTGATGTCATCCAACCATCTCATCCTATGTTGCTCCCTTCTCCTCATGACTTCAATATTTCTCAACCTCAGGGTCTTTTCCAATCAGTCAGTTCTTGGCATCAGGTGGCCCAAGTATTGGAGTTTCAGCTTCAGCATCAGTTCAGTTCAGTTCAGGCTCTCAGTCATGTCTGCCTCTTTGCAACTCCGTGAACTGCAGCACGCCAGGCCTCCCTGTCCATCACCAACTCCCAGATTCATCCAAACTTGTCCATCAAGTCAGTGATACCATCCAGGCATCTCATCCTCTGTCATCCCCTTCTCCTCCTGCCCCCAATCCCTCTCGGCATCAGAGTCTTTTTCAATGAGTCAACTCTTCCCATGAGGTGGCCAAAGTACTGGAGTTTCAGCTTTAGCATCAGTCCTTCCAATGAACACCCAGGACTGATTTCCTTTAGGATGGACTGGTTGGATCTCCTTGCAGTCCAAGGCACTCTCAAGTGTCTTCTCCAACACCACAGTTCAAAAGCATCAATTCTTTGGAGCTCAGCTTTATTCACAGCCCAACTCTCACATCCATACATGACCAGTGGAAAAACCATAGCCTTGACTAGATGGACTTTTGTTGGCAAAGTAATGTCTCTGCTTTTAAATATGCTATCTAGGTTGGTCACAACTTTCCTTCCAAGGAGTAAGCCTCTTTTAATTTCATGGCTGCAATCACCATCTGCAGTGATTTTGGAGCCCCAAAAAATAAAGTCTGACACTGTTTCCGTGGTTTCCCCATCTATTTCCCAAGAAGTGATGGGACCACATGCCATGATTTTAGTTTTCTGAATGTTGAGCTTTAGCCAACTTTTTCACTCTCCTCTTTCACTTTTATCAAGAAGCTTTTGAGTTCCTCTTCACTTTCTTCCATAAGGGTGGTGTCATCTGCATATCTGAGGTTATTGATATTTCTCCCGGCAACCTTGATTCCAGCTTGTGCTTCTTCCAGCCCAGCGTTTTTTATGATGTACTCTGCATAGAAGTTAAATAAGCAGGGTGACAATATACAGCCTTGACGTACTCCTTTTCCTATTTGGAACCAGTCTGTTGTTCCATGTACAGTTCTAACTGTTGCTTCCTGACCTGCATACAGGTTTCTCAGGAGGCAGGTCAGGTGGTCTGGTATTCCCATCTCTCTCAGAATGTTCCACAGTTGATTGTGATCCACACAATCAAAGGCTTTGGCATAGTCAATAAAGCAGAAATAGATGTTTTTCTGGAACTCTCTTGCTTTTTCCATGATCCAGCAGATGTTGGCAATTTGATCTCTGGTTCCTCTGCCTTTTCTAAAACCAGCTTGAACATCTGGAAGTTCATGGTTTACATATTGCTGAAGCCTGGCTTGAAGAATTTTGAGCATTACTTTACTAGCGTGTGAGATGATTGCAATTGTGTGGTAGTCTGAGCATTCTTTGGCATTGCCTTTCTTTGGGATTGGAATGAAAACTGACCTTTTCCAGTCCTGTGGCCACTGCTGAGTTTTCCAAATTTGCTGGCATATTGAATGCAGCACTTTCACAGCATCATCTTTCAGAATTTGAAATAGCTCACCAGGAATTCCATCATCTCCACTAGCTTTGTTTGTAGTGATGCTTTCTAAGGCCCACTTGACTTCACATTCTAGGATGTCTGGCTCTAGGTGAGTGATCACACCATCGTGATTATCTTGGTCATGAAGATCTTTTTTGTACAGTTCTTCTGTGTGTTCTTGCCACCTCTTCTTAATATCTTCTGCTTCTGTTAGAATCATCTCTGTCCTTTATCGAGCCCATCTTTGCATGAAATGTTCCCTTGGTATCTCTAATTTTCTTGAAGAGATCTCTAGTCTTTCCCATTGTGTTATTTTCCCCTATTTCTTTGCATTGATCACTGAGGAAGGCTGTCTTATCTCTTGCTATTCTTTGGAACTCTGCATTCAGATGCTTATATCTTTCCTTTTCTCCTTTGCTTTTCACTTCTCTTCTTTTCACAACTATTTGTAAGGCCTCCCCAGACAGCCATTTTGCTTTTTTGCATATCTTTCCATGGGGATGGTCTTAATCACTGTCTCCTGTACAATCTGTCCATAGACTGATCTCCTTTAGGATTGTCTGTTTGGATCTCTTTGCAGTCCAAGGGACTCTCAAGAGTCTTATCCAACACCACAGTTCAAAAGCATCAATTCTTTAGCACTCAGCCTTCTTTATGATTCAACTCTCACATACATACATGACTACTGGAAAAACCATAGCTTTGACTAGATGGACCTTTGTTGGCAAAGTAATGGTCAAACTCTTTTGTAAAAATGTGTTTATATGTCTGCTTCTATTCCTGGGCTGTGAGTTCCCTGAAGCACAGACCAAGTTTCATTCTTTTCATTTTTTATCGAGTGTGTTTATTTCTTGCATAAATGGATAATTATCTATACTTACACAAATGAAGACCTGGGTTCAGGAATACTGTATTCTGCCTAGTGTCACAGGCAGAGGCTGGACATGAGCCAAATCTTCTGACTCCAGCCCTGGGCTCATTCTGAGGTCCAGCCAAACCCACAGGATGGCCCTGGGGACTATAATTAGAAAGCCAACTACCCCAGATCAACTTTCCTCTTCTGAGAAGAGTAGAAAAAGCAGAGACATTTCTTGGGTTGGTTCCATTAAATCTGTTAAAGAGACTGAGTGGTCCAGGTGTGGTGGTTGAGATGCACTTTTGCTTGGAAGCTGGGAAATCAATGAGGCAATGATTGAAATTGAAAGAGCCCATGGAGTTTTGTTTATTCAGCACACAAGTATTGGTCACCTACCATATCCCAAGCATGGCATGAGGCATTAAGAACACAACTATGAACTAAACACAGTGCCAGCTCTATGGAAACTACCGTACCTCGTCTCCATATATTGATGTCAGCTTATGGAAGGTGGAACCTTCCACCAATGATGCATCCAGCTCGTGATGTTGGGGGTTAATAATATGGACTAAATTGACGTTTTGCTCTTTGATGAATCCCTCAGGGTGTCACTTGCAGGTAAGGAAGAGGATTGCTATTTAGATGGCAGGAGGGAGAGGTAAGGGTCACGGAAGGGCAACAAGAGTTAGGGGAGGGGACGGGAGACTGAGTCTGACTCTTTCGAGGCAGAGCTGGCCCTCCCACCCTCTTCCTGATTGTCCTCATCCTATCTCTAGATTCTGCTCCTGCACTTGCTGGTCCTTCCCTTCTTTGGCCCACCTCCCTCCATCTACATTTTTCAGCATCCTGGCACTGGTCAAGCTCCTTTGTAAAAATTTGTTTATATGTCTGCTTCTCTTCCTGGGCTGTGAGTTCCCTGAGGCACAGACCAAGTTTCATTCTTTACATCTTTTGCCGAGTGTGTTTATTTCTTGCATAAATGGATAATTATCTCTACTTATACAAATGAAGACCCGGGTTCAGGAATACTGTGTTCTGCCTAATGTCACAGGCAGAGCCCGGACGTGAGCCAGATCTTCTGACTCCAGCCCAGGGCTCGTTCAGAGGTCCAGCCACACCCACAGGATGGCCCTGAGGACTATAATTAGAAAGCCAACTACCCCAGATCAACTTTCTTCTTCTGAGAAGTAGAAGCCAAGGCCTACCAGGGGATGGTGATCTGCGCTGTGACAGTTTCAAAATAATGGCCAAGCGTGGGCTTGAATCCAGTTCTCTGGTCTTCATGCCAGTAAATCTGTAAGTCATCCTGGATGTCTCCCTCTGCTCACACAGCATCTTATATACTAAGAATTTCTCAATGCAGTGGATTCTGCCTCTTCACACCTCTCGTTTCTCTCTCTCTCTTGCCATTGTCACTAAATCAGTTTGGGCCCTTAGCAGCTTTCTAACTAACTGCTCATCCTCCCCGCAGTGACCCTGCTGCAGCCAGAGTGGTCTTTCTAGAATGCAAACCCAATCATGCCCCTCCCCTTGTTGAAAACGTTCCAGGGTTCCCAGTGTCCCAGGAATACATACAAGCCTTACCTTGGCATCCTTTTCATCTAACTCCTCACCTCTCCAACTCTTTCTCACCCTTCAACTCCAGCCTTAAGACTTTTTCACTCTGCTCTGGAGTCCTGTGTTTCAGTTCTAAGCCCTGGGAACTGGCTCTTTCTCTGACCAGTCCCTTCGGGTTGATGAACTGGTTACACATCTACCTGGCTTGCTTATTATTTCAAACTCACCCTGATGGCTCCAATAACCCCTGTGGGGTGGTCAAACAGCATCTTCATCCCTCCCTTCATCCCCCTGCCCTCACTCCATGAGCTACTCCTGCCCCCAAGTTGCCAGTCTAGATCTGATCGTTCCAGCTCCCTCTTGTCTGGAAGGGCTATGAGAATGAATGAATGAGTGGGTGAACAAATGATAGAATGAATACATTTCCATACTTTCTCCCCTACTTTCTGTTCATTGGAAAAGACCCTGATACTGGGAGAGCTTGAGGGCAGGAAGAGAAGGGGATGACAGAGGATGAGATGGTTGGATGGCATCACCGACTCAATGGACATGAGTTTGAGCAAACTCTGGAAGATGGTGAGGGACAGGGATGCCTGGCGTGCTACAGTCCATGGGGTTGCAAAGAGTCGGATGCAACTGAGTGACTGAACAACAACTTTCTGTTCAGATTCCCAGGGCCCTCATCTTGTGCTCTGGTCTTAGACGAGTCTCCCTAAGGTTTCTACCAGCCCAAGCCTAAGCTCTCTGAAGTGGCTCATTCTCCAAAATAATCTCACCCTTCCTTGCTCTATTGGCTTTCCCTGTGGCTCAGCAGTAAAGAGTCGCCTGCTAATGCAGGAGGCGCGAGTTCAATCCCTGGGTCGGGAAGATCCCCTGGAGGAGGGCATGGCAACCGACTCCAATATTCTTGCCTGGAGAATCCCACGGACAGAGGAGTCTGTGAGGTCTCAGAGAGTCGGACACAACTGAGCATGAACACATGGGCATCCTTGCTTTATCTCCAAATCAGAATGTCCCTCCCCATTGGGGTGGCTGATACGGAGACTGGGTACAGGAATAAGCCTCAGGAGGCATAGAGTTTAGTCTCAGCCCTGTCCCTTAGCTCCTGTGGCACTTTTCCTTCAAGGTTTCCCCTTCTAGAACCATGTGAGGCTCAGTAAGATCATAATTGTGGCAGATAGCCGTTTGTGTAAAAGTTTAAGGTCCAAAGAAAAGCTGAAACTGTGGGCAGGGCTTTCCTCTACCCTCAGGTCCCAGGCCTGCCTGTCTTCCTGAATTGAAGCCCACTAACCCACTGCTTCTTTTCTGTTTTCCCCAACCCCCATACCCACACCGGCTTGGTAATGTAGCTCTCCCCATCATAACTGGGGATAGGTCACATCCTAGCAACGCTGCTCTTCCAGGCTTGCTCACACTAAAGCACTTGGCCATGCTTTATGGTATGCTATCCTCACAACATCTTTCTGAGTCAGGCAGAGCAGGTGTTAATACCCCCATTTTATAACTAAAGAATGCAAACTCAAAAATGTGGAAAAACTTGTTCACGAACATAGAACTAAGTGGCAGAACCAGGATTCAACACCAGGTTTCTTGAACTTAACGCTGTATTGCTGCCCTTGTAGCAAGGTAATGCAATTGACTGGGGCCCCTTGAATCCTTCCTTTCCTTCCTGCCTTCCTTCCATTTATTGGAATGCTGGGAATATGAAGAGACTGGTTCTGGCTCAGGGGACTTAATCCAAGGTGATGAGAGCTGTCTTTAACAGATGCAGACCTCATAAAGAGCTCTGGGGGCCCAGGGCAGGGCGCTGGCACACCCACAAGTGTGCCTGCAGATAGAGACATGCATCTTTTGAATAGACATGTAAGCCTTATCCAAATAACCTTGCTCAGGGAGGCAGCAATCATCATGTCTACAGGAAAACATGCTTCAATTTGCCTGCCATGCCCTAGACTCCATTCCAACTTGATGTGAAAAGCTCCCATGGTGAGAAAGACAGCAGGTCCCGTTTCCAGGCTTTTCTCTTGAGGCTGCTTTGAAGAGCAGCCAGTCAGCATGGCACTGGGGATGGCTGATGTTCCTCTTTGGGGTGAACTAGGTGAGAAGCTGCCTGGGCCCAGCCCGAATCTGTCTGCCCAAGGCTCACCCAGTCTCCCCTGCCGGTTAGAGAGCCAGAGTCTTCATCCAGAGCTGTTGACACAGCTCTAATCGCCCCACTGAAAGTGAAAATCAAGTGAAAGCCAGCTCTAATCGCCCCCCCTGAAAGTGAAAGTCAAATGAAAGTCAGCTCTAGTCGCCCCTGAAAGTGAAAGTCAAGTGAAAGTCACTTTCACTTTCAAAGGTGAGATTAGAGCTGTGTCAAGAGCTCTGGATGAAGACTCTGGCCCTCTAACTGGCAGGGGAGACTGGGCGAGCCTTGGGCAGACAGATTCAGGCTGGGCCCAGGCAGCTTCTCAAATGCACCCTGGGCACTAAAGGGGAACAGCTCAGAAGTCTTCCTTTCCCAAGGAATCACCCACCACACAGCCTTTGAGAATCCACCTCACCCCACTCCTGTGGCTAGGGTACCCAGCCTTCAGTGACACCGGGTTCTAAGGTCATCCTGTGAGAGCAGAGCTCGCCCTGGAGCAGACGCTGATCAGCTTCATGTCGTAGCTCTGTCCTAGTTTCCTCCACTGTAAAGCTAGGGCAGTGATAATACCCACCTTGCCCGGCAGCAAGGACGACAGGAGCTCACCCAAGTGTGTTTGCAAATTCTAAACTGTGATTATGGAGATGATGGGGCTTCCCTGGTGGCTCAGATGGTAAAAAATCTGCCTGCAATGCAAGAGTCCAGGGTTCAATCCCTAGCTTGGGAAGATCCCTTGGAGAAGGGAATGTCTACCCACTCCAGTGTTCTTGCCTGGAGGATCCCAGGAGGAGCCCGGTGGGCTACAGTCCCTGGGGTCACAAAGAATCGGACACGACTGAGCGACTAACACTTTCGTTTCACTTTCACGAGGATGATTATTGTTAATATCAGGATCATATGGCCACTCCCTAGTTTGGGCCCAGAGACCCAGACAGTGAATTCAGGTGAGGGCTGAAGACAAGCTGAAGTCGTGGGGATGTGCTGATTAAAATGTGCCTGCCTGCCATTGGAGGGCTAGAAAGAGAAGGGGGGTTCTGTCTTTTCAGAGAGGGATTTCAAGAGCAGGGGTCCCCAACCTCTGGGCTGAGGACCAGTGCCTCCTGTCAGACCAGCGGCAGCATTAGATTAGAAATGAACTGCACAATAAGTGTAATGCACTTGAATCATCCCCAAACCATCCCCTCAACCCCCTGGCTATGGAAAAATTGTCTTCCATGAAATCAGTCCCTGGTGCCGAAAAGCTTGGAGATTGCTGCAATAGAGCATTTCCGGGTTCATTTTCTGGAGGAAGAGAGATGGGATGGAAGCTCCAATGTAATGAGTTCCCTATCCACCTCCACACTGCTGAGCACTGTTCAGGGTCACTGTCCTGGGAACAGCGCCTGCACGCCCAGCTGACACTAATTGGTTCTCGTGGCACGTTTGGCTGCTCAGCAGAAGCACTAAATGGCTGGGCAGAGCTCCTGTTTCTGAGTCTCCCAGGATGGCACCCACAGAGGGAAAGAGGCTGAAAACCAACCTCACATCCCAGGATTTCCCAGGGCTCGGCCCACTTGACCACTAGGTCACTTTTCATCTACACAACACCTAAGGCTCCCAGTGTAAGAGGACCTGGAAATACCAATTAATTCCATCTCTTATGGGGCAGGTTTCTTGTTGTTCAGTTGCTCAGTCATGTCTGACTCTTTACAACCCCATGGACTGCAGCACACCAGGCTTCCCTGTCCATCACCAACTCCCAGAGCTTGCCCAAACTCATGTCCATCGAGTCGGTGATGCCATCCAACCATCTCATCCTCTGTCGTCCCCTTCTCCTCCTGCCTTCAATCTGTCCCAGCATCAAGGTCTTTTCAAAAAAGTCAGTTCTTCACATCAGGTGGCCAAAGTCTTGGAGTTTCAGCTTCAACATCAGTCCTTCCAATGAATATTCAGGACTGATCTCCTTTAGGATTGACTGGTTGGATCTCCTTGCAGTCCAAGGGACACTCAAGAGTCTTCTCTAGCATCATAGTTCAAAGGCATCACTTCTTTGGCACTCAGCCTTCTTTATGGTCCAACTTTCACATCTGTACATGACTACTGGAAAAACCATAGCTAAATCCAAGTACAATCTCCTAAAAAGGCTTAATGATAAGAGCTTGTTAGGAATGAATGGGATGATGGAGGTTTCTGACAAGTAGCCAGTATTTAATATTTTTGTGGTTTGGGATTTCTTGATCTAAGATACTTTCACTGTAGAGGTGGATAAACAAAGCATTGACTAACATTATCTGTCATGAGAAAATTAGTCCAACTGCCCAAGTTAGAAACCTAGGTGTCATCCTTAACTCCTCTGTCATCTTCATCACCAAGTCCAGTCAGCCAGGTCCAACTCCCAATTTTCTTTCATATCACAGCTGTTTTAGAATTCCTACAAAGGGCGCCTGCCTAGCAGCCTCTGCTTATTTTCGCAGACAGCAGTCAGTGGGCAATAGCCACCTACTGTGAATTTACAGCCCAAATTACTTCTCCAAGGCAGTCCAAATGGGAAGTGGACTGATTTCAGGCTGCATTTCAGTTTTTGTAACACTGAGTGTCTTTCATATTTGCCCTAATTTGGGGGGCACAGCTTTCAAAATAACAAATGGAAAGCTGAGATTTCCAGGTCCCCTCTCCTTACCATGCTTAAGTGGCTGAAGCCTCAGTTCTCAGCCTCTTATTTGATGCTTTTGGCTTGGCTGACCAGCATGATAGCATGCAGTTTATGAACAGAGGGATGCTTTGAGGAGAAGAGCATCTCAGATAGTCAGATCACTTGGCTGCACTCCTTTCTCTCTTGATCCCTCTATTCCCGCCTCCCCTGGTGGTCCTGAACTTCAGTTTGTGCCCAAAGCTCTACTAAGCTTTGCTTTCTGCTTGGCTTCTCAGTCTCTCATCCTAAACTGACTATGAACTGACAAATCCTTTGAGGAGAAAAGCAAGACAGACTATCAGGCTCACCTGAATGAGAGTTTCCTCTTCTCTTAGAGACTTTGGCCCCTCGAGTTCTGGCTTCCATGGAAACATTCTAATGCCTTCAGACCCTTTTAAAGTCTAGCCTTCTGCTATGTGTTTGCTTGCTTGCTTGTTTGGCAATGGGGAGGTTTGGTCTCTTGCAAATCAGGCTGATACAGCTGACACCACTGAAAGTAAAGCCAGTTCCCCCCCACCACCCCACCCTTTAAAAAAAATTCCACTAAAAGGTAGTTTCCACCTAACGACACATTCTCAATAGGTTTTAAGATGATGAAAAATTTGAATTATTATATGGTAACAGCTCATTATAAAGCAAATCAAATTCTATGAACTTGGGGTTCAAGAGAGAGAACAACCATTTAAATATTGTGGGCAATTCTACTTAATAGACAATTCTATATAATAAATGTGCTCCAGAAGGAATGGGAGACATGAATTTCAGGCTGCCTCTGTCAGCTTCAGTTTCAGATAGATAGTTGCCATCCTGAATGTGATTCTAGATAAAAAGAGATAGCACAACGCTTGTTTGTCTAAAAGCCAGCTACCTTAACTGAGGAAATGGGAGTTCACTTCTGTATAGGATGCAGCTGTTGTGTTGGACTTACTGAAAAATAGCACTTCAGTCTCCAAAACTGATAGCTTTATAAGAGATTTCCTATGCTATTTTGAATTCTATGCAATTTTCACCTTGTATGCTAACTCTCAAGGTCTCGTTTTGTGTCAAATTTAACTCAACCCGTGGATCAAGCTGGATTTAGAAAAGGCAGAGGAACCAGAGGTCAAATTGCCAACATCTGTTGGATCATCAGAAAAGCAAGAGAGTTCCAGAAAAACATCTATTTCTGCTTTATTGACTATGCCAAAACTTTTGACTGTGTGGATCACAACAAACTGTGGAAAATGCTTCAAGAGATGGGAATGCCAGACCACCTTACTTGCCTCCTGAGAAATCTGTATACAGGTCAAGAAGCCACAGTTAGAACCAGACCTGGAACAACAGACTTGTTCCAAATAGGAAAAGGAGTACGTCAAGGCTGTATATTGTCACCCTCTTTATTTAACTTATATGCAGAGTACATCATGAGAAACGCTGGACTGGAGGAAGCACAAGTTGTAATCAAGATTGCCGGGAGAAATATCAATAACCTCAGATATGCAGATGACACCACCCTTATGGCAGAAAGTGAAGAGGAACAAAAGAGCCTTCTGATGAGGGTGAAAGAGGAGAGTGAAAAAGTTGGCTTAAAGCTCAACATTCAGAAAACTAAGATCACGGCATCTGGTCCCATCACTTCATGGCAAATAGATGGGTAAACAATGGAAACAGTGACAGACTTTATTTTGGGGAGTTTCACAATCACTGCAGACGATGACTGCAGCCATGAAATTAAAAGATGCTTGCTCATTGGAATAAAAGCTATGACCAAGCTAGACAGCATATTAAAAAGCAGAGACATTACTTTGCCAATAAAGATCCACTAGTCATAGCTATGATTCTTCCAGCAGTCATGTATGGATATGAGAGCTGGACCATAAAGAAAGCTGAGCACCAAAGAATTGATGCTCTTGAACTGTGGTGTGTGGTGTTGGAGAAGAATCTTAAGAGTCCCTTGGACTGCAAGGACATCCAACCTGTCAATCCTAAAGGAAGTTAATCCTGATTATTCATTGGAAGGACTGATGTTGAAGTTGAAACTCCAGTACTTTGGCCACCTGATGCAAAGAACTGACTCATTTGAAAAAAACCCTGACGTTGGGAAAGATTGAAGGCAGGAAGAGAAGGGGACGACAGAGGATGAGATGGCTGGATGGCATCACTGACTTGATGGACATGAGTTTGAGTAAGCTCCAGGAGTTGGTGATGGACAGGGAAGCCTGGAGTGCTGCAGACCATGTGGTCACAAAAAGTCAGACATGACTGAGTGACTGAACTGAACTGATCTGACTGATAGGGCACCCATTATTCTGCTCTAATTACCTCACAGAACCAATGCTTTATGGGGAAGGGTCATCACGCCCTTCTAGAAGTGTGGAAGGTGGGAGCCACACTCAAGAATAAGAGAAGACAAAAATCCAGAGGCATTTTCTGCTTTCATGGAAGTCAGGAGCTGAAAAAGAGCAATGGAAAGATACCGTAATCTTTTATCAGTTCTCCACATTTTAAAAAATACCTGCAGCATGTTTTCCTCAAGTGAGTAAAAATGGAAAGGGCTTCTTTGGATGAACAGAGAGCCTCAAGGATTGGGAAGTGGCAGCTCTGAAGGCCACAGGCAGCACACTGAGTGTCTAGGACCCACCACGAAGGGGAGGGAAGGAAGCCTCAGCAGGAAGCCTGGGCTTCATCAAGTTTTACATTTTTAAGATTTGTGGACATTTTTTATAATTCTCTAAGAATTTACTTTAAAATGTGGTAAGCTCTTTCCGATGGGACCAAGACCATCATGCATGATGTAAGAAATCTTCTTTTTCTGAGGAGATGAGAGAAGAAAGAGGGAGAAGGGGTGGAGTTGGGAGGAGACCAGGTATAAGGGAGATGGAGAAAGAACCAGAAAGAAAGAGAGAGGCTGGGACCAGGTAGGTCAAAGACTCTGTGCTACTCCATACTGGAGCTGCTTCAGGAGGATTTTGTGCTAAGTCACTTCAGTCATGTCCAGCTCTGTGTGACCTTGTGGACTGTAGCCCTCCAGACTCCTCTGTCCATGGGATTCTCCAGGCAAGAATACTGGAGTGGGTTGCCATGCCCTCCTCCAGGGGATCTTTCCAAACCAGGGATCAAACCTGCATCTCTTATGTCCCCTGCATTTGTAGGGTTCTTTACCACTAATGTCACCTGGAAAGCCCCAAGCGGGACTTTAGCATCATGTTTTATAAAGCTCCCTTTAAAGTCTTTGTATTAGTTTGCTAGTGCTGAGACAGGAAGAAAGCAGGGCACAACCTTTAGAAGAACGACAGTCAGGCTTCCCTGATGGTCCAGTGGTTGAGAATCCACCTGCCAATGCAGGAGACTCTGGTTTGATCCCTAGTCCATGAAGATTCCACATACCTCAGGCCGACTAAGTCTATGAGCCACAAATCCTGAGCCTGCGTGCTACAGCCCATGCTGCGTAACAAGAGAAGCCACCGCAATGAGAAGCCTGCACACCGCAACTGGAATAGTTCTCACTTGCTGCAACTAGAAAAAGACTGCGCGCAGCAACGGAGACCCAGCGCAGACAAAAATAAGAAATGACACACCCACCAGGGCCATGACAGTTCCAAGGCCTCCCGTAAAAGGTCTCAAAGTGGTGGTGGCCCAATGCCTGGAAGTCCCCACCCCTTCCCCAGAATAGCTGGGATACGCCTCCTAATCATTAGTCTGTGAGATTACTCACCTCTACAAAAACTGACAATCCCGTATCCTAATACCTTTCTTGCCTTCCAAGATGGCCCACACTCTTGTCCATGGAGTGTGTTCCCTCCTTAAATAAACTTTCCTTCACTTCACTATGGCTCGTTCTTGAATTCTTTCCTGCCCGAAGTCAAGGACCCACACTTGGTGCCCATCCCAGGGACTCACCTGAGACCTAGGGCATGACCAGCCTCTCACGCCCCGTTCTCTTTCCTGCAACAGTGCTGCCATAATGAAGTACCACAAGCTGGGTGGCTTAAACAGAAATATATGTGTCACAGTTCTGGAAGCTAGAAGTTTGAGACCAAGGTGCCGGCCAGGTTGGTTCTTGCAGGAAGACTGTTCCACGCCTTTCCCCTAGCTTCCGGTGAAATCTTTGGTATTCTTTACCTTACAGAAGCATTACCCTGATCTCTGCCTTCTGGCTTCACAAGGCATTCTTCCTGTGTATAGTTCAGTTCAGTTCAGTCACTCAGTCGTGTCAAACTCCTTGCGACCCCATGAATCGCAGCACGCCAGGCCTCCCTGCCCATCACCAACTCCCAGAGTTCACTCAAACTCACATCCATCGAGTCAGTGATGCCATCCAGCCACCTCATCCTCAGTCGTCCCCTTCTCCTCCTGCCCCCAATCCCTCCCAGCATCAAAGTCTTTTCCCATGAGTCAGCTCTTCACATGAGGTGGCCAAAGTACTGGCGTTTCAGCTTTAGCATCATTCCTTCCAAAGAAATTCCAGGGCTGATCTCCTTCAGAATGGACTGGTTGGATCTCCTTGCAGTCCAAGGGACTCTCAGGAGTCTTCTTCCAACACCACACTTCAAAAGCATCAATTCTTTGGCACTCAGGCTTCTTCACAGTTCAACTCTCACATCCATACATGACCACTGGAAAAACCATAGCCTTGACTAGACGGACCTTAGTCGGCAAAGTAATGTCTCTGCTTTTGAATATGCTATCTAGGTTGGTCATAACTTTTCTTCCAAGGAGTAAGTGTCTTTTAATTTCATGGCTGCAGTCACCATCTGCAGTGATTTGGAGCCCAAAAAAATAAAGTCTGACACTGTTTCCACTGTTTCCCATCTATTTCCCATAGAGTGATGGGACCAGATGCCATGATCTTCATTTCCTGAATGTTGAGCTTTAAGCCAACTTTTTCACTCTCCTTTCACTTTCATCAAGAGGCTTTTTAGCTCCTCTTCACTTTCTGCCATAAGGGTGATGTCATCTGCATGTCTGAGGTTATTGATATTTCTCCCGGCAATCTTGATTTCAGCTTGTGTTTCTTCCAGTCCAGCGTTTCTCATGATGTACTCTGCATAGAAGTCAAATAAGCAGGGTGACAATAGACAGCCTTCACATACTCCTTTTCCTATTTGGAACCAGTCTGTTGTTCCATGTCCAGTTCTAACTCTTGCTTCCTGACCTGCATATAGGTTTCTCAAGAGGCAGGTCAGGTAGTCTGGTATTCCCATCTCTTTCAGAATTTTCCACAGTTTATTGTGATCCACACAGTCAAAGGCTTTGGCATAGTCAATAAAGCAGAAATAGATGTTTTTCTGGAACTCTCTTGCTTTTTCCATGATCCAGCAGATGTTGGCAATTTGATCTCTGGTTCCTCTGCCTTTTCTAAAACTAGCTTGAACATCTGGAAGTTCACGGTTCATGTATTGCTGAAGCCTGTCTTGGAGAATTTTGCGCATTACTTTACTAGCATGTGAGATGAATGCAGTTGTTTGGTAGTTTGAGCATTCTTTGGCATTGCCTTTCTTTGGGATAGGAATGAAAACTGACCTTTTCCAGTCCTTGGGCCACTGCTGAGTTTTCCAAATTTGCTGGCATATTGAGTGCAGCACTGTCACAGCATCATCTTTCAGGATTTGAAATAGCTCTACTGGAATCCCATCACCTCCACTAGCTTTGTTCGTAGTGATGCTTTCTAACGCCCACTTGACTTCATGTTCCAGGATGTCTGGTTCTAGATGACTGATCGCACCATCGTGATTATCTTGGTCATGAAGATCTTTTTTGTACAGTTCTTCTGTGTGTTCTTGCCACCTCTTCTTAATATCTTCTGCTTCTGTTAGGTCCATACCATTTCTGTCCTTTATCGAGCCCATCTTTGCATGAAATGTTCCCTTGGTATCTCTAATTTTCTTAAAGAGATCTCTAGTCTTTCCCATTCTGTTGTTTTCCTCTATTTCTTTGCATTGAACACTGAAGAAGGCTTTCTTATCTCTTTTTGCTATTCTTTGGAACTCTGCATTCAGATGCTTATATCTTTCCTTTTCTCCTTTGCTTTTCACTTCTCTTCTTTTCACAGCTATTTGTAAGGCCTCCTCAGACAGCCATTTTGCTTTTTTGCATTTCTTTTCCACGGGGATGGTCTTGATCACTGTCTCCTGTACAATGTCACAAACCTCTGTCCATAGTTCATCAGGCACTCTATCTATCAGATCTAGTCCCTTAAATCTATTTCTCACTTCCACTGTATAATCATAAGAGATTTGATTTAGGTCATACCTGAATGGTCAAGCAGTTTTCCCTACTTTCTTCAATTTAAGTCTGAATTTGGCAATAAGGAGTTCATGATCTGAGCCACAGTCAGCTCCTGGTCTTGTTTTTGTTGACTGTATAGAGCTTCTCCATCTTTGGCTGCAAAGAATATAATCAATCTGATTTCGGTGTGGACCATCTGGTGATGTCCATGTGTAGAGTCTTCTCTTGTGTTGTTGGAATAGGGTGTTTGCTATGACCAGTGCATTTTCTTGGCAAAACTCTATTAGTCTTTGCCCTGCTTCATTCCACATTCCAAGGCCAAATTTGCCTGTTACTCCAGGTGTTTCTTGACTTCTTACATTTGCATTCCAGTCCCCTATAATGAAAAGGACATCTTTTTTGGGTGTTAGTTCTAAAAGATCTCATAGGTCTTCATAGAACCGTTCAAGTTCAGCTTCTTCAGCGTTACTGGTTGGGGCATAAACTTGGATTACCGTGATATTTAATGGTTTGCCTTGGAGACGAACAGAGATCATTCTGTCATTTTTGAGATTGCATCCAAGTACTGCATTTCAGACTCTTTTGTTGACCATGATGGCTACTCCATTTCTTCTGAGGGATTCCTGCCCGCAGTAGTAGATATAATGGTCATCTGAGTTAAATTCACCCATTCCAGTCCATTTTAGTTCGCTGATTCCTAGAATATCGACGTTCACTCTTGCCATCTCCTGTTTGACCACTTCCAATTTGCCTTGATTCATGGACCTGACATTCCAGTCCCTATGCAATATTGCTCTTTACAGCATCGGATCTTGCTTCTATCACCAGTCACATTCACAGCTGGTTATTGTTTTTGCTTTGGCTCCATCCCTTCATTCTTTCTGGAGTTATTTCTCTACTGATCTCCAGTAGCATATTGGGCACCTACTGACCTGGGGAGTTCCTCTTTCAGTATCCTATCATTTTGCTTTTTCATACTGTTCCTGGGGTTCTCAAGACAAGAATACTGAAGTGGTTTGCCATTCCTTTCTCCAGTGGACCACATTCTGTCAGACCTCTCCACCATGACCTGCCTGTCTTGGGTTGCCCCGTGGGCATGATTTAGTTTCATTGAGTTAGACAAGGCCGTGGTCCTAGTGTGATTAGATTGACTAGTTTTCTGTGATTATGGTTTCAGTGTGTCTGCCCCCTGATGCCCTCTTGCAACACCTACCATCTTACTTGGGTTTCTCTTATCTTGGGCGTGGAGTACCTCCAAATGCATCCTTTTTATCAGGATACCAGTCAGATTAGGGCCCATCTTAAAGACTTCATTTTAACTTGATGACCATTGCAAAGAATTTACCTCCAGAGAATTCCCTGGTGGTCTAGTGGTTAAGAATCTGCCTTGTAATGCAGGAGACATGAATTCGATCCCTGGTTGGGGATTCTAAGATCCCACAAGCCATGGGGCAATTAAGCCTGTGCATTGTAACCACTGAGCCTGCATGCTCTGGAGCTGGCGTGCCACAACTAGGGAGCCCATGTGCTGCAATGAAAGATCCCACACTACACGGTGAATTACTGTGTAAAGCAACTAAGATCTGACAAAGTCAAATAAATAAAATAAAATTTAAGAAAACAAACCAAAAAAGCTTACCTTCAAAAGAGATCTCATAATGAGGTACAGGGGTTAGGACCTCAGTATATCTTTTTGGGGGAACACAATTCAATGCAAAGCAGCCTTCCTCTCACTCCTCACCAAATCACCAGGGCTCATAGGAATTGAATTTTATTTAGCAGAACCCCCATGAATAAAACAATGTACAGTCAGAGACAACACAGGAGCTATAAGCAGGAGGTCAGAGGGCAAAGGGGTCATGGATTAACAGAAAACTTGAAGAAGTCTTTCCCTGTCTACAGGTCACCGTGCCAGGGTGTTAGAGGCAACTTTTCAGAAAATTTCATTGACAGCACAGGTCAATGTTTTATTACAATCTCGTGGCAAATGAAAAGGCCTCCACCCAACCAATTCATGCCTGTCCTCGTGTTCCCGGAGCTGGGAGTTCTCCTCTTATCAAGTTCAGACTCCTTCTCAAGGCCCTGTGTCCTCCTTCTCTCTCTCATCTGACCTCAGTCTGCCTCTTCTTGGCTCACTGACCCCCATCCACACAGGCCTCCTTCCTACTCTGCAAGCTGTCAAGCTCTCTGCTATTGGGGGGGTTTTGCACAGGATCTTCTTTCCACCTAGAGTGTTCTGCAGGGCCGCCTTCGCCTACCATTGAGAGCTGGGTCCCAAGACTCTTCCTCAGAGGCTTCCCTTCATTGTTGTTCAGTTTTTGTAACCCCATGGACTATAGCACACTAAGCTTCTCTGTCTTTCACTGTCTCCTGGAGTTTGCTCAAATTCATGTCCACTGACTCAGTGATGCTATCTGATCATATCATCCTCTGCTGCCCCCTTCTCCTTTTACCTGCAGCCTTTCCCAGCATCAGGGTCTTGGATTTTCAGTGAGTGGGCTCTTCACATCAGGTGGCCAAAGTATTGGAGCTTCAGCTTCATCATCAATCCTTCTGATGAATATTCAAGGTTGATTTCCTTTAAGACTGATCTCCTTGCAGTCCAAGAAGCTTTCCTTACCCCTCTCCAAATGACCCTCCACCCTTCAGCCTGTTCATTTTATTCACAGCTCTCAGCACCATCTGTCTTGGTCTTGCTCTGCACTCTCATCTGCCTTTTCTTCCAGATCATTAGATGCATCTGCAGAAGAAATGGGTCTATTTACCACAGATCCAACTGTCTGGGTCACGCAATGATGCTCAGTACACTGCTGGTGAATGTTCCATAAATATATGGAGTAACTGTAGCTCAGAGCAGTTGAGCAATTTGCGTAACATCATACAGCATTAAGTGATGGAATGAGGAAAGTAGTTTGACTCACTCTAAAGACTATTCTTTTCACTGATCTTCTCTATCTTCTTTATTAGCCCTGGGGAACCTCAGCACTTCTTTGCTGTTAGCCTATGGGCCTGATCCTGTAAGAGTTAATTTCTCCTTCCATTTCCCTCTTGATTCAGAGGCCACAAATTCCTTCTGATGCTGTGGATCCCTTAGACCGTCCTTTGACACCCAATTTGCTCCAAGCTGGTTGCCCTTCCTTCCAAAGCACGAGATGCTCACTGGGCATTCCCAAAGTGTCTCTCTTTCTCTACCTTAGAAGGCCTTCACTCTATGCTCATGCAGCAAATAGTCATTAAAAGTTTCCTCTGGGCCAGGCCTGTTCTAGGAGCTGCCAAGTCATCCTTAGTTTTCTCAATCAGGGCTTTCTGTCACCATGCTGCTTCATCCTATTTCCTTCTCAGTTTCTCCAAAACACAAATAAATCAATAACTGTTTCTATCTTTTCTCTTAATTAGCCTCTTTTCTGCAAGCTGTCACGTCTGAGGGCCCTGTGCCTGCCTGCCTGGTCTTGTCCCTGGGGAGGCAGAAAAGAATCCATCCCAGTTTAGAACAAGCATTAGCATATAAAAAACTCAGGTTGACACTGTGGCTACTCCCACTCAGCACAGCCCCTGAGGCTCATATCCAAACAGATTTTGAGGCAAATGATTTCTTGAATTATGTTTCCATATAAGGTACCCGGTAGGATGCAGACACAAACCCTGTGGCAACACCTGCACAACTTTTCTCTGTAAATTCCAACCCAGAAACTAAAGAGGGGTGGGTACTAAGGTTGGACTTGCCTGGCCTTGCTTTTTCTCAGATGTTAGTCCAGGACAAATGTAAAATTAGCCCCACCCCCTCCCAGTGCTAAACTCAGCTGGAGCCATGATGAGGCCAGTTACTTTTAGAAACCATCACTTTGGGGCTTAGAGCTGAGCAACAAAAACAGGTGTTGGAAACTGGGCCGCCTGTAACTTGCAAGGCAGGAAAGAAGAGCCATATCAAGTTCAGGGGCCGGGATCAGAACGCCAGATCCAAAGACCAGGGCTGCAAATCCAGAGTGATCCAGGGTCATGGTCAAATCAAGGAGAAACAGCACAAAACCAAGCCAGAGCTGCCCATACCTCTTATTGCAATGCTAAGGTAGGGTGAGGATGGGAGGTACAGGGAAAGAAGGAAGTCGGATGTTTACTAAATAAGGAGTGTGCTGGATGCTTTGTATATGGGGTTTTGTGGAGGGTTTCCCAGGTGGCACAGTGTTAAAGAGTCCACTCCTGCCAATGCAGG
This sequence comes from Ovis canadensis, assembly GCF_042477335.2. Lineage (NCBI taxonomy): Eukaryota > Metazoa > Chordata > Mammalia > Artiodactyla > Bovidae > Ovis > Ovis canadensis. The sequence goes on along the minus strand of NC_091259.1, from coordinate 23,501,872 downwards.
AGATGCAAGAGACGCAGATTTGATTCCTAGGTAGGGAATATCCCCTAGAGTAGGAAACAGCAACTCACACCAGTATTCTTGCCTGGAAAATTCCATGAACAGAGGAACCTATTGGGCTGCAGTCCATGGGGTCCAAAAGAGTCAGACATGATTGAGCACACACACCACACACGTGCACACACACACACACACACACACATGGAATTTTATTGCTGGGAACTATTGCTTTGCCTCTTTTAGCATTGACTGAATGGAATGTCAGAGCTGTTGAGTAAGTTAGCCAATATCACACAGTCAATACACAGCCAAGCAGGGATTCAAACCCTAGCCTGTTCAACATAAGGCGTGGCTGCCTCTAGGAGCAGCAGTAAGGGAAATTTCAAATCCACCCACAGCCCGTGAGAATGGATCACTAAGTTGCCTCATCGGTATTCCTCACCTTGGATCATGTACTAATTTCCTAGGGAGCCTTGACAAAAGTACCAATGCCTGGGCACCATCACCCAGTACTTCTGTGTAACTGCTCTGGGGCAGGGCCTAAGCAGAGGTATTTTACAATCTCCTGGGAGAGTCTCTTATGGTACCTGGGTCAAGAGCAAGGCTCTTGTGGTTGATTGCTGACCAGTTCCCCCATTTATGTCTGACTTATCTGGGTTCCACTCCAGACCAGCTGGCTACTTGGTCGGTAATGGCCATTTTCCATAGAAGATTGTCTGGTTGAGGATTGATCATCTATGAAGTCAGGTAAAAAATTAACATACATCCCCATAAAGAGAGGATAGAGGCCAGGAACTTATAAAGGATTCTATAAAGCAGAAAATTTCAAAAATGGGAGGAAGGGAGAACAAGATGGCAGAGGAGTAGGTGGACATTGAGTATGTCTCTCTCTGCAAATACATCAGGAATACACCTTCAGACACAGCAGTGCATACAGAACAGCCACTGAGAGCGGAGAGGAGTACCTGAACAGTGGAAAAGAATATTTAGAACCACGCAAAACTCAGTAGGATGAAAGAACTAGGGGGAAAAACAGGACTATTAGTAGAATTGGACCTGCCCTTGGTGGGTGGGGGAACTAAAGCAGGGGTCCGATCCCCACATAGGGACAATTGTCTGAGTCAGAAGAGAAAGATTTAAGGCTAAGAGTGAAACAGCTCATCTGTGGCAGCCTAAATGGAATGAGAATCAGACAGTCCTTGCCACAGCTATGCATACCCCGGACAGGGACGCAGGTGTCCTGCGCAGCAGGAAGGCACAGCTGGAGTGTAGGGATTGTGGAGCAATCCCATGGCGAGGGCTGCTGTTGACTGTGGAGAAACAGATTGAGGGGATGTGAGGGAGGAGATTTTGGTGGGAAATGCCTGTGGAGGAAAGCCAGGCAGCCATGGAAGCAAGGCGATACTGCTGAGTCACGCATATGGGCCTGAGCCATCACCATAGCCTCTCTCTTCCCACGCACCAGCATCAGCAGCTGAACAATAGAAAGACTGGCCCATCAAATGCCTGACCCACTGATCTACAGAGTAGGACCCCACCCAGGGTGTACTGTTCTTTTCCCCTTGCAGTTAATCCTTAATGTATATAAATCTTGTTCATTTATTTCTATGTAATTTTGCATACCTATTCTTTCTTTCTTTTCATTCTTTCCTTTCCTCTCAAAATGTTTGTTAGTTTTGTTTTCACTGCTTTATTCCCCACTTGGCACCCTGCTTTAGTTTTGTTTTCCAGTTTGTGCTTTAGTTAGTTTTGTTCTTAACTGGTAAATATAATTTTTTATTTCCTTTGCTCACCAGGTTAATCTACTGTACTTTATTTTTGTTGGACTGTTTTGACTTTGCTTCTGGGTATATATGCATATGTGTATATTCCATTATTCTAATTATTATTTGCCTGAATTTGTAACTGCCATTTGTCTGGAGTTCATCTTTGGTTTCTCATTTCTGGGTATTTGTTTTAATCTCACTTAATGCCATAACAAACCGAATCTTCATTCCTGACCAGAGATCAAGCCCTGAGCCTTTGGAGTGGGAGCACTGACTCCAAGACCCTAGACCACCAGAGAACTAACCCTAGGGAATATCAAACAGTGAGAACTCACAGCAAGGAAACCAGTTAAATACAAGACCTGGCATCATCCAACCACCAGTAACACCCTGAGCAGGACACCTCATCTAAACAACAAACAAAACAAAAATACAAATCAAATAATCAGCAGACAGGATTACCACCTCACTCAGCCTTGCCTATCAGAGGAAAAAACAAACAAACAAAACCTCAGCACAAATCTCATCCAATACAAAGCTTGCACAAACCACTGGATCAACCTTAAGAGGGCAGAAATGAAAAGGAAGAAAGAATTCAAACTTGAAGCCTGGGAAAAGGAGACCTCGAACACAACAAGCTAAAACAAAAATAATGAAAAGGCAGAGAAATACTACACAAATAAAGGAACAAACTAGAAACACAGAAATCCAAATAAATGAAAAGGAACTAGGCAAACTACCTGAAAAAGAATTCAGAATAATGAAGTAAAGGTGATCAAAAACCTTGAAAACAAAATGGAGAAAATGCAAGCAATTAACAAAGACCTATAAGAATTAAAGAGTAAGGATTCAGAGCCAAACAACACAATTACTGAAATTAAAAATACTCTAGAAGGAATCAATAGCAGAATATCTGAAGCAGAAGAATGAATCAGTGAGCTAGAAGATAAAATGGTGGAAATAACTTTTGAAGAGCAGAATAAAGTAAAAAGAATGAAAAAAACTGAGGATAGTCTCACAGACCTCTGGGGCAATATCAAATGCACCTACATTGAATTACAGGGGTCTCAGAAGAAGAATAGCAAAAGAAAGGGCATGAGAACATTTTTGAAGAGATTATAGTTGAAAATTTCCCCAACATGGAAAAAGAAATAGTCAGTCAAGTGTAAGAGGTGCAGAGTCCTATACTGGATAAACCCAAGGAGAAACACGCCAAGACACATACTAATCAAACTAACAAAGACTAACACAAAGAAAGAATATTAAAAGCAGCAAAGGAAAAGAAACAAGTAACATACAAGGGAAACCCCATATATTTAACAACTGATCATTCAGCAGAAACTCTACAGGCCAGAAGGGAATGGGAGTATATATTTAAAGTACTGAAAGGGAAAAATCTACAACCAAGATCACTGTACTTGGCAAGGATCTCATTCAAAATTGATGGAGAAATAAAAAGTTTTTCAGATAAGCAAAACTTAAGAGAATTCAGTACCACCAAATAAGCATTATAACAAATGTTAAGGGGACTTATATAGTCAAGAAATATAAGAGAAGAAAAAAGATCTACAAAATCAACCCCAAACAATTAAGAAAATGGCAATAGGAACATATATATCAATAGCTACTTTAAATATAAATAGATTAAATGCTCCAGCCAAAAGACACATACTGAATGGATAAAAAAAACAAGACCTATATATATATACTGTCTACAAGAAACCCACTCCAGACCTAAAGACACTGAAAGTGAGAGGATGGAAAAATATATTCCATGCAAATGGGAAGCAAAAGAAAGCTTGAGTAACAATCCTCATATCAGACAAAATAGACCTTAAAATGAAGAATGTTACAAGAGATAAGGAAGGACACTACATAAAGATCAAGGGATCAATCTAAGAGGAAGACATAACAATTGTAAATATCTATGCACCCAACATAGGAGTAGCTCAGTACATAAGACAAACACTAAGAGACATAAAAGGAGAAATTGACAGTAACACAATAATAGTAGGAGACTTTAACACCCCACTCAAACCAAGAGACATTATCGAAACAGAAAATTAATAAGGAAACACAAGTCTTAAATGATACATTAGATGGAATGGATCTCATTGATATCTTCAGGACATTCCATCCAAATGCAGAAGAATAAGCCTTCTTCTCAAGTGCACATGGAACATTCTCCAGGATAGACCACATCCTGGGTCACAAATCAAACCTCAGTAAATTTAAGAAAATTGAAATTGTATCAAGCATCTTCTCCCACCACAATGCTATGAGACTAGATATCAATTACAAGAAAAAAAATTGTAAGAGACACAAACACATGGAGATTAAACAACACATTTCTCAATAACCAACAGGTTACTGAAGAAATACAATGGCATATTACTCAGCCATTAAAACTAATACATTTGAATCAGTTCTAGTGAGGTGGATGAAACTGGAGCCTATTATACAGAGTGAAGTAAGCCAGAAAAAAAAACACCAATACAGTATACTAATGCATATATATGGAATTTAGAAAGATGGTAATCATAACCCTGTATGTGAGACAGCAAAAGAGACACAGATGTATAGAACAGTCTTTTGGACTCTGTGAGAGAGGGCGAGGGTGGGATGATTTGGGGGAATGTCATGGAAACATGTATAATATATAAGAAATGAATCACCAGTCCAGGTTTGATACAGGATCCTTGGGGCTGGTGCACTGGGATGACCTGGAAGGATGGTACAGGGAGGGAGGTGGGAGGGAGGTTCGGGATGGGGAACACATGTACACCGTGGCAGATTCATGTTGATGTGTGGCAGAACCAATACAGTATTGTAAAGTAATTAGCCTCCAATTAAAATAAATAAATTTAAATTTAAATAAATAAATCACTGAAACTAAAAAAAAAAGAAAGAAATCAAAAGGGAAATCAAAAAATTTCTAGAAACAAATGACAGTGAAAACATGACAATGCAAAACCTGTGGGATGCAGCAAAAGCAGTTCTAAAAGGGAAGTTTATAGCAATACAATCCTACCTCAAGAAACAAGAAAAACGTTGAACAGACAACCTAACTTTACCTCTTAAACAACTGGAAAACAAAGAACAAAAAGCCCCCAAAATTAGTAGAAGGAAAGAAATTGTAAAGATCAGGGCAGAAATAAGTGAAAAAGAAATGAAAGAAACAATACTAAAGATTAATAAAACTAAAAGCTGGTTCTTTAAGAAGATAAACAAAATGGACAAATGTTTAGCCAGACTCATCAAGAATAAAAGAGAGAAGAATCAAATCAACAAAATTCAAAATTAAAAAGGAGAGGTTACAATAGATAGTGCAGAAATACAAAGGATTATAAGAGACTATTATGAACAACTATGTGGCAATAAAACAGATAACCTGGAAGAAATGGACAGATTCTTAGAAAGTTCAACCTCCCAAGACTGAACCAGAAAGAAATAGAGATTACGAACAACCCAATTACAAGCACTGAAATTGAAGCTGGATTCAAAAATCTCCCATAAAAGCCCAGGACAAGATGGCTTCACAGGAGAATTCTAGCAAACATTTACAGAAGAGTTAATGTTTATCCTTCTAAAACTCCCAAAAAAATTGCAGAGGAAGGAACACTTCCAAACTGATTTTATGAGGCCACCATCACCCTGATACCAAAACCAGACAAAGACAACACATAAAAAAAGAAAACTGCAGGCCAGCATCACTGATGAACATAGATGCAAAATTCCTCAATAAAATTTTAGCTAACAGAATTCAGCAATACATCGAAAGCTCATAATCAAGATCAAGTTGGGTTTATTCCAGTGACGCAAGGATTCTTCAATATATGCAAATCAATCAATGTGATACACCACATTAACAAATTGAAATATATAAACCATATGATAATCTCAATAGATGCAGAAAAAGCCTTTGACAAAATTCAGCACCTGTTTATGATTAAACTCAAAAAATGGGCATAAAAGGAACATACCTCAACATGGTAAAGGCCATATACGATAAGCCTACAGCAAACATTGCATTCTCAATGGTAAAAAACTTAAGGCATTTCCCCTAGGATCAGGAACAAGACAAGGGTGTCCACTTTCACCACTGTCATTCAACGTAGTTCTGAAAGTCCTAGCTATAGCAATCAGAGAAGAAAAAGAAATAAAAAGAATTGAGAACAGAAAAGAAGTAAAGCTCTCACTGTTTGCAGATGACCTGATACTGTACATAGAAAACCCTAAAGATAGCATCAAAAAAGTATTAGAGCTAATCAGTGAATTTTGCAAATTGCAGGATACAAAATCAATACACAGAAATCACTTGCATTTCTATATACTAACAATGAAAAATTAGAAAGAGAAATTAAGGAATCACTCTCATTCACCGCTGCAACAAAAAGAATTAAATATCTAGGAATAAACCTACCTAAGGAGAAAAAAGGACTATACTCAGAAAATTATAAGACACTAATGAAAGAAATCGAAGATGACATAAACAGATGGAGAGATATTCCATGTTCCTGAGTAGAAAGAATCAATATTGTGAAAATGACTATACTTCCAAATGCAATCTACAGATTCAATGTGATTCCTATCAAATGACCAATGACATTTTTCATGGAACTAGAACAAAACATTTCACAATTCATATGGAAACACAGAAGACCCCGAATAGCCAAAGCAGCCTTGAGAAAGAAAAATAGAGCTGGAGGAATCAACCTTCCTGACTTCAGATTATACTACAAAGCTACAGTCATCAAGACAGTATGGTCCTGACATAAAAACAGAAATATAGACCAATGGAACAAGATAGAAAGCCCGAAAATAAACCCATGCATCTATGGGTACCTTATCTTTTACAAAGGAGGCAACAACATGCAATGGGGCAATGACAGCTTCTTCAATAAATGGTGCTGGGAAAACTGGACAGCTACATGTAAAAGAATGAAATTAGAACACTTCCTAACACCATACACAAAGATAAATTCAAAATGGATTAAAGACCTAAATGTAAGAACAGAAATTATAAAACTCTTAGAGGAAAACATATGCAAAACATTTGATGACATAAATCAACGTAGGATCCTCTTTGATCTACCTCCTAAAATACTGAGAATAAAAACTAAGTGGGACCTGATTAAACGTAAAAGCCTTTGAACAGCAAAGGAAACTATAAGCAAGGTGAAAAGACAACCCTCAGAATGTCAGAAAATAATAGCAAGTGAAACAATTGACAAAGGATTAATTTTCAAAATATACAAGCAGCTCATACAACTTAATGCTAGAAAAAGAAACAACCCATTCAAAAAGTGGAAAAAGACCTAAACAGACATTTCTCCAAAAAAGACATACAGATGGCTAACAAACACATGAAAAGATGCTCAATATCGCTCATTATTAGAAAAATGCTAATCAAAACTCCAATAAGATATCACCTCACACTGGTCAGAATGGCCATTATAAAAAGTCTACAAACAATCAATGCTAGAGAGGGTGTGGAGAAAAGGGAACACTCTTGCACCATTGGTGGGAATGTAAATTGATAGAGCCGCTATGGAAGATGGTATGGAGATTCCTTAAAAAAAACTAGGAATAAAACAACCATATGACCCAGCAATCCTACTCCTAGGCATATACTCTGAGTAAACCAAAATTGAAAAAGACACATGTATCCCACTGTTCTTTGCAGGACTATTTACAGTAGCTTGAACATGGAAGCAACCTAGATGTCCATCAACAGATAAATGGATCTTTATCCATTCTTTAAGTTGTGGTACATATACAGAATGGAATGTTACTCAACCATAAAATGGAACACATTTGAGTCAGTTCTAATGAGGTGGATGAACCTAGAACCTATTATACAAAGCGAAGTATGTTGGAAAGAAAAGGAGAAATATTGTGTTCTAATGCATATATACAGAATCTAGAAAAATGATACAGAATTTATTTACAGGGCAGCAGTGGAGAAATAGACACAGAGAATAGACTTATGGACATGGGGAGAAGAGGGTGAGATGAATGGAAAAAGTAACATGTAGACTTACATTAGCATATGTAAAATAGATAGCCAACAGGGAATTTGCTGTGTGTCTCAGGAAATTCAAACAGGGGCTCTGTGTCAACCTAGAGGGGTGGGATGGGGAGGGAGCTGGAAGGGAGGTTCAAAAGGGCAGGGATATATGCAGACCTATGGTTGATTCATGTTGAAGTTTGACAGAAAGCAACAAAATTCAATAAAACAGTAAATTTAAATAAATAAATAAATAAAATCACAAAGCATTCTCAACAACCCTTCATAAAAAGAAAAATCGGGAGGACAAGAATCAGCATCATCTATCATTTTAACGTGTGACTGTGCCCATTTCACCAAAACTTTATAGAGGGAGGAGAGTCCCTTGATGTAACTTGCAGGGCTCCCAGCCAAGAAGTAAGAAGTACAGATGAGTGCACTTTTGCTATCACTCAGGAATGTCTGTCCAGGCACATTTAACTTAACAGCTTCTATGCAGTTTAGCACTTGATTATGTATGTTTAATGTTCTGATTTCTACTTGTTTCATATTTAATTGCTTCAAGTCTTGCCTAGTTTGAAGTCTCCTGGAAAACAGGGACTGTATCATCTAGGAGACAGAAAATAAGATCTGAAAAACCTCTGATAGTCCCAGCTGGGACATCTTTGGGTCCTCTTAATTGCATATTGGCATCATCTTGGAAATTAAAAATAGTACTAACTCCTGGGTCCAATCCTTGAGAATGTGATTAAATTGGTCTAGATGTGATATGAACATTATCACTTTTCAAAGTTGCCCAGAGAATTAGAATATGCACCCAAGGCTGAGAAGCAAAACTGAAGGATAATAAAAAGCTATGTGAAAAAAAATGATTAAAATGGTTATGTCTGTGAAGGGAAAAAATGGGGTTTGTTGATTTATTTTATTTTTGCTGATCTGTGTTCTCTATTTCTCTACATTGGTTATACAATTTCAAAAAGTAAGACTAAGGTAAAAATGAAACTGGATTGTGCTGTGCTGTGCTAAGTCACTTCAGTCATGTCCAGCTCTTTGACAGCCCCATGGATTGTAGTCCACCAGGCTCCTCTGCCCATGCAATTTTCCACTGAAGAATACTGGAGTCAGTTGCTATGCCCTCCTCCAGGGGATCTTCCTGACACAGGGACTGAACCTGTGTTTCTTATGTCTCTTGTATTGGTAGGTGGTTCTTTACTACTAGAGCCACCTGGGAAGCCCCAAAACTGGATTTGGTATTTCTAAATTGTCTACTTTTTTCAGAGATAAATTGCTAACAATGATAACTTGTACCAAGTTGGAATGGGTCCTGATCGCACACTATTCTCATTCACTTAGCAAATATTTATTGAGAACATGCTATATTCCAGATGACAGACACTGGTCATATAAATGTGAATTTTGCAAATACAAATCCCTGCTCTCAGGAAGTTTACAATTTAACAGAGAAGATTAACAGTCAAACAAGTAAGTACAAACTTCAGGAAGATGTTCTGGTAGGTACAAACAGCTGAGTATTATATTGTTTTGTAAATAACCGTAATAGAAATTGCAAACATCCAGCTTACACCTCCCCTCCTTTGCTTATTGATTATGTCACACTTTTCTGCTGTAACTCAGTATCCATTTCAACATAATCATTCACTCTGAGGTGGTACTTGAAATAAAACATAACTAGTACCCCAGGAAAGAGCTATGAATTATCTTTTTGAAGGTAAACTAGGTGATTCAAAAGGTAATTGAATGTTATGGCCATGTAGCTCCTCTTGGATCATACATCTTATAGATAACAAATATAAGCTCTGGACAAAATGTAAAAATGTCTAATTGAAGCTGCTAAAGAGGGAAAAAAAAAAAAACCAGACAGAATCCACAGGAGACTGAGCCATTGGAAGAAGAAAACGGCATGGGTTAAGTTCCCTGATTTACAGCTTTTAGCCTAAGAATAGGGCCCTATCTGTCATAAACAGGGAAAAGAGGAAGCCCTACACTCTATGGATAAATTCTGCCCAGATCTATGGCTCATCGTGAACCATATATAGAAGAAGAAGACTTTAAAAGTCCCAGCTAAGCTAAAAGAACTGAATTAAAATTCTAGCTACTACAGGGGAGATAGAGTTTTGTAGTTTGAGTTCAGCCACTTCAAATATTTGAATAAAGAAAATTTAGTACTCAGCAGAAGAGCAATATAGAATCCAAACTTTCTACAGCATGTCATTCTTAAAGACAATAATACACTCCAAAACTATTCACCATATAACAAAATAAGAAAACATGACTTATTTTAAAAAGAAAAGACAATCACCAGAGACCAACATCTGAGACAATTTGCATGATGAAATTAACCAACAAGAATTTTCAAGAAGTTATTGTAAGTATGCTCAAGTACCTAACGGAAAATGTTATAATGAAGGAAAATATAGAAATAACATCTTAGCAGATAAACAGAAATTATTTTTATAAATCAAATGAAAATATAAGAACTGAAAAATAAATTTCTGAGATAAAAATTCAGTGTGTGCTTAAAAGCACAAAGGAAGGAAATGAAAGAACAAAAAGTTGGTGAGCTAGAAGACAGATGATAAGAAATGATTCAAACTGAGGAGCAGAGATATAGTAAATGTACAGAGACTCATAGATCCTTGCAATAATATCAAAATGTCTTATATACATATAATTGAAGTCCCAAAAGGTGAGGAGAGAAAGAACAACACAGAAAAGTATTCGAATAAATAACAGGTGAAAAGTTTATAAATTTGGGAAAAGACAGATATTTATAGACTCTAAAACTTCAAAAAATGCCAAGAAAGATTAATATCAAAAACAAGCAAAAGAAAGATAAAAAACCTTTATGCATATCACAGTCAAACTGCTAAAAATCAATGATAAAGAGAAAATCAACAAAATGCTGAGAGAAACTGAAGAAGTAACTAAATGGAGAAATATACTACATTAATGGATTGAAAGATTTGGTATTGTTAAGACGGTAATTACTAACTTGAACTATGGATTCATTACAATCCTAATCATAATCCTGGTATGCTTTTTAGTCAAAATTGACAAGCTGATTCTAAAATTTCTGTAGAAATGTAAGGAATTTAGAACATTAATAGAAAGTTTGAGAAAAAGAAGTCAAAGTTGTAGACTTATTCTACTTGATTCAAGACTTACCCTGAAGCTACAATAATCAAGACAGTGCAGTGCTGGCACAAGGATCAACAGATGAGTAAATCAGAATAGAGTCCAGAACTAGGTCCATTTTTAGACATTTATTTTATTTTTGACAAAGGTGTTAAAACAACCCTGTTAGGAAAGGAACAAACGGTGTTGACATGATTACGTATTCATATGAAAACAAATTAATCTTGCCCTAAATCATACTATTCACAAAAATCAATTTATGATTGACCATGGATCTAAACATAAAAGCCAGAGCTATAAAACTTCTAGAAGAAACAGGAGATTATTTTCATGACTTGGGGTGGGGTGGGGGAGACAAAAGCAAAAAAATAAAATCTGTGCTTAATCAAAATTGAGTTTTTGTTTATCAGAAGAAACATCATTAATAGGCAAGCCACAGGGCAGGAGATGATATCAGCAAAACATGTCAGACAAAGAACTGGTATTCTGAATACACAAAATGCTCCTAAAACTCAATAATAAAATGACAATCAGTTTTTTAATGGCCAAAAGATTTGAGCAGACACTTCATAAAAGATGGTAAATGAATGGCCAACAGGCACATGAAAAGGTGTTCAACTTTTTAGTTATCAAGGACATACAAATTGAGCCACAGTGAGGTACCATTCCACATGCACCAACAGAGCTGAAATTAAACTGACAGCACCAACTGTTGTCAGAAGAATGCAAAGCAACTAGGGCTCTTGTACATGGTTGGTAGGGTTAGTAGGAGGGAAAAATGGTCATGACACTGGGAAAGATACATACCTATTTTAAGACCCAAAGAATTGATCCTTTCAAACTGTGGCATTGGAGAAGACTCTTGAGAGTCCCTTGGACTGCAAGGAAATCAACCCTGAATATTCACTGGAAGGACTGAAGTTGAAGCCAGTACTTTGGCCACGTGATGCAAAGAGCTGACTCATTGGAAAAGATTCTGATGTTGGAAAAGATTGAAGGTAGGAGGAGAAGGGGACCACAGAGGATGAGATGGTTGGATGGCATCATCAACTTAATGGACATGGGTTTGAAAAAACTCCAGGAGATGGTGAAGAACAGGGAAGCTTGGTGTGCTGCAGTTCATGGGGTTGCAAAGAGCCAGACACGATTGAGCAACTACAACAATTTTAAGACCCAGCAATTCTATTCCTAGATATTTACCCAGGGGAAAAAGAGGGAGGCCTGGCATGCTGCAGTCCATGGGGTCGCAAAGAGTCGGACATGACTGAGCAACTGAACTGAACCGAAACAAATACATGTCCACAAAAATTTGGTTAGAATATGTTCATGTTAGCTTTATTCATAATAACCCCATAATAAAGTCATAATAAGTCATAATAAACTTGAGGACCCAGTGTCCATGAACAGGAGACTTGTAAAAGTTTGGCATATTCATACAATAAAATACTATTCATCAAAGGAAAGAAACCAACAACATGGATAGGTGAATTTCAAAACATGCTGAGTGAACACAAATTCCACAAAAGAATACAAATTATTTGCTTTTATTTATATGAAGTACTAGAATAGGTAAAATTGATATCTGGTGAGAATAAGAGGAGGCTGGATCTCTCTAGGAGTGTTAAGGCTAGAGTTTGCTGGGAAAGGACAAGAGAAGCATTCTAGGGTGATGGTCCGTGTTCTGTTTCCTGATAGGGTCTGGGCTGCAAAGGTGTGTGCATTTACAGGAACTCATCGAATGATATAGTGACAGGTTTTGCATTGCATAGTACAAGATTTTCATCTGAAAAGAGATAAAAGAATTGTAAACAAATTTTGAACTCTGATTAATAACATTGAAGTATTTGGGGGAATGTATTAATGTCTGGAACTTTCTTCGAAATTTAGTAACAAAGTTAATTAGCTGCTGAGTGTATAAAGAATAAACATATAATAAAGCAAATACTGTAACATGTCAGTTGAAGAAACTACGTGGTATGTATTTGGGTGTTCACTATAAAATTCTTTCAACATAGCTGTAAGTTTGAACATTCTATATTGGAATGTTGAGAACAAAAGAAAACTGAGGAGAATTGGCACATTGCCTGTGAGAAGGAGTCCTGGGCCTGAGGAAAGACACCAGAGTCTACTTGATGTAGAGGGAAATAGGGTTAAAAAGGGGGCTCCTGGGTCCAGATATTGGCTTTCTTTGCTTTGTTCTAACTGTGGCAATGAACCTGGAGTCTAAGACAAAGCAAAGGACAAAATGCCTCTTGCATTTCATAAGACCCACTGGTTCATGCTCTCTGCAATTGCCTTGCTTACCAGATAGGGGCTTTAAGAATTCTTAATGCATATAAATATCAAATCACAATGATGTACACTATGATGAACACATATAAAACTACTATGCTATTGTGTGTCAGTTATGCTTCAATTAAAAAAAAAAAAAAGATCCTCAACAGATCTGTTCTAAAAATCTGGAACAGAAGGGATTGTCAGACACCATTTACTCTCTGGCTACTGGGCACTTACTATGTACTACTCTCTGTGAAAGGATATGAGGAGTCCGTGATAAATCAAATAAAAGTAGTTCCTGCCCTTTTTTGACTTTATCATTGATGAAACTCTGCTCCTCTTCTACTCTCAATGTTTACACCCCGACTAAGAGATTTGCAAGTTTCTTCTATAAGGCCATGTTGACATTGCTTAAATCTCTGAATTCAAAAACTCCTTTCTAATGTTGGAACTGAATGTCTTCATTTCAATAGAAAGAACTTTTTTTTTCTTGTTTTATCCTCTCTGGAGTGAAACTTGACACAGGAAGATTCCCCAAAGCCTCAAAATAGTTCAGCAAGAAACTGGACATGTGTGTAGTGACCCAAAGTCACCGTACACTCTCCTAAAGTACAGACATGAGAGGGAAGGCAGCCAGCTGCTAAGCTCTGCCCTACTTCCAACGGAGGTCACTGGCATTACCATGTCTCATCCTGGCATCACAGCCGGAAGGTCTGCCCAAAGTTTAACCCAAGGACGTGGCATCAGGCAGAGGCACCCAGCTTACTGGGTAGCTTGACGTGGCCTTGAATTCCATGTTCCAAATCCCATTGCTTCAGTCTTACCTTTGACATATAAAAGAGACAACTCCTGACTTAAATAAATGTCTCTTCCCAAAGCTTGGTGGAATGTGGGCTTGTTATAAGCTAATACATAAATGTTACAGATGATTCCAAACAGATTGAGTGGTACCATATTCAATAAAAAGAAAACAAAAATATGTCACCTTCATTTAAAAGACTGTCACATTTTTCCTAAGTTTAAACTCAAGCTCATTTCCCCCATACCATTACCATTACAACCATTTCTTTCATGTACACACTGCTATATTTAAAATAGATAACCAACAAAAACCTGTTGTATAGCACATGGAACTCTGCTCAATGGTATGTGGCAGCCTGGATGGGAGGGGAGTTTGAAGGATAATGGATAAACGTATATGTGTGGCTGAGTCCTTTCACTGTTCACCTGAAACTATCACAACACAAAATAAAATTTTAAAAGAAAAAAAAAAAAAAGAAATCAGAGGTCCTATCTTCTCGACCAAGTGTTACCACCATTTGTATTATTAACAAATTACCTTCGCTTCAGTTTTCCAGTGATAATTCAAAGTTCACATCAGTGTTAAAAAAAAGAAAGACTATCACTTTTCCTTTCTTACAGTGACTCATTCCTTTTGTTGAACTAGATACTTTCCCTCCTGAAAAGTCCAGGCCATCACCTATTTGTCACCTTTGTAGGCTTGCAAACTCACCAGCTCTGCAAACCTCTTAGCACGGTGATCGGTGATCGTTCCCAGCTTCTTACTGCCCCCCACCCGCATCCTGCTTGAAAGATTTTCCTTCTTCTCTCTCCCCTTCTTTCCCAAGAATTGCTACCTCTCAGAAGTTTAAATACCTGTTTTCCTTCCCTAGAGTGTTGGATTCTTGGGAGATAATAATATGACTCGGGGGGAAATAAGTGTGTGGTTTCCCTACCCCTGGTGCCAGTGAAGGCGACTCGTGCTTCCGGACTTTCTGAAACTTACTGAAAATGACGGGGCAAGTCAGATTCCAGCGATCCACCTTCTGAAGGCTGAGCATGTCTGGGCAGCGGCTGCATAATTTGGATGGAGTCATCGCTGGTGAGACAGAGTTGGCTCAGCCAGGCAGCATTCACTGCTCTTCTAAACACCACGGCACCGGGGATGAAGTCACCTTTCTTCTTTTAAAAGCAACAGATCTGCTCTATGAGTCCCTGTCACATCTGCTGGAACTTGGTTTTTGGGTTGTTTTTTTTTCCCCACAGCTGGGCACCGAGACCTTCTCTCAGGTAAGGAAGCTCCTTTTTAGAGGGTTTCCATGCAAGAAAGCTTGATTTGAGGGGGAGCTTTTTAGGGCCTCTCTGGGTAAAGTTGGAGTCGGGTCAAAGGACATTCTGAATAAGGAGGGCAGTTGGTTCTCAGGCAGCTGGTCCCCACCTGGTGGGCTGGCAGGCCCTGAGCTGGGTGACCACTTAACTAGCACTGCAATGGGAGTTTAACCAGGGCTTGGTTTTGGGTGTCCTAACACGGGCACGGTGAATACAGCGAGGAAGCAACTACAAGTAGTCTCCTTGAGCTGGGAGACCCTATGCAATTTACCTTCCTAGCAACTGGCTTTGGATTTGGGGTAGAGGCTTTCATGATGAAAGTTCATGTGCGGAAAAGCAGTAGCTTCCTGGGGAGTCTTCATCTGCTCATTCACCCGCTTGAATGCTTCCCTTCTTCCTCTGTAGCAGGCACGAAGGCCCAGGCTCCCTGTCCTGACATGCAGGGGCCTTGTGTAAACAATGCCAGTGCTCTTTTGCGGGGCAGAAGCGTGCAAAAATGTCTTAGAGCCTGTCCATGCGAGTTTTAACCTATGAGGTGTGTGTGTGTGTGTGTGTGTGTGTGTATGGCCAACCTGTGGCCCTAGGGGCCGCTGAAACCTCCCTGCCACAATTTCTATGAGTTATGTGAGTCACTGCCACTGGTCGAATCATACTGCCCCTATGAGCTTTGGAAGTCTCAATAAAGACATCTTGGTGATGACAGAGGCCCCTACTGGGTGATAAATGGCTTTTGAGAGAGAGTTGAACCACAATAAAGTGAAAACATTGGGAACTGCAGAGTTGCTTTATGACCTGACGCAGAACCCTGCGTCACACAGGCTTCAGTGCTTTCATCCACAGCCTCTGAAGGAGACAAAGAATCTCACTGAGATAAGAGAGGCTTGTTTTGTTTTAAATGTAATTGCATTCTGGCTGCCAGTGCCAGCTTACACATTCACCTCAAACCTGGCACATCCAGAATCCCTCTTTGCCTGCAAGCTGCTTCCGCTCCCCCTAGCCCTGCATCCCCCACCTCTGTGAAAAGCACCCGGCTGTCCGCAACAGATTTCTGGACTTCACCCTTGACCCCTCCTTTGCCCTCACATTCCCACGTCTAGCTTGGCGGCACATTCCCTAGATTCTTCTTCCATGTTCTTTCTAGATCCATCCTCTCTCCCACTTCCACAACTACTTTCAGCCCTATCATCTTCTCCATGAAATACGGAAATCTCCCATCCCGGCTTCCTCTCTCCAGCCTCGTTCTCCCGGAGCAGCCATAGCAGCGATTCTGCAATGACTGATCAGCACCTGCACAATCCAAATCATCACTAGTCTATTGATCTGTCTTCTAATAGTTTTCACACCTTCCCATCCCGCCACTCTTACCTTCGTCCATCCCATCAATGCTTTTTGCCTGAACTATTGTTAAGAGCTGCTTAGCTGACCTCTTGGACTCACTCCCTTCCTAGTGTAAGACACTTTAAGCATCTTGCTCTCCCAAGCTGTTTTTTTCCTTTTTAAACAGTAGAGTTTTTTTTTTTTTAACTAATAACTTATTTTTGCTTTTGGTTGCACCGGATCTTTGTTGCTGCCCAAGGGCTCTCTCTGGTTGCGGTGAGCGGGGACTACTCTTCGTTGCAGCGTCCAGGCTTCTCATTGTGGCTTCTCTTGCAGCAGAGCACAAGCTCTAGGTGTTCAGGCCTCAGTCGTTGCACACGTGGGCTCAGTAGTTGTGGTGTGTGGTTGTAGGGCACGCGGGCTTCAGTATTTATGGCCTGCAGGCTCAGTAGTTGTAACACGTGGACTCAGTTGCTCTGCAGCGTATGCAATCTTTCTGGATCAGGGATCAAACCCACGTCCCCTGCACTGGCAGGCAGATTCTTATCCATTGTGCCACCAGGGAAGTCCTCTCCCAAGCTTTTTAAGGATGTTTCTTACAAGAGCAGAACTTGAAACAGCTATTAGTCTATCTGGGGTTTAAAAACATTAACATTTCTATGACTTTTGTGACTACTTCAAGGTGCGGGGGGCAAAGAGAAGTAGGGGGGAGATGGGAGTGGATATTTCAATGGGAAAGAACACGTAAAGCTCTGGCTTGGACCCATGCAGGTATAGGTTGGAATCCTAGCTCCCTGCTTCCTAGTGTGGATTTGACCAAACTGGTTAAATTTTCTTGAGACTCATTTTCCTCAACTGTGAAATGGAAATGATAATGCTTACTTCACTGGATGAATATGAGTTAAATGAGAACTGTTATGAAATACAGCCATTGAGAGCTTTTAGTTCTTTTCCTTCTTTCGTTATCCTTTAAGGTTTATAAGCTCCAATTATCATATCTCTTATAAGTAACCATGTGTATGTGTATGTAGGATTATCTAGTTTGGGTAAGGTGGGGAGAAGGAATGGCAAAGAAAGACATGTGAACTCTCTCAAGGAATCTGCAGTTTACTCACAGAGGTAGAGCAAATGTACCTAGGATGAAAATATCAATGAAACAAGCAATCTACCATTGTTATGTGTACAGTCCCAGTTAAGCACGTAAGTGGGACGGGCTTGAGTAAACAGGTCTGTGAATACTGGCAGACAGAGTGTAAATAGATCTATATCAAGCAGCGTTAGATTTAGGCTCTTTGGGGACTTAAAGGTCACTGGCCTCTCTGATGTTGATGTAAAACTTTCCAGAAGGCTTTACACTTTCAGGGTGATTTAAGGAGATACAGATTAGAGTTAAAGTGTCTTTGCTCATTCATTCATTCATCAAACACTTGTTGAATGCCTATTCTGCGCTGGCTCCTCTATTATACAATTTCTTTGCTACTCTTCCATGGGACATGGGTAATTCTCCTCTTCTTGAATCAGGCATAGCCCTAGGGACTTGATGATCAATAGGATAAAAAGAAAGTGAACTATGGGAGCATCCAGATAGGTTCTCAGAAGCTTTGCAGCCTCCTCCTGACTTTCTTGGCATATTCTAGGGGAAGCCAACCACCATATAAAATCATGTGCTGGTAACCTGGATCTCTGGGGGTTGGGGAATCCCCCTAATTTGCACTATTTACCAGTTTTCATGATATAAATATTCCATCCCACCATGGCTGATTTCAAACCACCAGAGTGACAGCGCTGAAAGCAAGAGTTGGAAAGAAATACATTGAATCAATTCTTACAAGTTCGTAAAAGCCAGCCCCAGTGGGTGACTGCTGGTGACTCTGAGACCGTTACACCGTGAGAAAGCCCAAGCTAACTACATGGAGAGGCTCCATGGAGAGAAACCCAACCTGCTCCAGATTTTCCAGCCATCCACACTTAGGTTACAGGGAAAAAACTCTCAGATGACTCCAGACTCAGCCACTGTGTGACTACATTGTATAGGAGACCCTGAGGGACAGCCTGTCAGCTCAGCCCACTCACCCCACCGCATCCTGAGAGGTGTGACAATTCGTATCCTCTGAGTTTAGAGGTGTTTGTTACACAGCGAAAATAACTGGAACAAGGTGGTATGTATTCTTGCTAATGCAGAAGCCAGCCTAGATTAAGCCTCCAAGAGTGTTGGAGGTCTAGAGGGGTCTATCCAGAGAATTCTTTGTCCATGTGTAGTCTCAGGCCTCTGCCTGGAGAATCCCAGGGATGGGGGAGCCTGGTGGGCTGCCGTCTCTGGGGTCGCACAGAGTCGGACATTACTAAAGTGACTTGGCGGCGGCAGCAGCAGTCTCAGGCCTCAGATCACTAAGGGAGAAAACATTTTGATTAAAAAGGCCTGAGAGGACTTCCCTGGTGGTCCAGTGGTTAAGAATCCACCTGCCAATGTAGGGGACATGGGTTCAATCCTTGATTTGAGAAGATTCCATATGCCACGGGACACCCAGGCCCATTCACCACAACTACTGAGCTTGTGTGCCCTAGAGCCTGTACTCTGCAGCAAGAGAAACCGCCGCAATGAGAAGCCCGTTTACTGCAACTAAGGAGTAACCCTTGCTCGCTGAAACTAGAAAAAACCCCTACGTAACAGTGAAGACCCAGGGAAGCCAAAAATAAATAAAATGAATAAAATAAAAACTTAGCATATTATTTTTTAAAAGCTTGCCAAAGAGACTCAATTACTTTACTACCTAGTTTTACCCTTATAGCCAAATCGGTGAAAGAACTCTGTCTCTCTCTCCTCTTGCCATCTGCCCCATCACTTCTGCATCTAACTCCACGCGTGCAAAGCTCTGCCGGAAGCGCTCCTTCACTTGCTCCATCCTCCACCTGGAATTTGCTGGGAGAAACAGGCAGAAAAAACGTGGAGTTGAGAAAATGCCCAGAACCCTGGGGGAAAGCAAGTGAAACCCTTAGAAAAGAGCAACCAAGAGGAGGATTTAAAAACACGCTCTGTGTCCCTGGACACAGGGATGAGTAGTCAAAGCACGGGTTTTGAAATCACATGACCAGGGTTCCAATCTGGATTCTGACATTTTCTACTTGGCTGACCTTGGAAAGCATCTAGACATCTCTCTTCTCAGTCTCTTTCTTTCTATTGAAGTACAGTAGTTGATTCATACTGTTGTGTTAGATAGACTCAAGTGTACAGCAAAGTGATTCAGTTATTTCAATATCTATATATGTATCTTCTTTTTCAGAATCTTTTCATTATAGGTTATTATAAGATACTGAATATAGCTCCCTGTGTTATACAGTAGGACCTTATTGCTTATCTGTTTTATTATATATATAGTAGTGTGTACATGTTACTCCCAAACTCCTGAATTATCCCTCCCTCATCCCCTTTGGCAGAGAAGGCAATGGCACCCCACTGCAGTACTCTTGCCTGGAAAATCTCATGGACAGAGGAGCCTGGTAGGCTGCAGTCCATGGGGTCACCAAGAGTCGGACACGACTGAGCGACTTCACTTTCACTTTTCACTTTCATGCATTGGAGAAGGAAATGGCAAATCACTCCAGTGTTCTTGCCTGGAGAATCCCAGGAACAGGGGAGCCTGGTGGGCTGCCATCTATGGGGTCTCACAGAGTCGGACACGACTGAAGTGACTTAGCAGCAGCAGCAGCAGCATCCCCTTTGGTAACTGTAAATTTGTTCTCTA
The DNA here is from genome assembly GCF_042477335.2 of Ovis canadensis. NCBI lineage: Eukaryota > Metazoa > Chordata > Mammalia > Artiodactyla > Bovidae > Ovis > Ovis canadensis. The sequence continues at coordinate 23,481,497 of NC_091259.1, read as the reverse complement.
CATCTGTGATTCTATTTCTGTTCTGTAAATAAGTTCATGTCCTTTTCTTAGTTTCCGCATATAAGTGATATCATATGATATTTGTCTTTGTCTGTCTTACTTCACTCAGTATGATAATCTCTAAGTCTATTCATGTTGCTGTAAATGGCATTGCTTTGTTCTTTTTTATGGCTGTCTTTTCCGTTTCTTCATTTTTAAAAGCTGGATAATAATACCATCTCATAAAGGTCTCATGATGATTGACTGAGATGATGTTTAATACATGGTGCTGAATGAACAGCAGTCAACCCATCAGTAGTGATAGTATTGGAGTCCTATGGGTTACTGCTGTCACAAGTGCCAAAGCCACAGGCTCCCCACAAGACCAGAGACTGTCAACCAGCCACACCACAGATGGCCAGGAGAAGTGTTCAGTGAGTACTCAGTACAGACCAACTATCTATATTCTGACTATTTAATCTACCACCAATGTTTTTTCTTATTTTCTCCCGAATGTATTTCCAAAGGCTTTAAAAGCGTGACTGTGCATTACTTCTCCTGTATCTTAAGCAATAAGCTAAAATCATATTTTCTTATTTTTCCATGAGTCATCTTCTGACCTTCTACTGCATAGAAGTTGAGCAGTTCAACAATCAATACATTTTAACTCATTATTCTAAGCATTCTATTTAATAAGTTTGGGTGACTTTGCAGGAATCCTGAGCCCAGGGTGCTACAGAAATGTCAAGACCATTTTGCAGATGCCATCACTTTGGTAGGGAAATCAGGGTGAAGGATAATATGATTCTTGAGAGCCAATGTGAGTGTTAAGTTCTCCTGCTTTATTTATACTTTGTGAATGAAATGAAAAAGTGAAAGTGTTAGTTGCTCAGTCGTATCCAATGCTTTGCGACCCCGTGAACTGTAGCCCACCAGGCCTCTCTGTCCATGGAATTCTCCAGGCAAGATTAGTAGACTGGGTTGGCATTCCCTTCTTCAGAGGATCTTCCCAACCCAGGAATCAAACCCAGTTCTCCTGCACTGCAGGCAGATTCTTTACAGTCTGAGACACCAGGTAAGCCCTAAGATTTACTAAAACCATAAACTATGAGTTGACATTAGGCAGACTTGTTTTGTTGAATTTGTGATTGGTCTAGTTATGTGGATCTTTTTTAATGAAGAATAATGCAAGAATTCTGACTATTTAAAGAAACACTAATCTGCGTTCAGTTCAGTTCAGTTGCTCAGTCATGTTCGACTCTTTGTGACCACATGGACTGCAGCACATCAGGCTTCCCTGTGCATCACCAGCTCCCAGAGCTTGCTCAAACTCATGGCCATTGAGTCAACAATGCCATCCAACCATCTCATCCTCTGTCATTCCCTTCTCCTGCCTTCCATCTTTCCCAGCATCAAGGTCTTTTCCAAGGAATCAGTTCTTCGAATCATGTGACCAAAGTATTGGACTTTCAGCTTCAGCATCAGTCCCTCCAATGAATATTCAAGACTGATTTCCTTTAGGATTGACTGGTTTGATGTCCTTACAGTCCAAGGGACTCTCAAATGTCTTCTCCAACACCACAGTTTAAAAGCATCAATTCTTCAGTGCTCAGCTTTCTTTATAGTCCAACACTCACATCCAGACATGACTACTGGAATAACCATAGCTTTGACTAGATGGACCTTTGTTGGCAAAGTAATGTCTCTGCTTTTTAATATGCTGTTTAGTTTGGTCAAAGCTTTTCTTCCAAGGAGCAAGCCTCTTTTAATTTCATGGCTGCAGTCACCATCAACAGTGATTTTGGAGCCCAAGAAAATAAAGTCTGTCACTGTTCCCATTGTTTCCCCATCTATTTGCAATGAATTGATGGGACCAGATGCCATTATCTTAGTTTTTTGAATATTGAGTTTTAAGTCAGCTTTTTCACTCTCCTCTTTCACTTTCATCAAGAAGCTCTTCAGTTCCACTTTGCTTTCTGCCATAAGGGTGGTGTCATCTGCATATCTGCGGTTATTGATATTTCTCCAAGCGTTCTTGATTCCAGCTTATACTTCACCCAGCCTGGCATTTCTCATGATGTACTTTTGCATATGAAAGTTATGACCAGTCTAGATAGCATATTGAAAAGCAGAGACATTACTTTGCCAACAAAGGTCCATCTAGTCAAGGCTATGATTTTTCCAGTAGTCATGTCTGGGTATGAGAGTTGGACTATAAAGAAAGCTAAGTGCCGAAGAATTGATGCTTTGAACTGTGGTGTTGGAGAAGACTCTTGAGAGTCCCTTGGACTGCAAGGAGATCCAACCAGTCCATCCTAAAGGAGATCAGTCCTGGGTGTTCATTGGAAGGACTGATGTTGAAGCTGAAACTCCAATACTTTGGCCACCTCATGCGAAGAGCTGACTCATTGGAAAAGACCCTCCTGATGCTGGGAGGGATTGGGGACAGGAGGAGAAGGGGATGACAGAGGATGAGATGGCTGGATGGCATCACCAACTCAATGGACATGAGTTTGAATGAACCCTGGGAGTTGGTGATGGACAGGGAGGCCTGGCGTGCTATGATTCATGGGGTCACAAAGAGTCGGACACGACTGAGCGACTGAACTGACTGACTGACTGACTCTGCATATAAGTTAAATAAGCAGGATGACAATATACAGCCTTGACATACTGCTTTCCCAATTTGGAACTAATCTGTTGTTCCATGTCCAGTTCTAACTGTTGCTTCTTGACTTGCATACAGATTTCTCAGGAGCCAGGTAAGGTGGTCTGATATTCCCATCTCTTGAAGAATTTTCCACAGTTTGTTGTGATTTACACAAAGGATTTGGCATAGTCAGTGAAGCAGAAGTAGATGTTTATCTGGAATTCTCTTGCTTTTTTGAAGATTCAACAGATGTTGACAATTTGATCTCGAATTCTTCTGCCGTTTCTAAATACAGCTTGAACATTTGGAAGTTAATGGTTCACATACTGTTGAATGCTGGCTTGGAGAATTTCGAGCATTACTTTACTAGCGTGTGAGATGAGTGCAATTGTGCGGTAGTTTGAGCATTCTTTGGCATTGCTTTTCTTTGAGATTGGAGGAAAACTGACCTTTTTCAGTTCTATGGACACTGCTGAGTTTTCCCAATTTGCTGATATGTTGAGTGCAGCAATTTCACAGCATCATATTTTTAGGATTTGAAATAGATCAGCTGGAATTCCATTACCTCCTCTAGCTTTGTTTGTAGTGATGCTTCCTAAAGCCCATTTGACTTCACATTCCAGGATATCTGACTCTAGGTGAGTGATCACACCATCGTGGTTATCTGTGTCGTGAAGATCTATTCTGTATAGCTCTTCTATGTATTCTTGCCACCTCTTCTTAATATCTTCTGCTTCTGTTCTGTCAGTTCAGTTCAGTTCAGTTCAGTCGCTCAGTCGTGTCCGACTCTTTGTGACCCCATGAATTGCAGCATGCCAGGCCTCCCTGCCCATCACCAACTCCTGGAGTTCACTCAGACTCACGTCCATCAAGTCAGTAATGCCATCCAGCCATCTCATCCTCGGTCGTCCCCTTCTCCTCCTGCCCTCAATCCCTCCCAGCATCAGAGTCTTTTCCAGTGAGTCAACTCTTCGCATGAGGTGGCCAAAGTATTGGAGTTTCAGCTTCAACATCAGTCCCTCCAATGAACACCCAGGACTGATCTCCTTTAGGATGGACTGGTTGGATCTCCTTGCAGTCCAAGGGACTCTCAAGAGTCTTCTCCAACACCACAGTTCAAAAGCATCAATTCTTTGGTGCTCAGCCTTCTTCACAGTCCAACTCTCACATCCATACATGACCAAAGGAAAAACCATAGCCTTGACTAGACAGACCTTTGTTGGCAAAGTAATGTCTCTGCTTTTCAATATGCTATCTAGGTTGGTCATAACTTTCCTTCCAAGGAGTAAGCGTCTTTTAATTTCATGGCTGCAGTCATCATCTGCAGTGATTTGGGAGCCCCAGAAAATAAAGTCTGACACTGTTTCCACTATTTCCCCATCTATTTCCCATGAAGTGATGGGACCAGATACCATGATCTTCATTTTCTGAATGTTGAGCTTTAAGCCAACTTTTTCACTCTCTTCTTTCACTTTCATCAAGAGGCTTTTTAGTTTCTCTTCACTTTCTGCCATAAGGGTGGTGTCATCTGCATGTCTGAGGTTATTGATATTTCTCCCGGCAATCTTGATTCCAGCTTGTGTTTCTTCCAGTCCAGCGTTTCTCATGATGTACTCTGCATAGAAGTTAAATAAGCAGGGTGACAATATACAGCCTTGACGTACTCCTTTTCCTATTTGGAACCAGTCTGTTGTTCCATGTCCAGTTCTAACTGTTGCTTCCTGACCTGCATATAGGTTTCTCAAGAGGCAGGTCAGGTGGTCTGATATTCCCACCTCTTTCAGCATTTTCCACAGTTTATTGTGATCCACACAGTCAAAGGCTTTGGCATAGTCAATAAAGCAGAAATAGATGGTTTTTTTGAACTCTCTTGCTTTTTCCACAATCCAGCAGATGTTGGCAATTTGATCTCTGTTTCCTCTGCTTTTTCTAAAACCAGCTTGAACACCTGGAATTTCATGGGTCACGTATTGCTGAAGCCTGCCTTGGAGAATTTTGAGCATTACTTTATTAGCATGTGAGATGAATGCAATTGCGTGGTAGTTTGAGCATTTTTTGGCATTGCCTTTCTTTTGGATTGGAATGAAAACTGACCTTTTCCAGTCCTGTGGCCACTGCTGAGTTTTCCAAATTTGCTGGCATATTGAGTGCAGCACTGTCACAGCATCATCTTTCAGAATTTGAAACAGCTCAACTGGAATTCCATCACCTCCACCAGCTTTGTTTGTAGTGATGCTTTCTAAGTCCCACTTGACTTCACATTCCAGGATGCCTGGCTCTAGGTGGGTGATCACACCATCGTGATTATCTGGGTCGTGAAGATCTTTTTTGTACAGTTCTTCTGTGTATTCTTGCCACCTCTTCTTAATATCTTCTGCTTCTGTTAGGTCCATACCATTTCTGTCCTTTATCGAGCCCATCTTTGCATGAAATGTTCCCTTGGTATCTCTGATTTTCTTGAAGAGATCCTAGTCTTTCCCATTCTGTTGTTTCCCTCTATTTCTTTGCATTGATCGCTGAGGAAGGCTTTCTTATCTCTTCTTGCTATTCTTTGGAACTCTGCATTCAGATGCTTGTATCTTTCCTTTTCTCCTTTGCTTTTCACTTCTCTTCTTTTCACAGCTATTTGTAAGGCCTCCTCAGACAGCCATTTTGCTTTTTTGCATTTCTTTTCCATTTCCTTGATCCTTGTCTCCTGTACAATGTCATGAACCTCAATCCATAGTTCATCAGGCACTCTTATCTATCAGATCTAGTCCCTTAAATCTATTTCTCACTTCCACTGTATAATCATAAGGGATTTGATTTAGGTCATACCTGAATGGTCAAGCAGTTTTCCCTACTTGCTTCAATTTAAGTCTGAATTTGGCAATAAGGAGTTCATGATCTGAGCCACAGTCAGCTCCTGGTCTTGTTTTCATTGACTGTATAGAGCTTCTCCATCTTTGGCTGCAAAGAATATGATCAATCTGATTTCGGTGTGGACCATCTGGTGATGTCCATGTGTAGAGTCTTCTCTTGTGTTGTTGGAAGAGGGTGTTTGCTATGACCAGTGCATTTTCTTGACAAAACTCTGTTAGTACTTTGCCCTGCTTCATTCCGTATTCCAAGGCCAAATTTGCCCGTTACTCCAGGTGTTTCTTGACTTCCTACTTTTGCATTCCAGTCCCCTATAATGAAAAGGACATCTTTTTTGGATGTTAGTTCTAAAAGGTCTTTTAGGTCTTCATAGAACCATTCAACTTCAGCTTCTTCAGCATTACTGGTTGGGGTATAGACTTGGATTATTGTGATATTGAATGGTTTGCCTTGGAGATGAACAGAGATCATTCTGTCATTTTTGAGATTGCATCCAAGTACTGCATTTCAGACTCTTTTGTTGACCATGATGGCTACTCCATTTCTTCTGAGGGATTCCTGCCTGCAGTAGTAGATATAATGGTCATCTGACTTAAATACACCCATTCCAGTTCATTTTAGTTTGCTGATTCCTAGAATGTCAGTGTTCACTCTTGCCATCTCCTGTTTGACCACTTCCAGTTTGCCTTGATTCATGGACCTGACATTCCAGGTTCCTATGCAATATTGCTCTTTACAGCATCGGATCTTGCTTCTATCACCAGTCACATCCACAACTGGGTATTGTTTTTGCTTTGGCTCCATCCCTTCATTCTTCTGGAGTTCTTTCTCCCCTGATCTCCAGTGCATATTGGGCACCTACTGACCTGGGGAGTTCCTCTTTCAGTATCCTATCATTTTGCCTTTTCATACTGTTCCTGGGGTTCTCAAGGCAAGAATACTGAAGTGGTTTGCCATTCCCTTCTCCAGTGGGCCACATTGTGTCAGACCTCTCCACCACGGCCGCCCGTCTTGCGTGGCCCCATAGGGCATGGCTTAGTTTCACTGCGTTAGACAAGGCTGTGGTCCTAGTGTGATTAGATTGACTAGTTTTCTGTGATTATGGTTTCAGTGTGTCTGCCCTCTTGCAGCACATACCGTCTTACTTGGGTTTCTCTTACCTTGTACATGGGGTATCTCTTCACAGCTGCTCCAGCAAAGCGCAGCCGCTGTTCCTTACTTTGGATGAGGGTTATCTCCTCACCGCCTCCCCTCCCTAATTTGAACATGGAATAGCTCCCCTAGGCGCTCCGGCACCCACGCAGCCACCGCTCCTTGGACGTGGGGTCGCTCGTCCTGGCCGCCCCTGGCCTCGGGCATGGGGCAGCTCCTCCCAGCCGCCACCCCTGGCCTCAGGCGGGGGTAGCTAGGTCCATACATGCTTCTGTTAGGTCCATACCATTTCAATCCTTTATTGTGCCCATCTTTGCATGAAATGTTCCCTTGTTATCTCTAATTTCTTGAAGAGATCGCTAGTCTTTCCCATTCCAATGTTTTCCTCTATTTCTTTGCATTAATCATTGAGAAAGGCTTTCTTATCTCCCCTTTTATTCTTTGGAACTCTGCATTCAGATGGGTATATCTTTCCCTTTCTCCTTTGCTTTTAGCTTCTCTTCTTTTCTCAGCTATTTGTAGGGCTCCTCAGACAACCATTTTGCCTTTTTGCATTTCTTTTTCTTGGGGATGGTCTTGATAACTGCCTCCTGTACAATGTCACTAAGCTCTGTCCATAGTTCTCTAGGCCCTCTGTGTATCAGATCTAATCCCTTGAATCTATTTGCCACTTCCATTGTATAATTTTAAGGGATTTGATTTAGGTTATACCTGAATTGTCTAGTGGTTTTCCCTAATTTCTTCAATTTAAGTCTGAATTTGGCATTAAGGAGATCATGATCTGAGCCACAGTCAGCTCCTGGTCTTGTTTTTGCTGACTGTATAGAGCAATCTGATTTTGGTGTTGACCACCTGGTGATGTCCATATGTAGGGTCGTCTCTGGTGTTGTTGGAAGAGGGTGTTTGCTATGACCAGTGCATTCTCTTGGCAAAACCCTGTTAACCTTTGCCCTGCTTCACTTTGTATTCTAAAGCAAAATTTGCCTGTTACTCCAGGTGTTTCTTGACTTCTACTTTTGCATTCCAGTCCCCTGTGAGGAAAATGACATCTCTTTTGGGTGTTAGTTCTAGAAGATCTTGTAGGTCTTCAAAGAACCGTTCAGCTTCTTCAGCATTACTGGTTGGGACATAGACTTGGATCACCGTGATAGTGAATGGCTTTCCTTGGAAACAAACAGAAATCAATCTGTCATTTTTGAGACTGTATCCAATTACTGCATTTAGGACTCTTTTGTTGCCTATGATGGCTACTCCATTTCTTCTAAGGGATTCTTGCCCACAGTAGTAGATATAATGGTCATTTGAATTAAATTTGCCCATCCCAGTCCATTTTAGTTCATTGATTCCTGAAATGTCAATTTTCACTCTTGCCATCTCCTGTTTGACCACTCCCAATTTACCTTGATTCATGGACCTATCATTCCAAGTGCCTATGTAATATTGTTCCTTACAGCATCAGACTTTACTTCCATCACCAGTCACATCCACAGCTGGGCGTTGTTTTTGCTTTGGCTCCATCTCTTCATTCTTTCAGGAGTTATTTCTCCCCTCTTCTCCAGGAGCATACTGGGCACCTGCCAACCTGGGGAGTTCATCTTTCAGTGTCATTTCTTTTTGCCTTTTCAGACTATTCATGGGATTCTCAAGGCAAGAATACTAAAGTGGTTTGCCATTCGTTTCTCCAGTAGACCACATTCTGTCAGACCTCTCCACCATGACCTGTTGGTCTTGGGTGACACTACGTGGCATGGCTCATAGTTTCATTGAATTAGACAAGGTTGTGATTCACTTGATCACTGAAGTGATCTGTGTACTTCTTTAAAAATTTTTTCTAGTGAAATATTTATTGATTCATGACTGTGTGCCTGTTGAGGTCCTTTATTGGACCAGAACCTGGTGGTCTGGAGTCGACGATAAGAAAGTAAAGAGAGAAAGAAGCTGATATTCCTTGGTTTACACAGAAAGCCAATAAAGCCCCTACACAGTGCTTGCTCTGTTCACAAAGACCTCAGGCGCCCTCTCGATGGGGTGAAGGTGCAGAGCACCTTCTCGAGAGGGCCTTAGAAGCCTGGGCAGGAAAGTGAATGCAGAGAGCCTCTGCTCTCCAGGGGATCAGCCTGAAAAAGAGAGGAGGAGAGAGAGAGAGAGGGAAAGAAAGACATGGGGACCAGAGCTCTAATGGAGCAAAGGTGTTTTAATCAATAAGGTGTAGGCATATATACTGTCTTACAAGGTAGTTATTCTCAGAAAAGATAAAGATTAAAATTCCAGACTTACAAAACATAGGCAATCCATATTAAAGAGAGAGAGGGTTGTAAACAATCACTTTTACCGTATGGTTCACAAGATGGAAGAGGATTCTTATCACTGTAGAGAAAAACTAATGAAGGAAATGCCTGGATTCTTCAGCCCCTGGGAGAGTCTTGCCTCTCCTCTTAATTCCTGAGTATTCAGGAATTAATAAGGAGCAGAGAATTCCTGACAGATCCAAAACAGCACACAGGAAGCCTCCTGTTAAATGCTTCCTGACATGTGCCCACTTCAATCAGTCTCCCCAATATTAACATTTTGCATAACTATGGAACAATATCAAAATTAGATAACTGACCTTGGTACAATCTATCAACCTTATTAGAATTTTATGTTATACATGAACTCATTTGTGTACATGTTTATAACTGTGTGCCATTTTATGATGTTAATATCATATAACTATATGGTATAACTATCACAACAGTTCAGATATAAAACCCTACCATCACCACAAGGCTCTCTTTCACTATCCTTTTGCATCCACTCCACTCATCTCTAACATTTTGAAACCATTAATCTGTTGTTCATCTGGATGATTTTATTGCAGAAGCATTATATAAATGTAATCATGCAGTAATTACATGATATAGACAGTCTTTTTCCACTCAGCAAGATTTTCTTAAGACCTATCCAAGTTGTTGCATGTATCAATAGTTGATTCTTTTTTCACTGCTGAATAGTATTCCTCAGCATGTGGAATTGTTCAATTTGTTTAATTAGTAATCCATTTACCCATTGGAGGCTATCTGGGTAGTTTCCAGTTGGGGGAACTACAAATTATTAGCATTTGTGTATATGTTTCTGCATGAACATAAGTTGCCATTTCTCTGAGATAAGTGCCTGAGAGTACAATATCTGAGTCTTATGGTAAGTTCATTTCTAGTTTTAGGGTGAACTGCCAAACTATTTTCCAGGGTGGCCATAACGTTTTGTATTACTCTTAGCAGTGTAGAAGTCATGGAGCTTCTCTGCATCCTTGTCAACATTGGTGTCATCACTATTTTTTACTTTAGACTTTCTGATAGGTGGGTAGTGATATCTCATTGTGATTTTAATTTGCATTTCTCCAATGGCTAATAGTGTTTAACATTGTTTATGTACTTATTTGCCATCTATATATCCTTTTCAATAAGATGTCAAATTAATGACTTTTATTCATTTTTAAATTGGATCTTTAGTTTTTTTGTTTTTTTTTTTACCATTGAGTTCCATGAGTTCTTTATATATTCTTGGTAAATATCCTTTTTCCAGATGTGTAGTTTACAAATATTTTCTCCCACTCGGCAAATTTGTACTTCATCCTCTAAATAAGATCTTTCAAAGAGCAAATGTTTTAAATTTTGACAAAGTCCAATTTATCAATATTTTCTTTTGTAGGTTGTTCTTTTAGAGGAAAGAATAAAAACTTTTTGCCTAGTCCTAGTTTTCAAAGATTTTCTCCTGTTTTTTCTAAATGACTTATAGTTTTACATTTAAGCCTCTAATCCATTTTGAGATAGATTTGTATAGTGCCACCTGGGAAGCCCTGTACACTCTGTCTCTAGAGTTTATTCATGTTATAACTGAATGTATACTTTGATCAATATCTCTTCAAAATACGATTAATTTTTGTGTGTTGATGTTAAATCCTGCAATCATGCTTAACTCAATAGTTTTGGGATATTTTTTCTTTTATTAATAGATTCTTTGAGATTTTCTACATAGATCATCATATCATCTACAGATAGAGATTGTTTTAATTTCCCCTTTCCTATCTGTATGATTTTGATTCCTTGTCTTGTCTTATTGCACTGGCTAGAACTTTCAGTACTATGTTGAGTGTGAGTAGTGATTCAGGCACCCTTACCTTGTTCCCAATCTTTTTTTTTTAATCAAATGTTTTAATCTGTAGGAAAAGTGACAAACTTCCTAGAAAATTGAGACAGATGTATATTAACTAAGGTAAGTTACCTAATGTGATTTTTAAATTAATTTATTTATTTTAATTGGAAGCTAATTACTTTATAATATTGTGGTGGTTTTTGCCATACATTGACATGAATCAGCCACGGTATACAGGTGTCCCCGCATCCTGAACCCCTCACCCATCTCCCGCTCTACCCTATCCCTCTACATTGTCCCAGAGTACCAGCTTTGAGGGCTGTGCTTCATGCATTGAGCCTGCACTGGTCATCTATTTTACATATGGTAATATACATGTTTCAATGCTATTCTCTCATATTGTCCCACCCTCTCCTTCTCCCACAGAGTCCAAAACTCTGTTCTTTACATCTGTGTCTCTTTTTCTACCTTGTATTTAGGGTCATTGTTACTGTCATTCTAAATTCCATATACATGTGTTAATATACTGTATTGGTGTTTCTCTTTCTGACTTACTTCATTCTGTATAATAGGCTCCTGTTTTGTATACCTCATTAGAACTGACTCATATGTGTTCTTTTATTTAGCTGAGTGATATTCCATTGTGTATAAGTACCACAACTTCCTTATCCATTCATCTGCCTATGGACATCCAGGTTGCTTCCATGTCCTAGCTGTTGCAAATCGTGCTGCAATGACCACCGGGGTACATGTGTCTCTTTCACTTCTGGTTTCCTCGGTGTGTATGCCCAGCAGTGGGATTGCTGGGTCATAAGGCAGTTCTGTTTCCAGTTTTTTTAAGGAATCTCCACACTGTTCTCCATAGTGGCTGTATTAGTTTGCATTCCCACCAACAGTGTAAGAGGGTTCCCTTTACTCCACACTCTCTCCAGAATGTATTGTTTGTAGACTTTTTGATGGCAGCCATTCTGAGTGGCGTGAATTGATACCTCATTGTGGTTTTGATTTGCATTTCTCTGATAATGAGTTATGTTGAACATCTTTTCATGTGTTTGTTAGCCATCTGTATGTCTTCTTTGGAGAAATGTCTGTTTAATTCTTTGGCCCATTTTTGGATTATGTTATTGACTTTTCTGGTATTGAGCTGCATGAGCTGCTTGTATATTTTGGAGATTAATTCTTTGTCAATTGTTTCATTTGCTATTATTTTCTCCCATTCTGAAGGCTGCCTTTTCACCTTGGTTATAGTTTCCTTCATTGTGCAAAAACTTTTAAATTTAATTAGGTGCCGTTTGTTTATTTTTGCTTTTATTTCTGTTACTCTGGGAGGTGGGTCATAGAGGATCTTGCTGTGATTTATGTCAGAGAGTGTTTTGCCTATGTTTTCCTCTAGTAGTTTTATAGTTTCTGGTCTTACATTTAGATCTTTAATCCATTTTGAGTTTATTTTTGTATATAATGTTAGAAAGTGTTCTAGTTTCATTCTTTCATGGTGGTTGACCAGTTTTCCCAGCACCATTTGTTAAAAAGGTTATCTGTTCTCCATTATATATTTTTGCCTCCTTTGTCAAAGATAAGGCCTCCATAGGTGTGTGGATTTATCTCTAGGCTTTCTGTTTTGTTCCATTGATCTATATTACTGTCTTTTTGCCGGTACCATACCGTCTTGATGACTGTAGCTTTGTAGTATAGTCTGAAGTCAGGCAGGTTGATTGCTCCAGTTCTGTTCTTTCTCAAGATTGCTTTGGCTATTAGAGGTTTTCTGTGTTTCCATATAAATTGTGAAATTATTTGTTCTAGTTCTGTGAAAAATACAATTGGTAGTTTGATAGGGATTGCTTTGAATCTATAGATTGCTTTGGGTGTATGCTCTTTCACTATATTGATTCTTCCAATCCAGAAACATGGTGTATTTCTCCATCTATGAGTGTCATCTTTGATTTCTTTCATCAGTACTTTATACTTTTCTATATATAAGCTTTTGTTTCTTTGGGTACATTTATTCCTAAGTATTTTTATTTATATTTATTTTGTTCTTTTTGTTGCAGTGGTGAATGGGATTGTTTCCTTCATTTCTGTTTTCTCATTGTTAGAGTATAGGAATGCAAGAGATTTCTGTTTATTCAGTTCAGTTAGTTCAGTCGCTCAGTCGTGTCCGACTCTTCGCGACCCCATGAATCGCAGCACGCCAGGCTTCCCTGTCCGTCACCAACTCTTGGAGTTCATTTAGACTCATGTCCATCGAGTCAGTGATGCCATCCAGCCATCTCACCCTCAGTCGTCCCCTTCTCCTCCTGCCCCCAACCCCTCCCAGCATCAGAGTCTTTTCCAATGAGTCAACTCTTTGCATGAGGTGGCCAAAGTACTGGAGTTTCAGCGTTAGCATCATTCCTTCCAAAGAAATCCCCAGGTAGATCTCCTTTAGAATGGACTGGTTGGATCTCCTTGCAGTCCAAGGGACTCTCAAGAGTCTTCTCCAACACCACAGTTCAAAAGCATCAATTCTTCGGTGCTCAGGCTTCTTCACAGTCCAACTCTCACATCCATACATGACTACTAGAAAAACCATAGCCTTGACTAGATGGACCTTAGTCGGCAATGTAATGTCTCTGCTTTTGAATAGGCTATCTAGGTTGGTCATAACTTTTCTTCCAAGGAGTAAGCATCTTTTAATTTCATGGCTGCAGTCACCATCTGCAGTGATTTTGGAGCCCAAACAAATAAAGTCTGACACTGTTTCCACTGTTTTCCCATCTCTTTCCCATGGAGTGATGGGACCGGATGCAATGATCTTCATTTTCTGAATGTTGAGTTTTAAGCCAACTTTTTCACTCTCCTCTTTCACTTTCATCAAGAGGCTTTTTAGTTCCTCTTCACTTTCTGCCACAAAGGTGGTGTCATCTGCATATCTGAGGTTATTGATATTTCTCCCAGCAATCTTGATTCCAGCTTGTGCTTCCTCCAGCCCAGTGTTTCTCATGATGTACTCTGCATAGAAGTTAAATAAGCAGGGTGACAATATACAGCCTTGACATACTCCTTTTCCTATTTGGAACCAGTCTGTTGTTCCATGTTTATTAGTTGTTCCCAATCTTAAAGGAAAAGCCTTCAGCCTTTCTTTCACAATTAAGAATAATGTTCATTTTAGATTTTGTTATAAGTGCTCTTGATCAAGTAGGGAAAGTTTTCCTCTATTTTTAGCTCATTGAAAGGTTTCTTTGTTTAAATCATGAGTGAATGTTGAATTTTTTAAAATGTTTTCTCTGCATTAATTGATATGATCATATGATTTTTCATCTTTAGCCTGTTGATAGAGGGGATTACATTTGAATGATTTTGAAATTTGAGGAAGCTTTGCATATCTGAAATAAAACCCCACTTGGTCATATTATTCTTTTTTAGAAAAAACTGCTGGATTCAACTTACTGATACTTTGTTGACAATTTTTGTATATCAGTTTGTGAGTTACTGATTTGCTATTTTCCCTTTTTGTACTATCTGCTTTTGATATCAAGGTAATACTAGTCTCATAAAATGAATTACAAAGTGATTCCTTCTCTATATTTTTTGGACATGATTATATAAAATTGGTGTTAATTCTTCCTTAAATGCTTGATAAAATTCTCCAGTGAAATAATTTGAACCTAGAGATTTCTTTTTTGTGAGCTTTTAAATTATAAAATCAATTTTTATAATAATTGTAGAACTATTTAGATTACATTTCATCTTGACTTGAATTTTCATTATTCATGGTTTTCAAGCTATTAGTCCACTTCTTTTCTGGATTTAAAACTGCAAAATTGTCCATTTATTTCTTTATTATCCTTTTAAAGGCTACCAGATTTGTAGCAATATCTCCTATTTCATTCCTGATGTTGGTAATTTGTCTTTTTTCTTTTCATATCTATCAGTCTAGCTAGAGGTTTACTAATCTTGATTTTTTTCTTATAACAATTGGATATTTGTTTTTATTGATTTTCTCTATTGTGTTACTGTTTTCAGTTTATTTCTGATGTTATCTTTATTACTTCTTTCCTGTTTATTAATTTCTGTTATTGTATATTTAATGGCTTGATTTTTACACTTAAAAAAATTCTTCAGCATGGAAACACACAACTATATATGTATAAAGATGTTCATCACAGTACTGAGACATAACCTAAATTTTCATGGTGGGAGATAGGTTAATTAAATTATAGTCTATCTATACAGTGGGATACTATGCAGTCTCAGTTCAGTTCAGTTCAGTCTACTACTACATAATATCCTATTAAAGGGGCTTCCCTTGAAGTTCAGCTGCTAAAGAATCTGCCTGAAATGCAGGAGACCTGGGTTTGATTCCTGGCTTGGGAGGATCCTCTGGAGAAGGAAATAGCAACCCACTCCAGTATTCTTGCCTGGAGGATCCCATGGATAGAGAAGCCTGGCAGGCTACCATCTATTGGGTTGCAAAGTCAGACATGACTTAGTGATTAAACCACCATAACTTTCATTTCTTTGCTGAGATTGTTTCATTTGTTTCAAGAGAATTTGTAATTATTCTTGAAACATTTTTATAACAGCTGCTTTAAAATTCTTGTCAGATATTTCCAACATCTGATTCACCTCAATGTAGGCATTGTTTGATGGTCTTTTCTCATTCAAGTTATGCTTTTCCTGGATCTTGGTATGAGAGTGATTTCCAACTATATTTTGGACATTTTGGATAACATGTTAGGAGACTCTTGATCATACCTAAATATTTTATTTGAGTAGCAGTCACCTTATTTAAACTTAGAGTGTAGGTTCTGGCCAACTTTTGTGAGCTATAGTTGCAATGACAATGTGTTTTCAGAGCGCCTTCAGTACTGATATGGGATACTTTGTTTTGGTATTATTGGGCTCTTGCTTTATTACTGGGCTTCCCTGGTGGCTAAGTGGTAAAGAATCCACCTTTAACGCAGAAGACACAGGTTCAATCCCTGGGTCGGGAAGATCCCTTGGAGGAGGGCATGGCAACCCACTCCAGTATTCTTGCCTGGAGAAGTCCATGGACAGAGGAGTCTGCAGTCTATGGGGTCCCAAAGAGTCAGACAAGACTGAGCATCTAACACTTTCACTTTCACTTTATTATTGTAAGTGCCTCCTGGGCTGCTTAGTCAGTGTGGAGAAGGTGATGAATCCCTAGCCAGGCAATATTTGGGGGGAAAAGTAATGTCAGGAAGGAAGTCTAATCATACTAGATATTTTTAAATGTCACAACATATAATAATTAAAATACTGGTGCAACACTAGAGAGATTATGGAAAAGCACTGAAGCAATCAGAAATAGATCTAATAAACCTGTCAAGGTAGCATTTCATTCTAGCAGAATTGGGAATCCACCAGTGACCACCACTTGGAAAGAGTCCACCTTTTAAAAAGTAGCCAATTACCCCAAAACAATTTATTGAGTAGTCTATCTTTTCCCCTACTGATCTGAAATGCCAATTTTTTCATATACCAAAGCAATTTCATTATTTTTTAAGTTTTTTATTCTAGTCGAATAAACCACTTATTCTAGGAATAAGATCACACTGTTTTAATCACTTTAGCTTTATAATTTGTTGTGTTATCTGGGAAAGTAAATAACTTCTCAAACACTGCCCTTATTTTATATATATATACCTATATCAACTAATAGGATGTTGCTCAGTCATGTCTGATTCTTTGTGGCCCCATGGACCATAGCCCACCCTCTCTGTCCTCGGATTTTCCAGCAAGAATTCTGGAGTGGGTTGCCATTTTCCATCTCTAGGGGATCTTCCTGACCCAGGGCTCAAACCTGCATCTCCTGTGTCTCCAGTGTCATCTGAGAAGCTTATTTGTTTATTTGGCTATGTCAGTTGCAGTACTTGGGATTTCCCTTGCATCATGTGGGACCTTTCCTTGTGGTATACAGACTCTCGAGCTGTGGTGTGGGCTCAATAGTTGGCAGCATGTGGGCTGCAGAGCATGTGGGTTCCAGTAGTTGCAGCGTGTAAGCCTAGTTACTCTGTAGCATGTGGGATCTTAGTTCCCCAACTGCAGATCAAACTCGTATCCCCTGCATTGGAAGGTGAATTCTTAACCACTGGACCCCCAGGGAAGTCCCCTGCTATTATTTTTTAAATCACAAATTTCTAGGCTAATAACTAAAATATATTAGCATGAAAAAAGCCAACCATAGGAAAAAAATGTATATGTGCACATATATTTGTTTATATGTATGCCTCTCTCCACAGATATACCTATGTTTCTGTATATAAATACATGTGCATATATACATATATAAAAGATGCTTACTCCTTGGAAGGAAAGTTATGACCAACCTAGATAGCATATTCAAAAGCAGAGACATTGCTTTGTCAACAAAGGTCCATCTAGTCAAGGCTATGGTTTTTCCAGTGGTCATGTATGGATGTGAGAGTTGGACTGTCAAGAAAGCTGAGAGCCGAAGAACTGATGCTTTTGAGCTGTGGTGTTGGAGAAGACTCTTGAACTGCAAGGAGATCCAACCAGTCCATTCTGAAGGAGATCAGCCCTGGGTGTTCATTGGAAGGACTGATGTTGAAGCTGAAACTCCAGTACTTTGGCCACCTCATGCGAAGAATTGACTCATTGGAAAAGACTCTGATGCTGGGAGGGATTGGGGGCAGGAGGAGAAGGGGATGACAGAGGATGAGATGGCTGGATGGCATCACCGACTCAATGGACATGAGTTTGAGTGAACTCTGGGAGTTGGTGATGGACAGGGAGGCCTGGCGTGCTATGATTCATGGGGTCGCGAAGAGTCAGACATGACTGAGCGACTGAACTGAACTGATATACATATATCCATACCTATATTTACATGCTGTGCTGTGCTCAGTCACTCAGGCATGTCTGACTCTTTGCAACCCCATGGACTATAGCCCACCAGGGTCCTTTGTCCGTGGAATTTCCCAAAGAAGAATACTGGAGCAGGTTGCCATTTCCTTCTCCAAGGGATCTTCCTGACCCAGGGGTTGCACCTGCATCTCCTGTGTCTTCTGCACTGCAGGCAGATTCTTTACCCACTGAGCCACCTGGGAAACCCCATATATTTGCTTTGGCACAGACAATTTTTGGAAGGGCACATATGAAGCTAAAATAGTTATTTTCAGGGAGTGAGACTGTTGGGGATTCTGTTGATGAAAGAGACTTTCCCACTTTGAACTGTTCTCCACTTTTTATGTATTCTTTAGAAAACAAATATACATTTCTTTTATAATTAAGAAAATACCTGATTTGATCTGCCATAAACCCAAACCTATACAAGAGCATATCTTGTATATCAGTATTTCTCAATTGTGGCTGCACATTAGAATTATTTGGAGACGTTTTAAGAGATCCAGATGTCAAGGGACCTGCTCCCAGAGATTCTTGTTTCATGGGTCTGGGAAGGGCTGTGGGCATCGATAGATTTTAGAAGTACCTCAGGTGTTTGTGGTGTGAAGTCATAGTTGAGAATCACTACTGTTGATGATGCGCAGCTTAAAAGGGTCCCTGGAAGGTCACTGAAATGAGGTCTTCTCAGAGCATAATTATTTGAGAATGCAACCCAAAGTAATCTATCATTTCTCTGTCAGGCTAAATGTAAGCATGAGACAGACTGCAAACAAGACTGGAAGGGAGTGATGGAAAAGATCTTTGCTTGAATGTGTGTAGAAGCATCCATCTCTGTGGTAGGCCTTTTTGTTGAAAGGTATAGACTCATTAAGGATTCCTCCACACGTATGCCTGCATGCATGCTCAGTCGTGTCTAACTCTTTGTCCATGAGATTTCCCAGACAAGAATCCTGGAATGGAATGCCATTTCCTATTCCAGGGAATCTTATCAACTCAGGGATAGAATCTGCGTCTCTCGCATCTCTTGCATTAGTAGGCGGATTTTTTACCACTGCATCACACATAAGGGAGTCTTATAAGCTAATCATAACCATGAAAGATACAGGAATCTCACGGTAAACTAGAAACAGCAAAACAGCTATGCTTTAGGAGCCCAGAATGTGGTTGATACTAGAAGATTCCAACAGAGTTCCAAGAACCGGGGTTGCTTGGAGACCCTCCCATAGGAGGCTTTGAAAATTCTTTCACCTGGAGAAGTGCTTTGTTAAAATGAAATGCCTTGGGAATCCTGAGGTGGAAAGTAGATCTGAGAGGAACCTGAAGAACTAACTGAAAACACAATTTTATTGAAGCTCTTTCTGCTTCTTGTGTGTGTGTCTTCCTCTGCTGCTTCTCTCTAAGTCTGATTCTGCCTCCATATTCCTGACAGGGGAGCTGATTGGCCCAACTAGTCCTCAGTGGTCAGTCTCTGCTTGGACAAGCTTTTCCACACCAGGTGACTATAGAGATAAATCCAACAGTTCATGGAGTCATGTGCCTATCCATCCCTGGTCACCTGAGCCAGAGAGGGTATAGCAAGAAGAGGTGGGTACATAAAGCTGCCTTGGGATTGCAGGGAGAAAGTGTGGGTCAGGCAGTTTCCCTTAAAATGGGAGCATGGACAGAACATCCACCATGATTAACCTGCCCAGACCAAGCACTTGAGCTTCCCCAGTGGCTCTGTGGTAAAAGAATCCGCTTCCAAAGCAGGAGATACAGGAGACAAAGGTTCGACCCCTAGGTCAGGAAGATGCCCCGGAGAAGGAGACGGCAACCCATTCCAGCATTCTTGCCTGGAGAATCCCATGGACAGCGAGACTGGCAGGCTACAGTCCATGGGGGAGCAAAGAGTAGAACACGACTGAAGTGACTTAGCACATGCACCAAGCACTTAGTCAGTCATCAGCGAGTGTTCAATTAGAGGAGGTTTTCAGTGGGGTGTGAACTATTTAAGTTGAAGCAGAGATGTTAAAGAAAAACTGTTAGGAATAAATAGATAGCCCTTGCCCATAGTACATCTCCAAAGGTCTTTTCTTGCTCTATGAATCTGAGCTTTTGAAAGGTCTTAAACAGCAGCCTAAGAGGTCAAGAGAATGGAATTCATTTTCCCCTGGGATTAGCTCTGGACTACACATGGCTACTGAGCACTTGAGGTGTGGCTGGTACGAGTCAGCATGTGCTATAGACTGGATTTTGAAGCTTTGGTATAAGAAAAGAAATCTGACATATTCATTAGTAATTTTTTTTTATTAAATGCATATAGAAATATTGTGTCAGCCAAAAAGTTCTTTTTCCCTAAGATTTAATGGAAAAATCCAGACCAACTTTTTGGCCAACCACATACTATTTTGGATATAGTGGGTTAAAGAAAATATATTATTAAAATTAATTTCATCTGTATTACTTTTTGAAAAAACTATGTCTATTAGAAAATTTTAAATGACACATATGGCTCACATTATGGACACAGAGACAGCTAGGTTAGATGGTAACGCTGCTGTTTTCCCCTGCACGGATTTGGCTGTAAAGATCTGTATATAAATGACAGGTCTTTGCTGCGGGGCCCAAGTCTGTATCTTATTCTTGGTTCGTAATTAGAGCTGTGGCAGTTCATCCTACTCTGGTTCTTTCTGTTTGCCTCATAGACTGCGGCCCAATTGCTTTTCTCAAAGAGAAACACTTAATCCTCTCCTTTGGTTTCCCAACATCCCCCAGACAGGTGGCCCTGTCCATGGCTCTGCCTCAGAGAATCCTTACAGAACTTCACTCTGCCTCTAGGTCTCCGTTATTCTTTCTTGCCTCGATTCCCTCCTTCCTTCCCAGGACTGGCCCACAGCAAATAGCTTGTCTTTGTATTTTTGCCCACTTTTTACAAATGTCCTTTCCTCTGGGGACAAATGTCTGTTTCTTAATGCTTTGTCACCCTTTAGATTTGCTCCCTATGGAATGAAGTTTGTGGATGGAACTAAGTCACTTCTGGAGATGTATCAGCTTCAAAAATTAATAATGATCTTAATAAAAACAACTACTGTCATTTATTGAGTTTTATTACTGGCCAGGATCTATACTGGTTACATTACAGATAGTTTTCATTTAACCCTGACAACAATCCCACAAAGCCTATGCTGTGATCCCCTATGACAAATGGGAAAAGTTATATTTAATGACATTACAGTCCTTGCTTACCTATCACTGGGAAATGGTGGCCCTGGGGTTTAAATCCACATCTGTCTCAAAGTCCTTGCTCTTACCCATTACACTTAGCACTGCCTTCCACATGCTGTTTCATCTCCCAAGTTAGGAACTCAAAATTGGAATTAATGGATCATAGCAAGTGACATGTATAAGCAGATTTGCTGCAGGATAACAGTGATGTGCATTTGTATACTGTTTTGATGATTCTCTAGTTTACATACAATTCTCACAAAACTTTGATTAAAAAATTATAATGGGCTTTATAAGCCCTGTTTCACACACTGGAAAAACTGAGCTCCAAGATGAAATAATTCTTCTGGGGTTACTTAGTTGAGTAACAATCCCCAGCCAGGCAAGAACCCAGTTTTCTGGAAATATTTATTCTCCTTTTTCTTTCCTCTTCAGAGTATGCTAGGCATTATGCTGCTTGGATGGCAGAATATGGTGGCAAATCATGTGTTATGATGCCTGATTTAATGTGAGTTATGGGAAGTGTTTGCAGGTACAGACTCATACGAGTTTCTCAGCTGTAGGTGTGTCAGTTTCATTCATTCAGCAAAATTTCCTGACCCTAAATCTGGCCAGCCAGTGTGCTAACAGTGGGCATGCAAAGGTGGATAAGATACGACTTTGTCCTAAGAAGATTACCTTCTAACAAGGACAGGAATCATCTTACAAAGAGAGTATTATCCAAAGGGAAAGTGTAGTCTTAGTGGAATTTTAAAAGTTAGGAGAGGCAGAAAGGGAGAAGGAAATAACTCTCCCTGGGAAAGTTTCATGGTGGAGGGAACTTTTGAGTTCTGGTTTCAAAGGACTGACTTTAGAGATGAAAAGCCTGAGTCACTGAGTGTTCTGCAAAGGACTTCTTCATCTTATAACTTCATTAAGTTTCCTAAAAATATGCTTGTTGCCACAGCTCCTTAGAGAGTAGTAGCATGAATTATTCAGTAGAGTACTTAAAATATTAACATCAGTAAATTCCATAGGAATTTCATGAATACTCTGCCCAGTTGGTTAAGCCAATTTGACAGAATGTTTTCCAATTCTACAAAGTTGATAAGACTATGTGGAAAAACAAATGAAGCCCAGAAGAATCATGTCAACTCTCTAAACATCAGCCCATTTCAGAGAAAGACTTCTTCCTCTAGATTCCATGTCCTCTTATTCATCAAAGAGGTATTTTCTTTCACAGGGGATATTTAGAGTGTTCTGCTCTCTCTTCTCTTTCAACCAAGCAAAAGTCTTATATGTGCTACTGAATTTAATCATTGGAATATCAAGAGCCCAGATGTACACTCTAATGTGTTTGTTTTATTTGGAGTTAAAATCAAACCTAAAGGAAATCAACCCTGAATATTCATTGGAAGGACTGATACTGGGGCTTCAGTTCTTTGACCGCCTGATGCAAAGAGCTGACTCATTGGAAAAGATTCTGATGCTGGGAAAGATTGAGGACAGGAGGAGAAGGAGGCATCAGATGATAAGATGATTGTATGGCATCACCGACTCAATGGACATAAGTTTGAACAACCTTCGGGAGATAGTGAAGAACAGGGAAGCCTGGTGTGCTGCAGTCCATGGAGTTACAAAGAGTCAGACACAACTTAGCAACTGAACAACAACAACAAAAGGAAAATATCCATCAAAGTTTAGAAATTGAAACTCATCAGAGTCAAACCCTTGGGGCAGTCCAAGAGGAGAGTGTGGTCCATAAGGGTGCCTATGATTGAGTTTTCTGATAGCTAATACCAGGCTAGACATTGTGCAATGGACTGAGGGTTTGTGTTCCCTCAAAATCCATATGTTGAAGTCCTAACGCCCACTGTGGTGGTCTTAAGAGGTAGGGCCTTTGGAAAGTAATTAGGTCATAAGGGTGGAGCCTTCATGAATGGAATTAGTGCCCTTATAAGAGGACCCCCCTCCCCAGAGAACTCTCTAGCTCTCCTGCCATGTGAGAATGCAATGAGAAGTCAGTATTCTATAATGGAAGAGAGTTCCTCCAGAACCTGACTGTGCTAGCAACATAATCCCAGACTTCCAGCCTCAAGAACTATAAGCAACACATTTCTGTTGTTTATAAGCCATCCAGTCTGGGGTACTCGGTTATAACGTCCCATCTTGACAAAGACACCTAGCCCCTAGGTAATGGAGATCTTAGCTAGAAATTCCTAGTTGAGAAGGAAGATCTCATCACACGACCTCTTCCCTCCTGTGCTTCAATTTAGTTGTTTGGTTTGTTTTCTGGATGTAATCAGACAGATTACATTCAAAGCCCTCCCTATTCAAACCCAAGATGGAGCATTCCTTCTGATTCCTGACTCACTGAAGAATAAGCCCCAGATCTGCAAAGCTTGGAGAGCATTAGAACTGGGGTAAAATCTTAATATTCCAGGAAGAGTATCTCATCTTCAGCAACCTATGAGGAATAGGACGAGGGGCAGGAGGTCCCAGAATGGCTTAGCAGCACTGAGGACTTTTGGTGACTTGATATTTTGTTGAAAATTTAAAAATGGATTTCTTGACAGAAGAGTTCACAGATACAATGTCTGTCTGGGAGAAAATTAACTCCTTACTGGGTACTGAAGTACAGGTTACAAAGCCATAGACTGGAGAGTCGTGCATAATGGAAGGGTTAGACTAAAGGTCCTCAGCTGCTGTCTAACTTCCTGATTCTATTATTTGCAGATCCTTGATTCATCTGTGCATGCCTCAAAGCTTGCGCTTAGTACATTGTTCTATAGTAATATGCCAAGATATGTGTCTCCCCCTCAAGGTTGAAAACTTCCTGAAGGAAAGGCAAGATTTATCCTTTTCTATCCCAACCACTTAGCACAATGACTAGTATATAGGAGACATCAAGTAAGTATTTATCAAATGAATGAACAAGTTTATTTTATATACTGATATCTCTAGCTAGACACACACACACATATATGTATGTGTATGTATATATATATATACCTTGATTTATTGTGTAAGTTATCAGCAAGTGGAGGGTGTTCAAATTCTTCATGGGTTCCATGGCTGCTTGAATGCCTGAATGATGGAACATGCCATACGAATCTCCAGACATGGCACTTCTAATTATTTCATCACTTCTCTACAAAATGGAGCTCTGTTATGCTAGCTAAGGCAGAATCAAAGTTGGGACAGGGTTTTTATGAATTTGTATTTCTAGATTAAACCCCCCACCACTAGAGAAGACTCTGGAGGTATTGGTTAGAGGTCTAGGTGTGACTTGGCTGCATTCAGTGGGCAGGAGTCTCCTGTGGATGATCAGAAGTGTAGTTTCATCCAGTCTTGGGAAGGGAAGCAGGTAGGTGTACAATGGGCAGAGGCATGCCGGGTGGAGGAGCAGGTATGTACACTGAAGTGGGAGCATAAGTGGGAGAATCGCAGCCAGTTAGACCAGATGAGAAGGTAAGAATTAAGCCAGGAAGCAGAGGCAGATAGGGTGTGATTTTTAGGTGGAGAAATTACCAGAGAAGCAGAGGAGGTAGCTGAGGTTGCAAAGGGAATCCTTGCTAAAGGGACATGTTAAAATGAGGCATGCAGTATCATGCATTGAACCTGGACGGGCGATTCATTTCATGGAGCTGGTGCCCTGGGATGACCCAGAGGGATGGTACGGGGAGGGAGGTGGAAGAGGGGTTCAGGATGGGGAACACGTGTATGTCCGTGGTGGATTCATGTTGATGTATGGCAAAATCAATACAATATTGTAAAGTAATTAGCCTCCAATTAAAATAAATAAATTTATATTAAAAAAATGAGACATGCTTGCACCAAACACCACCATTCAGTCATATATTCATTCATTCAACAAACAAATAATCGGTGCTTGTGAAACCCCTGTATCAATGCTAGGGATACAAATAGAATCTCTGCTCTTATGTACATAAACTTGAACTAAACTCTACACACATATTAACAGATAATTACAGTGCAGTGTGATACCACTGTAATGAAGCAAGCACAGGGCAGTCTGGGAGACAAGGAACCAAATACAAGATGAAATGTGAAGGATAAATTGCAAGGTGAGGAAAGAGGAGCACTCTTGCTTCAGCTCCGGGAATAGCTGAATATCCAAAAATCCAAGAAGGGAGCTAATTCAGGGATTGCAAATACTTTGCAATAGTTGGCCCTTATATGCCATGTTAAGGGGTCCAGACTTTCTCCTGGGAATAATGAATCATTAGAGTATTTTGATCAAGGAGGGACATGATCAAATCTGTGTTCTAAAAATATTACAGCAAAGTGTGGAGAAAGGGTTGGAGGAAAGAAAGACCAGGGACCCACTGAAGTCACCACAGTGTCTCAGTAAGAGGGGATGGTGGCTGCAGTAAGGCTGAGGCAATGAAAGCAGAGGGTAGCAATTGCAATCTTGAGATATTTAGATGTTACACTGGACAAAGTTTGGTGATTGATCGGATGTGAGATGCAATCAACTAATCAAGGATGACCAGGGAATTCCCTGGTTGTCCAGTGATTAAGACTTGGTGCTTTCATTGCCAGTACCCAGGTTCAATCCCTGCCTCAGGCAGCTGGGGAGGTGGCTTGCTCTAGAGGCAGCTCCAAAAAGAATTCTGATGGTTGGAGAACCTGAGCCCTAAACTCAAGTCCAAAGATCCCTTTGGCTTCACACCCTCTCTTTGGGTAGATCGGTTGCCTTTGGGAGCTTAATAGGATATAGTATCTGACTAGGGTCCTTACCCACACTGGCCATTATCATTTATTCATTCATTCAATGCTTTTGAACTGTGGTGTTGGAAGACTCTTGAGAGTCCCTTAGACTGCAAGGAAATCTAATCAGTCAATCCTAAAGGAAATCAGTCCTGAATATTCATTGAAAGAACTGATGCTGAAGCCGAAACTCCAATACTTTGGCCACCTGATGTGAAGAACTGACTCATTGGAAAAGATCCTGATGCTGGGAAAGATTGAAGGCAGGAGGAGAAGGGGACGACAGAGGATGAGATGTTTGGATGGCATCACCGACTCAATGGACATGACTTTGAGTAAACTCCGGGAGTTGATTATGGACAGGGAAGCCCGTCATGCAGTAGTCCATGGGGTCGCAAGAGTTGGACACGACTGAGGGACTGAACTGAACTGAATCATCCAGTATTTATTAAATATCAATATTAAGCTCAAAGTACTCCAGTATTCCATAGATCCCAGTGTCTGCTCAGTTCTTTCTGTCTCTCTCCCCATTTTTTGCTATTTATTATTTTAATTTTTTTAGATTTATTGAGGTATAATTGACAAATAATATTGGAAGACATTTAAAGTGTACATCATGATGATTTGAGATGTATATATATGTACACACATATTGTGAAATGATTCTCCCATCTAGTAAACACATCCATCATTTCACATATATTTATCTTATTTTTTCTCTCAGTGAGAACATTAAATTCAACTCTTTTAAAAAATTTCAATTATACAATAGTGTTATCAGTTATAGTCACAATGTTATACAATTAGATCCTTAGAACTTGTTCATCTTATAATTGAAAGTTCTACCCTTTATACCAACCTTTTCCTATTTCCCCTGCCACCCTGCCCTTGGCAACTGTTTTTTATACTCTTTTTCTATGAGCTCTTTCTTTTCTTTAGATTTTACATGTACATGATACCATGCACTATTTGTCTTTCTCAGTCTGGCTCATTTCACCAGCACAATGCCCTCCAGGTCCATCCATGTTGTTGCAAATGGCAAGATTCCCTTCTTTCTTATGGCTGAATAATGTGTGTGTGTGTGTGTGCGCACTAAGTCTCTTCAGTCATGTCAGACTCTGTGCAACCCTATGGACTGTCGCCCGCCAGGCTCCTCTGTCCATGGGGATTCTCCAGGCAAGAATACTGGAGTGGGGTGCCATGTTCTCCTCCAAGGGATCTTCCTGACCCAGGAATTGAACCTGGGTCTCCTGCAATGCAGGTGGATTCTTTACCGCTGAGCCACCAGGGAAGCCCCAGCTGAATAATATTTAATTGTATGTATCTTCCACATCTATTTGTCCACTGACAAGACACGTAGGTTGTTTCCATATCTTGGCTATTGTGAATAATGCATCAGTGAACATGGGAGTACAGATATCTCTTGGGAAAAAAAAGAGCTTCTCAAAGTCAGAATTACAACAGTAAGTTCCCAGTACTTTCCCACTCATGCCCTCTTCTCTGCCTTATCATATGTATTATTGTTTGAGCTGCCATGTGCTGCTTTACAGAAAACTTTCTTTACTTCTTATTCCTATGCTTGCTTTTTTTTTTTTTTTTCCTTTTAGTTTCTTTTACATGGACTCGGTCCTTGATAGAATTTTGACTTGGCTACAGATTAAACATTTTATAGAAAACTCTGGATAAGTTGTCTTATATGGCTAGAAGCTAGGAAAATATCCACTAGCCTCCAGAGTTTTGTGAGCAACTCTGTGACTGGTGTGATGGTGTTAGAATTTCAGGAACAGATGCAACTGGTCAGTCTTCCTTGAAATACTTGTGTTTGATGCGATTTCATTTCACATTTTGTGCTTAACTTTCCCAAGTTGAGGTGTGACATTCAAGCATCAGAGAAACCAGCAGGGCTTTCAAGTTGAAGTTAATAAAATACTCAACACGAACCTATGTAGTTCAGATTAATAAAATGAAATGTATGGGTGTGAGAGCCTCACCTCCCTCATCCAGAAGATAGCACCTTACAAATCTCTTTCCTGGGGTCCAGTGGATTTCATCCCCCCGCCTTCTTGGTGGCTCAGATGGTGAAGAATCTGTCTGCAATGTGGGAGGTCCAGGTTCAATCCCTGGGTTAGGAAGATCCCCTGGAGAAGGGAAGTGGATGTCTAGGCCACTGGACCAAGAGAGATGAAGAATCTACTTTGAAAACCCTTCTCCAAAAGGGAACCCTCCTACACTGTTGGTGGGAATGCAAACTAGTACAGCCACTATGGAGAACAGTGTGGAGATTCCTTAAAAAATTGCAAATAGAACTACCTTATGACCCAGCAATCCCACTTCTGGGCATACACACCGGGGAAACCAGAATTGAAAGAGACACATGTACCCCAATGTTCATCGCAGCACTGTTTATAATAGCCAGGACATGGAAACAACCTAGATGTCCATCAGCAGATGAATGGATAAGAAAGCTGTGGTACATATACACAATGGAGTATTACTCAGCCGTTAAAAAGAATTCATTTGAATCAGTTCTGATGAGATGGATGAAACTGGAGCCGATTATACAGAGTGAAGTAAGCCAGAAAGGAAAACACCAATACAGTATACTAACACATATATATGGAATTTAGGAAGATGGCAATGATGACCCTGTATGCAAGACAGGGAAAGAGACACAGATGTGTATAATGGACTTTTGGACTCAGAGGGAGAGGGAGAGGGTGGGATGATTTGGGAGAATGACATTCTAACATGTATACTATCATGTGAATTGAATCGCCAGTCTATGTCTGACGCAGGATGCAGCATGCTTGGGGCTGGTGCATGGGGATGACCCAGAAAGATGTTCTGGGGAGGGAGGTGGGAGGGGGGTTCATGTTTGGGAATGCATGTAAGAATTAAAGATTTTAAAATTTAAAAAATAAAAAACTAAAAATTAAAAAAAAAAAAAAGAAAACCCTTCTCCAATGATTCAGTAAAGTTCCATCTTTGTCAAAGTTATTATAATCTCCAACTCACTTCTCAAGATTAATAAAATGATTTTGAATGAACAATATATGACAAATACATGTTGCTTTTAAAGGATGTAATATTATTATTAATGTTATTTTACAATTGGTAAAGATATAAGACTTTGAATATTTAGCTTATTTGATTAGATGATGATACCTGTATGACCTGCAGCCATGAAATTAAAAAGTGCTTTCTCCTTGGAAAGAAAACTACAACAAAACTAGACAGTGTATTAAAGCAGAAACATCAGTTTACTGACAAAGATACATATAGTCAAAGCTACAGTTTTTCCGGTAGTCATGAATGGATGTGAGAGTTGGACCATAAAGAAGGCCAAGTGCCAAAGAATTGACGCTTTCAAACTGGTGCTGGAGAAGACTCTTGAGAGTCCTTTGGACTACAAGGAGATCA
Organism: Ovis canadensis; assembly: GCF_042477335.2. Classification (NCBI taxonomy): domain Eukaryota; kingdom Metazoa; phylum Chordata; class Mammalia; order Artiodactyla; family Bovidae; genus Ovis; species Ovis canadensis. The sequence continues at coordinate 23,452,519 of NC_091259.1, read as the reverse complement.
AACCAATAGATCCTAAAGGAAATCAGTCCTGAATATTCATTGGAAGGACTGAGGCTGAAGCTGAAGTGCCAATACTTAGCCACCTGATGTGAAGAGCCTACTGATTAGAAGAGACCCTGATGCTGGGACAGATTGAAGGCAAAAGCAGAAGGGGGTGACAGAAGATGAGATGGTTGGATGGCATCACCAACTCAATGGACATGAGTTTGAGCAAACTCTGGGAGATAGTGAAGGACAGGGGAGCCTGCATGCTGCAGTCCATGGGATTGCAAAGAGTTGGATATAACTTAGTGATTGAACAAGAAACTGGTATGATCATGGCCCAGGATTGAATTTCTGTTCCAAACATGTTTTTAGTTTTGCACAGAGCACCCATCTTGTTCCAAAGGCAGACTACCTCTAGTCTCATCAGCCACCTCTCTCACATGCTGAGGCTGAAGTCTCAAATTTTCTAGTGGACAAATAACACAGCTTTCTCAGCCTACTAACGTGATTGGATAGGTGACCTTTGTATGTAAAAGCATAGTGTTATAGACTTCACAAACCTTTGACATCATCTAGTCCTAATTCCTTCATTTGCAGTTGAGGAAATTAAACCTCAAGAGTATAAATGGATTTTCCCAAAGTCACCCAGTTAGTACCAGCATTAGCATTAAAATCTGAGTCTAATGACAAATGCAGTGTTGTCCCTATGGTATTAGGCTATACCCATTCTGGTCTAGAATTCCCCTCTAAAATTTTGGGGTGCTTGGATTGAACACAAACCCCTAGTGAGCCAGGACCCAGTTAAGTGCAGTACAATCTTTGGTGCCTCCTGGTATTCGACTAGAGATTTGTGGATGTTTGTTGCAACTCTCCAAGAGTACCACCCTTCTCTAGGCAGACAGCCAAAACCCATCACATCAGTCTGCCTTGTCCACAGACAGACTGGCAGTGCAGGAACCTGCAGGGCAACTCTGAGCAGCATTCTTGAGACCGAAGGAAGCCAGCTGCTCTGATTGCAGCTGGTGATCACCAGGGTCCATCCTAATGAGGCTGACAAGGTTTCTGCCCTGGAGAATGTCTCATTGGCTGTATTCACAGATTAGGTCCATCAGTCACCTTCAATTATTCAGTCATGTTCTTTGGAGGACCTGCAATGCAGAGCATTATAAAGTCTCTTTGTAATGTAGGGAGAAGTTTGGCTGTGAGTTGTAATCTTCCCAGATACAGTTTACTGGAAGGGATTCCCAGGCTGGATTTCTTGGAGACAGCCGGTGAAGCGCCCTTTTTATGAAAACTAGAGCCCTCATGACATGGATGTTCTACCATGGTTTTCAAGAGAAAGTGGAAAATACATGGTCCTTCTCAGCCCTGGGATTTTCTTTCAAAATAATATTTATTATATATTTTTTCAGATTATAAAAGTAATGCTTGTCTCTTACGGAAAATGCAGAAGATTACAAAGAAAATGAGAAGTACTCATATTTCCAATATGATGGGATTTACCTCCAAAGTTTAGTTCAGATTTTCCAGTCTGTTTCTTAGTCACATATAGAAGTATATACTTAATTTTTTTTTTAATGAAACTCTTATCCTACCCTGAAGTTCGAGGATTCTATAAAACGTGCAGAACCAAATACAGTAAGTTTCTTGCTCAAAGCCTGGAATGTGATTGTTGTTCCACAAACATGCTAATTGAATGAAAAGGGGAACCATGGTTTTTTGACTCAATTAGACTTGTTGAAGATCTCACACTCAGACTATACCTGAATCTTTTAATTTTTATGTTTTATTGAAGTACAGGTGGCTCAGATGGTAAAGAATCTGCTTGCAATGCAGGAGACCTGGTCCATCTCTGGGTTGGGAAGATCCCCAGGAGAAGGGAATGGCAACCCATCCCAGTGTTCTTGCCCGGAAAATCCCATAGACAGAGGAGCCTGGCAGGCTACAGTCCATGGGGTCACAAAATGTCAGACATGACTGAGCAACTAACACACACACATGCACATGCACACACACACATAGTTGATTTACAATGTTGTGTGAATTCTTGCTGTACCGCAAACTGACTCAGTCACATACACACACACATACATATATTCTTTTTTATATTATTTCCCGCTATGGTTTATCCCAGGTCACTGAATATAGTTCCCTGTGTTATGCGTTAGGACCTTGTTGTTTATCTGTTTTGTTCTATATGTAATAGTTTGCATCTACGAGCTCCACTCTCAGTCCATCCCCCACGACCCTCCTTCCCTGTTGGCAGCTACAAGTCTGTTCTCTATGTCTGTTTCAGCTTCATCGATACCTTCAATTGTGTCACATTTTAGATTGCTCATATATGTGATATCATATAGCGTTTGTCTTTCTCTCCCTGACATACTTCATTTGGTATGAGAATCTCTAGTTGCATCCCTGTTGCTGCAAATGGCATTTTTCATTCTCTTTTATGCTTGAGTAATATTCCATTGTATATATGTACCATTTCTTCTCTATCAATTCATTTGTCAATGGACACTTAGGTTGCTTCCATGTCTTGGGTATTGTAAATAGAGCTGCTATGAACATAGGAGTGTGTATATCTTTTAGAATTCAGAGCTTTCTCCTGGATAGATGCCCAGAAGTGGGATTGTCCTGGCTATTGTGAATGCCTGAATCTTGACAATGATCTTCACGTGCTAAAGAAACATAATAAACTAGAAATTGACTGCTTTCCTTCAAGAATATGTTCCTGCCCCAGCAGAGTATCAGTAGTCAATTATCTCCATTTTTTCGTGCTCATTATTTCAGGAGATTCCGTTTGATGAGAGAGCTGCACATACAAGAGACTTGCGGGAAGCATGGACCTTAGTGAAACATGGCCTTTGGAGGAAGGAACCTGGCTGTCTCACGCTGGAGTTCATCATTTTGCCAACACCAGAGGGGGTATGGCTGCTTTTGCTGTCCCAGATACACGTGGTCCTCTTCAATTCATGCACCCACTGGGTCAACCCAGCTGTACACACTACGTGCCCAGTGCTATCTACCTTTTCAAAACCAGCTGGGTGGAGAGGCGAAGGCATGGACTTTGGAGTCAGACAGACCCAGGTTCAGATACAGAATTTTCTCTTTATACACTATGGGGCCTTAAGAAGCTCTATTGTTTCCTCAGCCTTAACATGAGAGTAAGAAATCCTACTTGGAGGCTTGTGATGAGCACCATTAAATAATGTAAGCTGTCATTGACTGAGCCCTTACCCTAGCTGGGTGGGAAGCCAGTCACATAGCTTTGAGCACCTAACATCCAGGCGCTATTTTCTTGCCTGTCTCCCATCTCTTCCCTCTCATCTCCTCTCCACAGCCATGCAAAGATTAAAACTGGGGATAATGCAACTGGTATAACCGGCGTAGATTTCCTTCTGTGTCCACATGCTAGCATCTGATTAATGCAACTCAGTGTTAAGTTGTTACTGTCCTGGCATGGAGCATATAGGTGTCAAAACCATACCCCTGACACAGGCAAGTGGTCCTCTGTCAGGTCCAAGGTCTGCCCCATTGCCAGTCCCCCAGATCTAATGGGGATCCACTTTGGTAGGAGCTAATCTGTGGATGAGAAAACAGAGGCCACTGAAGTTAATGCAGTCACATGATCTTTTTAGAAATGGTATGCCTCTCATTTGCTGTTATTTATTCATTCACTCAATTAATAATGAGCAGCTACTACGTGCCAAGCACTGGGAATATAAGAAAGAGATTAAGATAGACACAGAGATCACCAGACTGCACTCCCTACAGTGCCCCATCTCTAAAATGCAGTAACTTAGATAGCAATAAACACTTACTTAGTTTTTGCCCTGCATCAGGGTACATTTTCCAACCAAGACGACTACACACAATGGGAGTTTCCCCAGAGGGAAGCTTTAGGTTCTGAGAGAAGAAACTTGGATGCAGTCCAGACAAAAACCAATCTCTGTTCACTCCTACGCCCTGTCACATTGCCACCTGAGCCACTTTTTAGAGGTTCTTAAGCCCTGTCTCCTCACAGCCCAGGGCACAAAGTTGGACCTCCTCAGCTCCACACATAGCCTGCCTTTCCTGGTCTGACCTCTGCTTGCCTCTCTAGACTCATCTCCTGCTGCTCCTCACTAAACACGAAGCCCTTCCTCATCACCATATCTACCTCCCCCTGCATCCTTGAGTACCGCATGCCCTCATACACCTGTGAGCCTCTGCAAAGACTGTTATTAGTATGTGCCTTCTACCTGGCCAGGTCCTGCTCATCTCTGAAGCTGCAGCTTCAGTCATCTCTTCTGGAATCTCTTTACCCGTCCACCCCCATCCTCATCTGAACGAGCTGCCGTGTTACAGAGTTGCTATGTTGTATTGTCACTGCCTGCATCCTAGATGACCTGTGAGCCTCTCAGGGGCCGACATCTTCTTTTACTTGCCTTTGCCTCCCTTTCGCAAGCAGCCTGGCAAATATTTGATATGTATTTGGTGGCTGGCTGGCTGGCTGGCTTGATGAATGAATGGGTGTATGAATGAATGATGGCTGAGACCAGGTCCTCTGCATATTTCTGTGGTCACTGAGAATGTTTTTGAACTGTGGCAGCCCAATGCATTGCACAACTGCTTCTGGCATCACTTCACCTTGCTTTTGGCACACCTAGAGCATTTTGCTCGGTGACCCCAGGCTTGTTCATCAAAGCTGGATGGCATAAGAAAGAATTAAGTATAGTTTGTCTGCATCATCCATCATGGAAGTTTAGAGCAGAAAGAAGCCTCAGGGGTCACTGTGACAAAGGGGTGGCTGGAAATTCTACCGTGAGCTGTTCCAAGCATTACCACACATCTCCTTGAGTTCACCACATCATGTATCTACAGTCTTTGGAGATACAGCTGGCTTGTAGGAAGGGGACCCAGGCCGGTGTCTAGATCTGCCTGATGGAGAGGCACTTTGGGTAAGTGATGAGCCTCTGGAGCTGATGGAAAAGCTTGGCTCAGATGGGCAGCAGATACCATGTTATCTGGCCCCAGTTCAGACAGTCCGTCTGTGATGTTGGAGGTGTTGTCCTGCGTGGGTGAAGCACCCTCACAAGGAAGTGGTATGCTGAAATGTGAAAGTTCTTGTGAGCGGCTGGATTAGGGTGGTTCTCAGGCTGGATTAAGCTGGGCTTCCCTGGTAGCTCAGTCAGTAAAGAATCTGCCTGCAATGCAGGAGACCAGTGTTCCATCCCTGGATTGGGAAGATCTCCTGGAGAAGGAAATGGCAATCCACTTAAGTACTCTTGCCTGGAAAATCCTGTCGATAGAGGAACCTGGTGGGCTACAGTCCATGGCATCTCAAGAGTTGTACATGACTTAACAACTAAACCACCACCACCACCAGAGGCCTAGGTCAGGGTTCAGGGAAAGGATGCAGGTCCTGAGAGGACTAGGTAGGGTGGTAAAATGGAAATATGGTGAAATGTTGAAACGAGGTGAGGAAACACACTCAGAAACAAACAGACTTGCACAGTGGGAGACTTCTGTGCCAGACTTAAGTCAGACTGGATGAATTACAAAAGAATATTTGTAATCCCTCATTAGATAGATACCTTACACCGGATGTGATACTACACCCTTTTTTAGTATAAAGACCATCACTATTCACTCTCACACAACCTTATTCTCCTTTTATGAATGAAACAAATTGAGCCTGAAGATGCTGGGAAACTTGCTCACGGTCACAGGCAATGTGGGGATTTGAACGGAGGTCTGCCTAACACTTAGCCCTGCCAACTTATTGCCTGACAATTCACCCTCCAAAACTGGGTACTCTGCCTTCTCAATTAAAAGCTCTGGGGGCCCAGTTACAGACTTTTTTTTTTTTTTTTTTTTTTGCTGCTTATTTTGTTTTCACAGTAGAAAAGAAAACTAGCTCTTAACAAGGCCAGAAAACCAACAGTGCTGTCGCAATGTGTGGATTACCATCCAAGAGCCACCGATGGCCACCTCAGCTAATACATTGCCAAGGCCTTGATCCACCTGCTTTGGACCATCCTCCCTCCACCCCTTACCCCACGTCCCCCATCTCCCAACACTGGCTGGTGCCAGCTGCTCCATCTCGGAGGCTCACTGTAGGCTAGTGGCGTTTACATTTCTAGCGAGCTACCAGAGAAAGTCCTGAAAGTGTCCAGGCCTTGAGATCTTATTCTTGGCTTCACCGAGTCGTTTGAGAACCGTGTTATCTGCCAGGGAGGCTCAGTTATCCTGGTGAGTCATGAGCCTGGAGGCAAGGCCAGTTCCATGCAACATCTGGGCCTCTCAGCTACCATGAGGGTGGGTCAACCTCCTGGAAAGCTGGCTGGGAAGAGCCCAGGATGTCTGGGGGAGATACAGAATTTCTCCAGGAAAGTCCCTCTGCCACTCCCAATGCCTACACTCTTAAAATCCCCTCAAGGGCCTGGGCCAGTGGTTACGCAAATTTATTTTAAAGGCCTGGAACACATTTTCCAAATGAAATCAAATGCAGAGCCTGACACACAAAATAGAAGGGGGCCAGAGCCCTGGTTCTGACCGCTGTGCTGTAGGCGCCTCTGATTCACCAGCTGCCCCATCAGACATGTGGGGATTTGGCACAGGAGGGGAGGCTTCCTCAGACCTTCACAGTGAATCCATAAAACACATCTTCCTGTTATACATGTGTTCATTCAGCTGTGTGGGAACCCTGCTGTCATTCACTATTCCCAGGGGACCCAACCTGCTTAAACTTATCATCAGGGAAGAGGCAGGAAGTGTGGGGAACATAACCTGGCAGCCCGAGCCAGGTGTGTCTAGAAATTCACTGGCGCTGTTTCCCCATTCTGGTTATAAAAACAGGAAGGGGCAGACTTCCCTCCTGCACGAAGGAAGGACATTTTTCCGAGTGTGGTCTGAGTGCCAAGCACTGCTGTAGACATTATTTCGTTTTGTTCATATCCTCACTGAAATCTCTTTGAGCAGTTACTATTAACCCCATTTTGCAGATGAGGAAACTGAGGTGTGTGAAGACACAAATATGAAGTCCAGCTTGCACAGCAAACGACAGTAGAGCTCACAGTCACACTTAGGTCTTTGTTCTCCAGGGCTCTGCTCCATCCAGTTCACTTCCCTGTCAGTTTCAAGGGGGCAGCGCCATGTGTCTAGGAAGCTTGATCCTTTGAGTCTATTTCTTAAAAAAAATATATATATATATTATTTGCTTACTGTTGCTGTGTTCGATCCTTGTTGCTGTGTGCGGGCTTTCTGTAGCTGCAGTGAGCAGGGACTACTCTCCAGCAGCAGTCTGTGACCTTCTCATTGCTCTGGCTTCTCTTGTTGCAAAGCATGAGCTCTAGGGCACGTGGGTTCAGTAGCTGTGGCCCACCAGCTTAGTCGCCCTGCAGCACGTGGCGTCTTCCTGGATGAAGATGGAATCCCCTGTAATGATTCAGGAACCCCCTGAAATGATTAATTTCAATAAGCACTGCTCTGACTTAGACGACCTGAAGGCAGCACTCCACGAAACGTGTCTAGGAAGATTCTGCATGCTTTCTCTAGTTTGGGTGAGTGGGGCTACTTTCTAACGGCAGGGTGAGGGCTTCTCACTATGGTGGCTTGGGTACGTGGGCTTAGCTGTCCCGCAGCATGTGGAATCTTCCCAGATCAGGGATTGAACTCGTGCCTCCTGCATTGGCAGCTGGATTCCTAACTGCTGGACCACCAAGGAAGTCCTATTTCTTTTTTTAAAAAAATTATTTTATTTTATAAAATAAAACTGGATATAGTTGAGCTTTGTGTCTATTTCTCCTGCATACAGGCTGGTAAAAAGGTACAACATAATCTGTCATCCCTGGTCTCCTATTGGCATTTGTTTTAGCAAGTTTCATAAACGTCTGTTTTTTTTTTTTTTTTTTTTTTACAGAGGAGATCATAGGCTAGGTGGGTCTGGAGACTTGTCAAAGATTTAGTGGCAAAACTAAGGCGAGAACTCAGGCTTCTGCTTCTCCTTTCAGCACCTACATTGCTAAGACCATAGTTTGTTGGAAAAACCATTTTAATGTGAAACAAAGAGAGGCTCTTATGCACCAGGTAGACTCTATTTGCAATGTCTGAAAGAAGTGATTCCCTCTAAGGCCTCAGTCCAAAATGGGAGATGAGGACAGTCTCTGCATGTCAGCAGAAACTCACATCCATTCTAAGGACCTCTCATAATGGTTTAGTTATAGATGTCAATGATACCAAATGTTTTTACCTTTCGTCTTAACCCAAGGTATTTTGTCTGATTTCACTCAATAGATCCAGCTGAATGCAAGCTGGAAGTGTATGATTTTCTTCTGCAGGGACCTTTTTCTGTGTGTATTTTTGGAATGGTTTGTTCTGAGTCATAGCCACATATACCTTCTAGTCGCTTCTTGGCTCAGCCAGAGTTCATTTCCTTTGATATGATGCTGAGTGAAGAGTCTTTTAAATCTTCACCTCTATTCCATAGTTGGTAACAGGGGGTGTTACCTAGGGGTGGGAGGTGGGCTGGATGGATCCCAGTTCATATACTTCATAAAACACTTTGCTGTGGTTAGTAGCATCTACTGCATTGGTATTTCAATTGTTCGGAGAACATACTTAGCATTTTTATCAAAATGAATCCTTGTCTTCCTGTCAGACTTAGTACCGTATCATCTCTTGGCTTGTACTGTTTCTGTAAGAATAATGATTTTTTTTTTCTTTTCAAGTGACATATAGTGACATATAGGTGGCACTAGTGGTTAAAAAAAAAGCCCCGCCTACCCATGCAAGAGACATGAGACATGGGTTTGATCCCTGGGTGGGAAAGAGTCCCTGGAGGAGGGCATGGCAACCCACTCCAGCATTCTTGCCCGGAGAATCCCATGGACAGAGGAGCCTGGCGGATTACAGTCCATAGGGTCTCAGAGTCGGACACGACTGAAGCAACTTAGCATGCACGTACCCACAATTCTTCCGTTAGGGCCATTTCTTTCTTCTGGACAGTATCAAACACTTAAAGCATTCTCTGAGGCTTGATTTTCATTTAAAGGGAACGAAGCAACTCTGTTTTCTTTCTGCCTTTCATCAAGGATTATTAAAAAAAAAAAAAGTGGGGTTGTGCTTAAAGAAAAGAATATTAAACCCTAGGAGAAGAGAGATGTCCTTTGGGCCATTTCATCCCTGGAGCTAATGCTGAGACCAATTAAATGAAAATTTTCTTTGATGAAGCCCTATGGGTGGGCGCATATGTGTCCCTGCTGTCCTCTCTCTGCTTGTCCTAAGAGGATGCACACAGAGATGGGATAACAGCAGAGAGTCAGACTGGCCCGGGCAGCCACAGCCTATCTCTTCTCTCCTAAATCAGTCTCGCCCTTGCTCCCCAGGGTGGGGAGGGGAGGAGAAGCTTCACATCTCCACTCCCTTCTGCCATTAACTAGCAGAGAGCCTACAGGAGACAGAAAGCTACCCACAGAGAAGATGAGCAAAGGGCAACATCAGGGAGAAGAGGGAGGCAGACGGAAGGTTTAGCTCTCTCCTCCTTGTCTTTCATGCCTGAAATCGGTGACCTCCCAGGGGTAGGGATCGGAAGGCTCTGCACAGATGCTAGCCTGTGGCTACCATCCTAACTTACTACAGAATACATGCAGCTTTTTCTTGCAAAGGGAATTGATAGCATACCTTAGCCGAAAAATAACCTTTTCCCTGTGTGGCATTTTTTTTTTCTTTTTAACTTTTTGTTTTTAAGTTTTTGGCGGCATCACAGGGTATGTGGGATCTTCGTTCCCCGACCAGGGATCAAACTTGCATCCCCTATATTGGAAGCATGGCGTCTTAACCACTGAAACACCAGGGAAGTCCCTGCTAGGGTGGCATTTAGACCTCTCATCCATCTCTTGGGGGAAGAAGTCACCTCCTGTATGAGGCCCGTCTCCTCCTTTTCTCCATTGACCAAGGGGCTTGTGGTATCAAAGCAGCCCATCTAGGCTGGCCCTCCCTGTGGCCTCTGCTCTAAGCAGCGCTGCAGCAAGGCAGGCCCTGGCCCCGTCGCAACAGAAGCCAGCCAGGGGCTGATGGCATCCCCAGCCTCCTGGGGGCAGGGGCTGGTACACAGCTGCCGTCCTGCCCACCATGCAGGATATTAGTGATGGCTGCTTTGCTAGAAACACCTCCAAAAGCATTTTCCAGTGCTTTTAGCTTTAGAAAAATGGATCAAAGAATTCCTTTGATTTTAGCATTATGTTCCATGTTGCCACGTGAGCGCAGCTCCTGGGTGGAGGGATGAGAGCTCTGCTTAGTGCGTTTCCAGGATAACTGAAATAGAACCCTTTAAATGCCTACATACTGTTCAAGATTTTACTGTTCTGTACATAACAGTTGATAAGACTTTTTTTCCAAAGATTTGTTTATACACTTTCTTGCCCTACTAATAAACAGAAAATAGTCATACCTCAGTTTATGATTAAGGTTGGACCAATATCTCATTTAGAGATGCACTGTGTCTTTCATTTAGAAGCCATCATAGGATACCTAATTTGTTTCAATAATTCATAAACATGTTTGAATGTGCCTAAAAAGCAATCTCGATGAGCACACAAGAAGGTGTGGATGGTATTTCAGTTTGTGGATGGAAACTGAGAAAGGAGGACTTCCATTTTTGCAGTTTATACCCATGGGGAATAAATATCTTTTTCTTTCCCCTTGAATACATATTATTTGCTTATAAAATAAAATTATTTGCTTATAAATAAAATTAATTTAAAACATTTAAAGTTTGATGTATTCTTAACTTTATATATACAAAGAAATATTAAAGCTAGGGGTTGGGTTCCCAGGTTAGCTCTCAAAAGTCTGCTCACCTCATGTAGAGGAAAATAGTAAGAGTGGAGATTAGCCATCAGCCCTTTGTTGTACTCCGCTTCTGTGGAAAACCTGAGTCCCAGAAATAATTCACCCTGAGCTCCAGAAATATTTCCTTCTTGCTGCTTTCTCTCCATATGTCCCACTTTCTAATAAATGCTGCCCTAGAAATAAGATCTGAGATTACATCCCTGTCTTTAGAGGCCATAGCAGCAGGAAGCCCACTCTCCTTCTGTGGTGGTTGAGTTGCTAATTCATGTCTGACTCTTGAGACCCCATGGTCTGTAGCTGGCCAGGATCTTCTGTCCATGGGGTTTCCCAGGCAAGAATACTGGAGTGGGTTGCCATTTTCTTCTCCAGGGGATCATCCCAACCCAGGAATTGAAGCCGGGTCTCCTGCCTTGCAGGCGGATTCTTTATACCGACTGAACTACAAGGGAAGCCCCAGTAGGAGAGTCAAAAAAAAAAAGGGGGGGACTCCAGCATGCCCAAGCCTTCTGTGTGGGAGAGAAAGGAACATTTCTTCCTCAGCATCCACGGTGTCCAGCACTGTGCTTGGTCTGTTTCACACTTGACCTGCTCAGCTTCTCCCAGCAATACGGTATTAAGTATTATCGTCGGGAAACTGAAGCTCTGGGAGATCTAGTAACAACCCTGTGATTTCTCCCCTAATAATTTGACAGAACTGAGATTCCAACCTATAATATTGTGTACTCTCTTTTATAACTTCCCAGCAGAACAATTTCTTTTTATATTGGAGTATAATTGCTTTGGGCTTCCCTTGTGGCTCAGCTGGTAAAGAATCCACCTGCAATGTGGGAGACCAGAGTTTGATCCCCGAATTGGGAAGATTCTCTGGAAAAAGGAATGGCTACCCACTCCAGTTTTCTGGCCTGGACAATTCCATGGACTCTATAGTCCATGGGGTTGCAAAGAGTCAGACACAACTGAGAGACTTTCACCTTCACTTCACATAATTGCTTTACAATGTTATGTTAGTTTCTGCTGTACAACAAAGGGACTCAGCTATATGTATACATACATCCCCTCCCTCCTGAGCCTCTTCCCTTCATCCCACCCCTCTAGGTCATCACAGAGCACTGATCTGAGCTCCCTGTGTTATACAGCAGCTTTCCACGAGCTGTCTATTTACACATGATAGTGCATATGTCAACGCTACTCTCCCAGTTTGCCTCACCCTCCCCTTCCCCCCACTACGTCCACGTGATCGTTCTCAACATCTGCATCTCTATTTGTGTCCTGCAAATTGAATAGTACCTGTCATGTGGAGTAAAGTAAGTCAGAAAATCAAATATCGTATATTAATGCATTATATATGAATCTAGAAAAATGGAACTGATTAACTTATTTGCAGAACCATTTCTTTATAAGAGGTCTATAAGAATCCAGTTTGAGATATTGCCTAAGGGTAGGAAGGGCTTCTGAACCTATTGGAAGGTGAGCAACATGAGGACAGGAACCCATTCTGACCACTATTGTATCTGCCTTGCCTTGCAGATGCATTGCCTACCATCCTGGCAGCATGGTGTGTATGCTTAGTTGCTCAGTCGTATCTGACTCTTTGCAACCCCATGGATGGTAGCCTGCCAGGCTCCTCTGTCCATGGGAATTCTCCAGGCAAGAATACTGGAGTGGGTTGCCATTCCCTTCACTAGGGGATCTTCCTGACCCAGGGATGGAATCTAGGTCTCCTGCATTGCAGGCGGATTCTTTACCATTTGAACCACCAGAGAAGTATGGTACTTCCCCATAAATATTGTTTAACTAACAGGAAATGTTATTGTTTGCTCTGCTTTGCTTCCTAAGATAGAAAATTGGAAGCATACATTTTAGAAAAATTGTCAACAACAAATATTAAAACAAGAAAAATATTTTTTCATTAACTTTCAGCTGATTAGGAAATTTAAATAACTGAAGGGCTGCAAGAAAAGTTCTTAGCTTATGAGTCATCCATTTATAGGGAACAAATTGAAAGGGAGTCCATTGTGAGTTAGAACAATCTGGCAGGCTCCAGAACCTAATCACCTGGTAGAATATTTGTAATGCTCTTCCTATGGGGAATGGCTGATCCTAATTCCACATAACCGACTTTCAAGGAAACTCTTAGAAAGCAAACCAAGAGGTGGGACCATGTACATTGCTTTTAATTGGAAGCGTAATCTGTGGTTAGTGATTTCTTTCAGTAACTCGAAGTCGTTAAAGAAAAGAGCCTCATTTTCCTCAGTTGTGAAAGAGCATACCATCTAATAATAATTAACATGTACTTGATTTTCAGTGTGACAGTCTCTATTCTACAGGCTCTAAATGCTGTAGTTTATTGCATTCTTGCTACAACCTTATGAGTTAGGTGTAATTATCTCCATTTTTATAGAAAACTAAGGTTAGTAGAAATTAAACTACTAGTTAATAATGAATCTGGTATTAGAGCCAAGGTCTGGTTGACCCCTAACCAGACTGTTGCTCTCATACCAAAGCCCTCTGTAGATTCTCTCTCTTGGAACACAAAGGCTAGTTGCCTCCTGATCTGACGGGGAATTGGAGGCGACTAGTCCTGCAAACACGCCATCTGAGCTCACCTCCTCATGGCATCAGGGAGTCGAAGGCTCCTACTCAGATCAAGAACTGACCGTTGGAATTTGGCAATGCCAAGGTCAGTCTTGACCTTGACAGGAGCTACTCTGGAAGAGTGATGAGCTATAAGCCTGTTTGCCTTTAAGATTAAAGGAAGATGGTGGAAACAATGAGTGTAAACAATTCTTCGATGAATTTTGAGGTAAATTGTCACTGAGACTTGAGATCGGTAATTGGAAGAGAGAGGTAGAGTTGGAAAAATTTTTTTTAAAGATAGAAAGATAGTAGCATAGTTGTATACTGATGGGAATGATCCAGAACAGAGGAGAACATCAACTTAGAGAAGGGAGGGGGCAGAAATCCATGTGAGAGGGCACGGAGGATCTGATACACAACGGAGGAGTTGGCCTTAGCTGGAGAACGGATGGTTCATCCATAGTAACAAGAGAGCAGGAGAGAAGTAAATCAGGCAAACACAGAGGGATTGCTGGGCTGCACTAATGTCCACTTGAGGCTAGTGGTCACACATTGAAAATAAGACCAGTCAGCATGATGCTATGCTTCTCTGATCATGTTTCACTGGGTGCTGGCAGAGAGAAGATAAAGAAATAGATTTTATCAGGGGTATAGTTTTCCCAAAGACTTAGTAGACATAGAGAGAGGTGGATTTGAAGGCACATATAAGAGAAATGATAATAGTAAACCTAGAAACTAGGCTGGTTAAAAGAGAAAAGAATGTCAAGAGGGACAGTAAGGGACACAAAGAAGGTCACAGGATCAGCAAATTACAGGAGCGGTTGGGGTCAAGGAGACATTGGGTGAGGATAACAGGAAGAATAAGCTGGAAAGCTTGGAAGGCTGAGTGATGGTGATAGGAGAGTGGAATGCTTGGTGTTGAGATTACAGATGGTGTTACTAGGAGGGCAGGAAGCTGGGATAGCTGGAGCTGCAGGAAGGGAGAGGATGTTGAAGAGCTGAGAGACCAGAGTATGAGAAGAATCCACTGGTAGATTTGGAAATAAAAATTACCATGGGAACGGTATTGGGGAACGTGACAGTGAGCCAGATGCCAACACCTTCAAGAAATGAGGTAGAATAACACAGAGGCCTGTAGACGGCTGCAGTGAGTAAAGGTCGTGGACAACGTGCTCTGTTATTTTCAAGGAGAGCCAGGTTTCCAGCAGAGTGAGGAGTTGAAAGAAAGTTTGACGAACCATGAATGAAAGTGAAAGTCGCTCAGTCGTGTCCAGCTCTTTGGGATCCAGTTCATGGAATTCTCCAGGCGAGAATACTGGAGTGGGTAACCATTCCCTTCTCCAGGGGATCTTCCCAACCCAGGAATCGAACCGGGGTCTCCTGCATTGCAGGTGGATTCTTTATCAACTAGCCATCAGGGAAATCCATGAATTCCTGAGAGCAAATGGAGGTTTTCAGGAGATGGGAGGGGATGTCTTGATATGGCAAACATACACCCAAGCACATTCACTTCTTGGATTTCAGAGCTCAGACTGTCAGGAGTGGGGAAAACAGAAGAGGATAGAGAGATAGGCTAGGCAGTTCAAGAATGGTTGCTTTGGGGAGTCCCTTGCCCTAGTGGTTAGGATTCTGGGCTTTCACTGCTGTGGCCCTGGTTCAGTCCTTGGTCAGGGAACTGAGATATCCCTCAAGCCGCTCTCAGGGCAGCCAACAGAAAAGGAAGAAGAAGAACGGTTACCCTGGTGTGGAAGGAGGACAGTCTCAGCCTGGTCCCTGGCCATTCCTCTGTGGGTACTGGGGCCAGGGTGCCTTCTTTCTGTTCTCCACGGTAAATTGTAGACTGACCATAGAACACTCAGAGATGACCGAGGTTTACAGAATGAGAGCACCTCAGCACAGGCCCATGGGCCCTTGGGCTGCTGCAGCTGGCGATCTGATCAGTCTGAGACTGTAGAAGGTCCCCGGTTCGTTGCCCAGACTGTTACCTCTCCAACTATCAGTGTCCAAGGCCGGGGACGGAGAATAGAGAGCCGTTTTCTATGTCTGCGCCTTCCTTCCTCTGCCTCCTCCCAGCATCTCTAGAGCACTTTCCCATAGTCCAGGGCCCTCCTGAGTGAGGTGTCAGTCTGTCCCGATAGGAAACACATAATCCATCTGTACAAGTTATTCAGGCCACTGACCCAGGGAGGGAGATTCCCGCAACCTGACATCAATTTCTTTAGGACCTACAACTCAAACTTTCAGATCCAAACTTTTGTTTCTACATTCTGTACGTGAAACTGCTCAACTCTTTTTATATTAGAAGGAATATGGCTCTGCTCTTTCCTGATACGTGTAAGCGCGCGCGCGCGCAAACACACACACACACACACACACACACACACACACAGTATAACAACAGTGCGCAGTCATATATAAGTTACTTAACTTCTGAGCCTCAGTTTCCCTATCTGTGAAATGAAGGCATATTATCTTCCCTGCTAGTCTCTTAAAAGGAAGAAATATTGCTTGGAGTGGAGTCAAAATTCAGGTTCAAAGGAGAGGGTTGGGGGCGTTGGAAACCCTTCCTTGCTGCAGGGAATATTCAAGCTCTGAAACTCCTGCCTTTCCCCGGGAGAAGCAAAGCAAAAAAACAAAAACAAAAACGATTTCTCAAGCATGGGAACAGGACAGACATAATACAAAAATGCTGCAGAAATCGTTTTACAACTGGTTACCCGCTCTTTTGTCATAAATGGTTAGAGAGAGTGGGGGTGGGGAAGATGCCCTCCCACCGGGAGTCGGGAGGCAGCGCGCGAGCCACTGCCAAGCGTGAAGGCCGCGGTCTCCTAGCAACGGGTAGTGGGGATGCGCAAGGGCGCTCCATCGGGTGGGCGCAGGGAGCTCGCCGCCGCCGCCGCTGCGCGCTCTCGGGCCTCCCGGACCCGCCAGGAAACTTTGGGGCTCCTGGGCGCCGGGCGTCAACACTAGACCCGGGGGACGCCGCGATGCGCCCCGCAGGCTGAGCGCAGAGGGGGAGGTCGCTGCCTGGCGCGGCCGGCCTGGGGGATCCATGGGCTCGCACCTACGGAAAGTTGGCGCACACTTGCGTGCGCCCAGAAGACGCTTGGTTCCTGGGCCGAAATGCTCCCCGCCAAGTTTCTTTAACGATTTCTTCCCCCCAGTGGATCTGGCATCTGGAACTCCGTGAGGCCCCGGGTTCACGGATTCCCGTCTCTGGGAGAGAGAAACGCGCGCTTTTCTAAGGGATCTGCGCGGTAACTGATTTTTAATCGATTAGCCCTGAATGGTTGAGATTCTATTTTTGTTTTCTGCTTTTCTTCTTCCTCCAGACAACGAGTTTGTGGAAGCCTCTCCCGCGCCCTACAGCCCGGAGGAGTTTGGTAAGTCTGCCCTTTTTGCCTTTTCTTGTTCGAACCCAGCCTGGGAATCGCGAATGTGGAGTCCAAGCCCGAGGGGCGGAGAGAAAGGGCTGGCTGGGGGACTCTGGCCCTGCTGCACGTTCCTTTTGCGGTGAGAACTGGCCTTTTCCTGGAGCGTGTGCTTTGGAGGTGGCGGGGGAGGGGAGTGTGTGTGAGTCGGCTGTGAGTGTGTGTGTGTGTGTGTGTGTGTGTGTGTGTCCTGGTCTTTGCTCATGCTCCCAGGAGCGCGCCACAGCAAACTTCCTGATCAGCGGGCCCCTGCAAGCAGGCGGTCTCATCCTGCCTGGAAAGATGCAGCTAGCAGGTAAATGCCACAAGGACATCGTGTGGCTACTCCCTAACCTGAATTTAATGAAGTCCAGGGCCAGAAACGTTCTGGTAATTAAATTTCAAGACCTTGGAGCTGCGATCGTCCTTGACGTCTGCTTTTCCTCCAGGTGTCTGGGAATAGGGCATTTCATCCTCTTCCGCCTGTCATTCTAAGTGTAGATTTGTGGTGGGTGAGCCAGGACACACTTGTCAGAGACAGACTTCCTCCCGTGAAGAGAAAGACATTTGCATTGTTGGGATACCTCCGCGTATTCCTGTCACCCAGCCTCATTTCGTAGCTCAGTAGTTGACGGTTTTTGGTGTTGGTTTTCTTTCTCATTCTCGGTTTCCTTAAGCCGCTAACAATCTGGGCTGTCAAGTCTGTCTCTGCTGTTCTTTTATCACCAGCTTGAACATCTCGCCTTCCTTCCATGAAATGACAGCTGTTTAAGAATGTTTATCCACAGTGAGGCTCTGAGCCTTGGGTACCATGTGTCTGATCATCCTTTCCTCCTTGTCTGTGTGTCCTCGGCAAGACCCACGCTGGCTGAAGTTAATTAAATTCCACCGCAGCAAGGACTTTCATCCATGTCTAGGAGCCAGGCCCCCAAAATAGGTCTGGATCAAGGGAGGCATTCTGAGGCAGGGAAGAGGACCTTGTTTTATTCAGAAAATGTGTTTCTGACAAGTTATGAAGCAATCACATCTCTGGAAATGGAATCACAAATTAAATGCATGAACAAAACTAGCTTCTGAAGGAACACTGTGGTGAGCCTTTTTATGAAATGGAAATGACATCTAAACCATAGCTTTGCATGAAGCAGTTTCTGAAGAGGGCAGATTCTTGGTGATCTGCTCTATACGTGTCTACTTGTGTGTAAATGACACCAGCATTGGTGCTTTACGTGGGACAGAAGCTGTTTGGTTCTCTTAAATTATAGATAAGTGTCAGCCATGGCAGAATGAGCATTCCTTCCTCCAGAAACCACCTGTATAAACACGTAATTGTTTGCATTGGCAGAGTGATTTATGTACCTGAAAGGCCCAGGTGATTGATCCTCTTTTGTTTCCATCTCTCCCTTTGGGACTAACACAGCCCGGATGGCCCAGCTGATCAGTAGGGGGAGCCCTTCAAATCAGCAGTAGAAATTCAGAAAACAGCATTTTTTTCCCCCTTCAGCTTCTCTGTGGGGAAAGCCCCTTTTTCATGAGGAGGTGAGAGTGTTATAGGAATCATGGGGTTCCCTCCTGGGCTCTGGGATGCAAGATGATTGAGAATACAAAATAATATAAAATACAGAGTCAGAGTTTGAGACCAAGTTTCTGGCTGCTATGCCTTCCTTAGGCTTGTGCTCAGTC
This sequence comes from Ovis canadensis, assembly GCF_042477335.2. Taxonomy (NCBI): domain Eukaryota; kingdom Metazoa; phylum Chordata; class Mammalia; order Artiodactyla; family Bovidae; genus Ovis; species Ovis canadensis. Next base: position 23,434,034 of record NC_091259.1, on the reverse strand, counting down.
GTGTCCGACTCTTGCAATCCATGGACTGCAGCCCACCAGGTTCCTCTGTCCATGGGATTCTTCAGGCAAGAATACTGGAGTCGGGTGCCATTTCCTACTCCAGGAGATCTTCCCGACCCAGGGATTGAACCCGTGTCTTCTGTGTCTCCTGCGTTGATGGGGAGAGTCTTTACCACTGAGCCACCTGGGGAGCCGTGCCTGCTTTAGTAGATCTGTTAACCAGTCTGTTTTCTCATCTTTGCAAAGCAGGGGTTGTGCCAAGCAGCGTCTAAGGCATCACCCAATTCCAGCCTCCTGAAATCTTAAGCCAAAGGAGGCGTGTGGCTGTTGGATGTTTATTATTTACACCGGGTGCCATGCTGCTTGGGTGCATGGTGTCTCCAGATGGATTTCCTCTTCCTGACAGAGCAGCTCACTGGATGAGACTACATTGTTTCCATGCTATTCAGGTCAAAGAGGGAGCTGGCATTTTTTTCCTTGGAAAGAATCGTGATACTTTTCGGTGCTTTCCTTAGACACACAGCAGGAAAGATTACCCTACAGCAGTTGGTGAACTTGTCAAGCAGCCATTCTTTCTGAAGCACAAAAGAACACAGATTTACCCCTTGGCCAGGATCTTAGGGACCTGGAGAAGAGATGGAGGGAGGCCATGAAGACTTAGTTTGAATTCTATCACTGCACTTACCTGTGACCTTGGGCAGATGACAAAACTGCTCTGAGCCTCGGTTATCTCTCAGCCTAATAGCAGACCTTGCGTGACTGTGGTCAATGGTGTGTGTAAAGTCCTAGCCCCACATGTTGTACGTGCAGATATTCAGAAAGTGCTATGGCTGTTAATTTATTATTATTATTATTCAGTTAAAATACACATTTCCAATACATAAAGTATGGACTAGCTCTCACCAATTGTCCCAACCTATTAACTGAAACCATTTTTATTTCTAGAAATTCCTCTGTAATTTGCTTATTCTTCAAACAGATGCTCAGAAATGGTGATCAGGTTATTTGAATTATTTAGTGATTTGTTTTGGAGCTGCATGTGGAATGGTGTTCCATTGAGGGTCTTCAGTGACAGTCCCACTACTTTTTTGAGATGCGATAGGTAGTTTGTTTCAACTCCAAATTTTCATATCAGTCTCCAAATAAGCTATGCTAGCGCTTTGGGGCATTTATTCTCAGTGTTGCAGCAAGATCCCGTAATGAATTTAAGTAACCAAAAAGGGGTTTTTGTTCCCCTGCACTCCTACTTTCTGCCCTCTGACCACCCTGAGGCATCTCTTATGCCCCCCAGAAGTTCGTCACACTTCCTGTTTCTTAGGCCTGTGAGTAAAATAAACTTTTATTTCCCCCTACAAAACAAAAAGGAATTTTTGAAAAGGCAGTGAAAATAGGAGTCTAACTCGAGACGAATGCTGTATTGAAGGTGACTTCTGATGCAGAGTCCAGAAATATGCCCTCTCTCCTGTGATGGTACCATTTTCTAGAGGCAAAATTGCATCTTCTCTCCATAGCCTTTCTATAGCCCCATGTGTGCGTAGAAATGATGGCCATCGGAGAGGGTAAGAGAGAATGCATGGAGAGTTGGAATGAAGCCAGGTGTGATCATGTCTGCCCCTGTCTAGTACCCTTTATCAACTTCCTACTACCTAGAAGATAGACATTCAGTTAGCCATGGGGTAACGCCCACCATTTGCATCATCCCCGCTCACCCTAACCTCTGTTTACATTGAACGACGGGACAGTCTAAATGCAGCTCTGGCTACATAATACTGCCCCTTCTCTCTTCCTTTCCTGGCTGGCTCCTAGCCTTCCTTCAACACTTAGGTCATGAGTCACATGCTCCTAGGGATTCTCCACCCTGCTCATTAGAATCAGGGGAGCTATTAAGAGTCCTAAGACCAATTCGTAACCCTGACCAATTACATTAGAATCCCTGGAGCGTGGACCTAAGCATCCGTATTTTATCACTGTATGTTTTAAAAACCGAATCCCAAGTTATTCTGGTGTGTAGCCAGGGTTGTCGGCTACTGTATGCGGTTGTGGCCACTTCATTCTTCTTTGCAGATCTAGCAGCCAGCCCAGTACCTGGTACAGGAAATGCTTATTGAATGAGCGAAGGAGGGTCACCTCTGAGGTGCTTTGTTTTTTCATCGTTGTATATTCCTAAGACTGAACTGTCTGTTTGTCATACCAATGCCTTGGGGCACTTGTATCCTTTGACCTGTATCTCTCTCATCTATTCATTCCTTAGGCTTAATCAGTTTATCTTGTTTCTTAAAAATGGAAATTTTAAAGCCACTTTTTAATATAAAAGTAGCACATGCTTACTTTAGAAAATTTGGACATTAGGAAGAATGGAAGAGAGTCCACTCCCTTACCACTGAAAAGGACATGGACATGGATGGGTCGCTGTTTCCTTAACTTTCCCTAATTTGCTGCCCTTTAGGGTTTCTTAACCCTCTGAAATGCCTCAGTGTGTTCAGTTGATGCTCTTTTTTGCTCAGACTCTGTGAACTTTCCTGAGTCCCCAAAGGAATGTTCATGGGAATAGCATTCTTGAGAGATCAGGCCAGTGCCCCAGGGCCAGTGTACCATGAGAAAGGGTTTTCTTGTACTATTCTTGCCTTCCTTATTCAAGCAGGATGTAGGGGCTTTATGACAATAATTGGTAACAGTTGTGTAACTTCTTTAAAACAGTAAATGTTTGCCAGCCCACCCCTTGCCCTCCTAAAACAGGGGCTAAGACTGCACTGCTGGATAATAGTACTCACGTCTGTCAGAGTGCAGCAACTGGGAAGTATGAAAATAGTCAGAATAGACAGACGAACTGCTGCTGTAACAAACAAGCTCAAATGTCAGTGAACACCATAGAGGTGGTGTTTGTTGCTTGTATTGTAGTCAAGTGTTGAGTTGTCGGAGGGCTCTGATCCATGTGGTCATGGAGAACCCCAGGCTCCTTTCCTGTTTTCATCCATCCTACTCTAGAACATCACGTTCCTTCACTGGATGCTTTACATGCTTTTGGCAGACAAGTGAATCAGGTGAGCGGGACAAAGGTACGCTCACTGATGGTTGTCTCAGCCTGGGGGTAGCACACTCACCTTCCCTCCAATTCCAGAGGTGGGAGCTAGTCCCACAGCCTCACGCAGATGGAAGGAGGCTGGGAAATGTAGTCTAGTAACAGGGGGAGCCTGTTGGGCTGCCGTCTATGGGGTCGCACAGAGTCAGACATGACTGAAGCGACTTAGCAGCAGCAGCAGCAACAGCCAGAAAGAAGAGGAGCGCACTTGCATTGGTGATCACTAACCACCTCTACCGGTCACGTCTCCTACTGCTTTAACCACAGTGACTGAGCTACATCCTGGTCTTTGTATTGTTTAAGTTACTGGTTCGGCTGCTACAACCAAGGCTAAAATAACAGTGAGTGAAACAAGAAACAAGTTAAATTGTCTTTCACTTGGAGCATAAGCAGTTCAGCACTGATATAGTGGCTTCGCCATCCTCTGATAACTTCAAATGGAGTTTCCCTGCCGTGGGCTAAGGTGGCTGCTTCAGATCGCACCATCACATCCCACATCCCCGTCTATAGGACAGAGAGAAGAAAAGTGGAGGGTGTTATCTAAAAGCTGCTCACATTGTTTCATTTGCATTCCTTTGGCCTGAACTCTAGTCAGATGGCCATACCTTGCCCCAAGAAGGCTAGAAAATCTGGGTGGGAGTAAGTGGAGTCTATTAGTGGAAGGATGACTGAGCCGGATGCAGGGGGAAAAGGTGCTGGATAATGAGTAATCTTTTCAGTCAGTTCTAGGGTGCATGTCTTAGTGGTTGAGAGCATGAATTCAGAGTCATACTGCGTGGGCTTCAGTTTGATCCCACCTCTTATTTGCTCTGTGACACTGGGCAGGTCTTGTCATCTATATGTCTGTTTCCTAGTCTATAAACTCACGTGTCAGCTCTCTTCTGATGCTCTTCCAGACCCACTTACCATCCTTCACCACCCTGCTCACTGCCCTGGAAAACTTACCTTTCTGGATGGACACCCCTGGCTTCCGTTTTGGCCAGTGAAAGGTACCACCAGGATGTGGGAGGGTGGAAACGAAGGCATGTCAAGGTACTTAGTCCCTTCCCATGGGGCTGTGGGATGACATGGCTGGATCAGTCTAGGCCACTGCTTGCTCTCCTGCAGCGTCGGATCCTGCTGGGTTCTGGAACCTCCCCTTCTGAATGAGGGGTGGCAGCCACACCCAATCTGGCTCGCCCCAGGCTGCTCCCCCATCGCCTGTTTTCCCTTCTCCCTGCCCATCACACTCTCATCAGCAGGCCCTTCAACCACTTTTTTTAGAGTATACCACCCATTTCCTGTTGGGACTCTCTCTGATATGATAGGGCTAATAATAGTACCAGCCTCAGACCATAGTGGTGAGGAGCAAATGGGTTTTAGAAGGAACACTTGAATGTCGTCGTTGTTGTTGTTCAGTCACTCAGTTGTGTCTGACTGTTTGGGAACCCAGAGACTGCAGCATATAAGGCTTCCCTGTCCTTCACTATCTCTTGGAGCTTACTCAAACTCGTGTCCATCACGTCAGTGATGCCATCCAACCACCTCACCCTCTGTCGCCCCTTCTCCTCCTGCCCTCAGTCTTTCCCAGAATCAGGGTCTTTTTCAATGAGTTGCCTCTTTGCATCAGGTGGCCAAAGTATTAGCACTTCAGCTTGAGAATCAGTCCTTCTGATGAATATTCAGGGTTGATTTCCTTTAATATTGATTGGTTTGATCTCCTTTGCAGTCCAAGGGACTCAAGAGTCTTCTGAATGTCGTAACCATCATTAAATGTTTACTATGTTTCATGTCCCTGGACGAATGCCCTGATCCCTACAGGCATGGTCAAGCCTTCTGAAAGACCTGGTTTTTGACATAAATTAAATAATATGGCCACTCATCTCCTCTTCTGCACCCTGTGTTAAGAGGATGCAGCAAGAGGTTGCAGATCTGTTCCTGCAACCAAAGTTTCTTCCTTCTCATCATGTGGGGAGAAATAAGGAGAAAAGTCCCAGACCTTTATTATTATTCACTTACCCTGTGCTGGGCTCTGTACGGGTGTAAACAGTCTACCCAGCTTCCCAGCTTGGAGTTTAAATCATACCAACCACATTGATAGCCCAATAACAATTTCCAAGGATTTTCCTGTGCATATTACTAACAAATTGGGCTTCCCTGATGGCTCCTGCCTGTAGTGCAGGAGACCTGGGTTCAATCTCTGGGTCGGGAAGATCCCCTGGAGAAGGGAATGGCTACCCACTCCAGTATTCTTGCCTGGAGAATCCCATGGACAGAAGAGCCTGGCAGGCTAGTCCAAAGGGTTGCAAAGAGTTGGACATGACTGAGCAGCTAAGCACACATTACTAACAAATCAAGTCTTTTTCTAAGGCTACCCTCTAATTTTAAGCCCAGTAATTCTCAGGGGTGCTTGTTCACATCCACAGAGTCAGTTCTGATTGTTCCAGTCTTTTGCCAAGGGAGCTGGAATCCAGATACACCTTATTGAGGCCAGTGGACACCTTGGTAACTGCTCACAACCTCTTTCTCCAGAAACCAGTGACCCCACGACATAGCCATCACTGCTGCTGCCTCTACTCAGGACAGAATCCAGGGCTTGGCGTTCACCTGCCTGGAGCCTAACTGGTTTCCCAGTGACCTGCCTTGTGCTGGCCAAAGGGCCAAGGGCACCCCTCTCCAAATGCTATAGAGTTAACCCAGGGCTTTCTAGTCACTACACAAGTCCCCACTCACCTAGGGGCTGGGATTAGGTTGGCCACATGCCTGGCTCTGAGCTGGTCCTTAAACGGCCAGGGCCGTTCACTCCACCCATGGATCTGTCCCAGATCTCTGCAGCTTTCGAAGCCCGTCTGGCCTGCCTTCCTCCTCCCCTGGCCGTGGCTTCTGAGAGGGAGGGAGTTTTCACTCCAGTTTAACTTTTCTCAGGATGATTGACTGTGGAAAATTCAATTCTCTTCACAGGAAACCTCACCCTACCGCAAGGCGCGGTCTGGCCTCCTGGCTCCAGCAAAACAATTACAGAGTGGCTCACCATTGTTACAGTTTCCGAAATCTGGGCACTCAGCCTCTTGCATGATTGATCTCCTTGAGTTTATCAGTTCCTTTCAAATGCAAAAGAACTCGGTGAGGCAGAAGGAATTATCTTCACCTCATGGAGGAGGAAACAGAGGCTCAGAGGGATTAAGTTATCTGCCCCACGTCCCTCAGCTAGTTAGAGGGAAAACTTCCACTCGAAATAGAATTTCTGGCTCCAGAAACAAGTCTGTTTCTTGGAGAGGAGAATATAGAAGTTGCCCTCCTCCCAGAGGGATTGAAGAAGGAAATGGCAACCCACTCCAATATTCTTGCCTGGAAAGTTCCATGGACAGAAGGGGCCTGGCGGGCTATAGTACACAGCATTGCAGAATCAGACACAACGGAGCATGCATGCAGGAGGATTTGGTTTCTATAAATGATGTAAAAGTAACTGGCACAGGGCTTGATTACACAGTAGAAGCCTGTCCAATACGTTCTGGTTGAGTAAATGAATGAATAGTAGATGCGCAAAGCCATATGTGTGTGTGTGTGTGTATATATATATATATATATATATATATATATTTCCTTTAGACCACCAAATAATGATTAATATATTATAAAGGAATTTTCCATAATGGGATCTGAAACGGCAATCAGAAAAACTCTTCCTAGCTTCCATCATCCAGTTCCAGCTCTCCTATCCGTGTTTCAGCAGCGCGGAGCCGCTGGGACAGGAAAGCTCTTACCGTTTCCGGATGGTGCCAACGCCATTTCTAAGGAAACCAGAGCTTGGCGGCCTCGCAGTTTGGGGCAGGGCAGGGGCAGCCTGGAGGGGAATGTCTGAAAGTGTAACTGAGGGCAGGTGGACCCCGGCCTGGGTGTAAAACTCATCCCAGTTCCCCTGGTGTTTGTCGGCGAAGTGATACTGCTCACTGCGCAGGAGGCAAGGTCTTATTTTGAGGTGTTTTCCTTGGGAGAGAGAATGGAGTAGGCAGGAGAAAATGAGAATCACTTTTGGCGAGGGGGAGCGGCGGATAAGTGGTTATCTGTGCTGTGCTGTGCTGTGCTGTGCTAAGTCGCTCCAGTCGTGTCTGACTGTGACCCCATGGACTGTAACCTGCCAGGCTCCTCTGTCCATGGGATTCTCTAGGCAAGAATAGTGAAGTGGGTTGCCATGCCCTCCTCCAGGGGATCTTCCTGACCCAGGGATCGAACCAAAGTCTCTTAACATCTCCTGCATTGGCAGACAGGTTCTTACCGCTAGCGCCACCTGGGAAGCCGAAATGGTTGTCTATCTAGGCTAAAAGGGCAAAAGAGGTATGGAATAGTGGGATAAAAGACACACACACACACACAGAATGGAAAGGACATTTTCCTTGCCAAAGAGATGTTTTACTAGAAAAATATAGGACTGTGTCCATTTATTCCTGAATGTTAAACACAAACCACTTAGAAATGATGATATTTCATCAACTGTTAAAGACTTTCCGAGTCTAAAGAGTGTTAAATAACCTGCTTGATCTGTTCGAGAATGCTGTGATTACGGGTTTCTGGGTCACATTTGTACTGGATGATCTTTCTGGAATATGTCCTGTCTGTTTGGGTTTCTTTCAAATCAGTCGTGCCCCCTGGGGTGGGCATATTAAAGTGGCCTGCTGGGACTCTTCGGCTCTCTCTCTCCTGGGTGTCCCTCCCCTTTTCTCCTTTCTCCCCGCGTCTGGATCCCTGTATACCCTCTCCCCAGTGTCTGCCTCAGTTCCCCTCTGTCTTTTCCTCTCCCTTCACCCTCTTGCTGCCTCCTTCCTGTTCCCATCTGAAGCTGAAATACAGACAGAAAAGCCAGTGCTTGCCTTGCCAGGGCCCTCTGCCAGAAAAATGGAACAGGTCAGATTATTAAAAAAGGATTAAAAAAGAATGCTCTTTGGCAAAATGGGGGAAACAGATGTTCAGGGGTGGTTTTGCTGTCTCGGGCTGTCAGTTGAAACACCTTCCTTACAGAATAGCTAGATGTGGGCATTCATCATCATGTCACATATGTGGTGGTTTTAACATCAAATCTGTGTATGTATATGTATTTGTCTCTGCTCAACTCTCATCCCGCCGTCACCTTTGTAGCCCCAAATCCAGAGTAGGCAAGATTACTGATCACCTGCTAGCAAGGTTTATTTTCACCCTCTTTTCAGAAGGGTTATTTTTTGGGGGGGGCCCTAGAAAATTTTATTGTATCTATTTACAAATATTTTTATTGAAATATAGGTGACTTACAATGCTGTGTTGGTTTTCAGGTGTACATCACAGGGATTCAGCTCTCTCTATATCTATCTATCTATCTATCTATATATAATTTTTCAAATTCTTTCCCCTTATAGGTTATTACAAGATATTGAATTCCCTGTGCTATACAGTAGACCCTTGTTGGTTACCTATCTTATGTACAGTAGTGTGTATAATCCCAAACTTCTAATTTATCCCTTTTCCCACTTTCCCCTTTGGTAGCCACAAATTTGTTTTCCACGTCTGTGCGTCTATTTCTGTTTTATAAATAACTTCATTTGTACTAATTTTTTTTAGATTCCACACATAAGCAATTTTGGTCTTTGTCTGACTTACTTCACTTAGTATGGTAATCTCTAGATCCACCCGTGTTGCCCCAAATGGTATCATTTCATTCTTTTTTAAGGCTGAGTAACATTCCACTGTATATATACCACATTGTCTTTATCTGTTGATGGCCGCTTAGGTTACTTCCTAAGGTCTTAGGCCTTGGCTATTGTAAGTAGTGCTACAGTGAACATTGGGGTGCGTGTATCTTTTCTAATCGCAGTTTCTCTGGGTGTATGCCCAGGAGTGGGATTGCTGGATTTTAAGTTAAGCTCTGTTTTTAGTTTTTTAAGGAAGCTCCATACTGCTCTCCATAGCACCAACAGTGTAGGAGGGTTCCTTACCACACCCTCGAAGGGTTTCTTTTAAAGACCACCAGGAAGACTGGACAATGGAGCTGCTTTCAGGTCACTGTTTAACAGTAAATATCTTATGGAACTTCAGGTTCTTCCAGGTGGCTCAGCAGTAAAGAATCTGCTTGCAATGCAGGAGCCTCAGGAGATGGGGGGTTCAATCCCTGGGTCGGGAAGATCCCCTGGAGAAGGATATGACAACCCACTCCAGTATTCCTGCCTGAAGAATCCCATGGACAGAAGAGCCTGGTGGGCTATAGACCATAGGGTTGCAAAGTCGGATATGACTGCAGTGACCTAGCATGCACTCACAGGTTCTTAAGAAAATAGAGAAGGAGCTTGTGTGTCAGAACCTGGTCTGAGATGAACCATATGGAAAGTTCATGGTCGAACTCTGGGACCATATTACAAGCTGGGACTTGTAACCTGTCAGGGCTCCTTTGCTTCTGTCTGCCAAAGGACCGGCTGTTGATCAAAAATGGAAGTCCATTTTGTAGCCCTGGTGGTGGGCCAGCCACCCACCTGAGAACTCAGATTTATCTCCTTTAAAAAACTATTTTCCTTTTGGCTCTAAAAGCCATTTCCACCATAGACTCAAAAGAGAGATTCCAGATTCTGAACATTTTCATAGACTAAGGAGCGTAGCCAGCAGTGTCTGTCCTGGGCAGATGCACGTGTGGGTTAACCTCACGTGCCCACCTGCCGGCTCCTTCTCCAGTGGTTCTCCTTGTCGTGTAGGAGTGTAACCAGGACCCAGTGAGTCAGCGCAACTAAAGCACATGGAACAGTGCCCGACAAATGGCCAGCATTTACTAAACGTCACCCTCATTCCACTGCTTTCCTTTGTTCCTGCCTTCCTTCACGTCCCTCGTCACTTTCAAGTATGCTTTCCTTCCCTGAGCTCCATTCTGTTTCTTCTCCCCTGTTCTGTCATCTGTACTGGTGCTTAGTCGCTCAGCTGTGTCCGACTCTTTGCGATCCCATGGACTGTAACCCACCAGGCTCCTCTATCCATGGAATTCTCCAGGCAAGAATACTGGAGTGGGTTGCCACGCCCTCCTCCAGGGGATCTTCCCAACCCAGGGCTAGAGCCCAGGTCTCTTGCATTGCAGGCAGATTCTTTACCATCTGAGCCACCAGGGAAGCAACACTGAAAGAAAAGAACAAACTGGATCAATCACAAAGGTATAAAGCTAGAGCCACCACAGGCCCAAAGAGTGCCTTAGAGCAAAATAGAAAAAAGCATGCTCTCCAAGTGGATGAAAAGCAGAGACTGTGTTCCCAGTTTCATGAGTAGAGGGCAAGCTAGATTCTGGCTCCACGCCTCTGTTTCATACACACCCTCAGCCAGGCACTCTTGTGCAGTGAACAGCTTATGTAACTGGACATGGTAGCCCTCATCCCCAACCTTCTCATGGATTTTTTTTCCCCCTCCTTTTCTGGGAGCTCTTTCAGTGTTGTGTAAATACAAGAAAGCCCAAATTCTTCTTGGAGTAATTCTGTAAAAGCGATTTCCCCCAGGACTTCCCTGATGGTCCAGTACCTGGGACTCCCTGCTCCCAGTGCAGGGGGCCTGAGTTCAATCCCTGGTCAGAGAACTAGGTCCCAAAAGCTACAACTAAAAGATATGGCACACTGCAATGAAGAATCAAGATCCTGCAGGTCACAGCTGAGACCTGGCACAGCCAAATAAATAACCAATTATACAAGAAATTTCCCCAAAATTATTTACACATTTTCCCGAAGTTCTGATCTCCTGAATAAAAGCTATGTCTAAAGCTTGGCAATACTTATGCCAATAGTTAACTAAAATTTATTTACTCCAGTTCAAATGGCTTTATAAAATGCAGTATATTAATAATAAAAAGAGTTGGGACTTCCCTGACAGTCCAATGGTTGACAGTCTCCTCCTTGCAGTGCAAGGAACATGGGTTCGATCCCTGGTTGGGGAACTAAGATCCCATATGCCTTGGGGCAACTAAGCTCATGTACCTCGACTACTAAGCCCAAAGACCACAGATAGAGAGCCTGCACCCTGCAACAAAAGACCCTGGATGCCGCAACAAAGATCTCACATCCCACAACTAAGACACAGTGCAGCCAAATTAATTAATTAATTAACTTTACAAAGAGCTAGTTTTTGTGGAGTGCCTTTCATGTATTAGGTGTCTCACTAAGAACTTTATGTCAGGCATCTCAAAACAATCCTGTGAAGTAGGTGCTGAGGTAGGAGATTTCCCTGACTTGACAGGTGGAGAGCAACAGTTTAGACAAGCTCAGTAACTTGCCAAGTCACATCTGGGGAGTCGGGGAGCCAGGGCTTGAGCCAGTTCTGTTCTCTCTTGCTGGAATTCCTAACCTCTGTCCTCAACTCTGGAGCAAATTATTAGAACCCGGACTCTTGATTCTCAGTGGCAGATTCTTGGAAGAACCATGATTTGTATCCAGGCTTGTTCTTATTAAGTTACTAAGTCATGTCACACTCTTTGTGACCCCATGGACTGCATCACGCCAGGCTTCCCTGTCCATCACCATCTCTTGGAGCTTACTCAAACTCATGTCCATCAAGTCGGTGATGCCATCCAACCATCTCATCCTCTGTCATCCCCTTCTCCTCCCACCCTCAATCTCTCCCAGCATCAGGGTCTTTTTCAGTGAGTCAGCTCTTCACATCGGGTGGCCAAAGTATTGGAGCTTCAGCTTCAGCATCATTCTGTCCAATGAATATTGATTTTCTTTAGATTGATTGATTTGATCTCTTTGCTGTCCAAGGGCCTGTTTGACTATAATATTATGGGCTGACCCATTTATAATACTGCCTACAGCTTACCAGACACAGCAGGCTGGGCTTGGAGACATGAGGGTGAATAAGACCTAATCCTTCCCTCAGAGACTTGATAACCTAACTCGAGGAGAAAGCTCAACAGACAGAAAAATTTACAATTTAGGAGCTCTGGCTTCTCTAGGCCAGTGGGCACCTACTGACTGTGTGACCTTGTGCAAGTTATCTGACCTTTCTAGGCCTCAGTTTACCCATCTTTGGTATGGGAAGGCAAATACTTCATGGGGTAGAGCTGCACTTATTCACTCAGTTGGGTCCAACTCTTTGTGACCCTTTGGACTGTAGCCTGTCAGACTCCTCTGTCCATGGATTTCCCAGGCAAGAATCCTGGAGTGGGTTGCCTTTTCCTCCTCTAGGGGATCTTCCGGACCCAGGGATTGAACTAGTGTCTCCAGTCTCTTCTCTGCAGGTGGATTCTTTACCTGCTGAGCCATCAGGGAAGGGATTAAATGAGATGATCTATGCAAACTATGTGCTTAGCACATATTAACAGTTGGCACTCCAGGAGTGTTTTCAGTTACTTTTTATGATGATAAGTGCTATGAGGGAAGTATTCAAGGAGGTGTGGGACCCCAGGGAAGATGAGCCTGACTCAGCCATGGAGGTCAAGGGGAAACCAGGCAAGCTTCCTGGAGGAGAGCCACCCTTCACAGCATGAGCTGCAAGAGGAAAGATATAGGGCGTGAACAGGTTATGTCTGTGTTAGAACAGCTGGGGGCAGCTAAAGTCAACTCCTCCTCTGGGCTCCCTGAAATTGAGTTCTGAATGCTGGGGTGCAGGTGAATGAGGCAGGATCTTCTCCCTGGTACAAGCCCAGTCTGAGCATGGAAACTCTACAAAGTGAGACTGTAACCTCATTAACCCCTTCCTCAAATTCTGTGCACATCGTGTGGGGTCTGTTTGTCCCACTCTTTTATATATATATATAAGATAATTCTCTTCCTTTTAAAATATTTTTATTTATTTATTTGGCTGAATCTGGTCTTAGTTGCAGCACACAGGAGCTTTGTAGCATGCTGGATCTTTTAGTCGTGGCATGCAAACTCTTAGTCGGGGCATGTGGGACCTAGTTCCCTGACCAGGATTGAACCCAGGCCCCCTGCATTGGGAGGGTGGAGTCTTAACCACTGGACCACCAGGGAGGTCCTCTGTTTGTCCCACTTGTTTGGCCCTCAAATTTGGAGTGGTAGGGTTCAGTGGGACAAAGCTTTCAAACCATGTCCTTTTGAATTTCACTGCTTTTTCCATTATAATCATCATTATTTTTGTGACTGTCAACTTGACATTCCAGACTGTTTGCCAAATGAGAGACTGAGGGATCCTCTAAAGCAAGTTTAGAGACATCACCCATGTAGGCAGGTAATGACAGAAAGTGAGATGGTTGGATGGCATCACCAACTCAATGGACATGAGTCTGAGTAGGCTCCCGGAGTTGGTGATGGACAGGGAGGCCTGGCGTGCTACAGTCCGTGAGGTCGCAAAGAGTTGGACACGACTGAGCGACTGAACTGAACTGATTATTATAATCAAAGAAGTTTTAGTTTCTTTGAAAAAGCTGAAACCTGATTTCTTGTTTCTTGCACCCACTTGTCCATATTTTCCCATCTAGAGCTTTCACACTTTTTTTTTTCACTGTGGCCCAACATAAGGATATATTTTATATTAGACTCACACAAATTTGAATATAAATATAACTAAAACAGAAGTTTCGTGGAATAGCCATTACCTCTTATTAGATTGACTGCATCTGATATTTTCTATTTTGTTCTATTTTATTTATTTAAAATGTTGATTAACCTGTTCAATTGATTTCCAGTAATGGGTTGCCTACTACTGTTTGAAAAAGAATGCTCTAGAGGTTTTATAGCAAACATAGGGTAAATCTGTTCCTCTTTTCTTTCTGAAAGCTCTTGAGATATTCAAAGATGGCTATCAAATTGTATCTTAATCTCCTCCCTACTACCTCTAATTTTAAAATTACATTTAATTGATTTACCATATTGTGCTAGTTTCAGGTATACAGCAAAATGATTCAGTTATACATATATATGTATATATGCATATTCTCTTTTCTATTTTTTCCATTATAGTTTATTACAGGATAATGAATATAGTTCCTTGCACTATACAGGGAATCTCTTTTACGTACGGTAGTGTGCATTTGTTAATCCCATACTCCCAATTTATGGTTCCCTCCTTCCCCTTTGTTTACCATATATTTCTTCTGTTTGTGAGTCTTTTTCTGTCTTGTATATAGATTCATATGTATTATTTTGTAGATTCCACATTTAAATGACATCATATAACATTTGTCTTTCTCTGTCTGACTTCATTTAGTATATAATCTCTAGGTCTGTCTACCCGTGTTGCTGTGAAATGGCATTATTTCACTCTTTTTGTGGCTGAGTAATATTCCACCATATATATGGACCACAACTTGTTTATCCATTCAGCTGTTGATGGATACCTCGGTTGCTTCCATTTCTTGGCTATTGTAAACAGTGCTGCTATGAACATTGGCGTGTCTATATCTTTTTGAATTAGGGTTTTCTCTAGACGTATGCCCAGGAGTGTGATTGCTAGATTATATGGTAACTTTATTTTTAGTTTTTAAAAGAACATACGGTTTTCCACAGTGGCTGTGGGTCTCTTTTTTAACATGCTCTGGTTTGCCATCGCTTCCCATCCTGCTCAACCTCTGCCAGGTGCTTTCTAAGAGAAGATTCTGGTTTTAACTTGTCATTAAGAACTGAGCCTGACCTCACGTATGACTTGACCGATACTTGTCATAGTGGGATCATCAGAACCCTTGACCTCAAACCCCCACCCAAATTAATCTGTTGCTGTTGTTTAGTTGCTAAGTTGTGTCTGACTCTTTTTTTGAGCCCATGGACTATAGCCCACCAGGCCTCTCTGTCCATGGGACTTTCCAGACAAGAATAGTGGAGTGGGTTACCATTTCCTCCTCCAGGGGATCTTCTTGACCCAGGGTAGAACCCGAGTCTCTTACGTCTTCTGCACTGGCAGGCGGATTCTTTACCCCAGAGCCTCCAGAAAAGGCCACTCAAGTTAATATCACTCCATTAATCAGTACCCATTGGGTGTGCTTATTTAATTTTTTTATGTACCAAAAATGCCTAATCAAAAAATCCCTCACGTTTTTCCTGTTTTGTCTGTTAAGAGTCTCTGGAGATGTGTTTCCTAGTTGGGATGTGGGAGAGGCTCAAATCAAGATACCATCATTCATATTTCCTGGATCCACCAACCAAATGTTCTTAAACTCAAGACATGTCAAAAGGGACTTTCCAGGAGGTCCAGTGGTTAAGACACTGTGCTTCTGTTGCAGGGGGCACAGGTTTGCCCCTGATCAGGGAACTAAGATCCTGCATGCCACACAGCATGGCCAAAAGAAAAAAAAAAATGTCAAGAAGAAGCTGTGTGTCTGGCACTGTCTGGCACATCAATAATTAAAAGTCCTCTAAAATGGCTATATTTTGAAAAAAATGGGTAACAGGTTAGCAATCATTGCTAATAATTATGGAGTTTTTGCTGCATGCTAAGACCTGGCAGCTTTTCACGAAACTGACTCATTAATTTCTCACAACCCTTTGAGGCAAATACTGTTGTAATTACTACTTTCTCAAAAGAAGAAAACCTGATCTTTAGTCAGTTAATTTGGCCAGGCATGTAACTAATAAGTGACAGAAGGGAAGTTAAGCCCAGAACCGTCTCAGTCTTCAGCCTGAGTTTTAAAATACTTAACTGCACCCCACAGACTGAAAACCACTTCTGTTGGTTTAGAAAGAGATAATGTATGTAACATGCTTCCCCCTACCCAGTACGGGCTCAGTCGTGTGCGACTCTCTGCAACCCCTTGGACAGTAAGTAGTCCACCAGGCTCCTCTGTCCATAGGATTCTCCAGGCAAAAATACTGGGGTGGGTTGCCATTTCCTACTCCAGGGGATCTTTCCAACCCAGGGATCAAACCCTTGTCTCTGACATCTCCTGCGTTGTCAGGCAGATTCTTTACCATTAGCACTACCTGGGAAGCCCTGTAACATACTTTGGGCATTGCATTTGTGGGGGCTTAATAGAGCTTATTCCGTCTCCTAAGGAAAGAGAAGAACTTAATAACAAGTTCAGGTCCCTAGCAGCCCTCAAGAGACAAAAGAAAGAAAGTGCTAGTCTCTCAGTCGTGTCCAAATCTTTGCTACCCCATGGACTGTAGCCCACCAGGCTCCTCTGTCCATTGGATTCTCCAGGCAAGAATACTGGAGGGGGTTGCCAGTCCCTTCTCTGGGGGATCTTTCCAACACAGAGATCGAACCTGGGTCTCCCACACTGTGTGCAGATTCTTTACCATCTGAGCCACTGGGGAAGCCCAGGTGACAACTGTCTGTATCCGTCACTGACTGCACGGGGTAGGCCCCAGAGTGCTTTGCAGTGGCGTGGTGGGTGTGGGGCCAGGGAAGCATCTCTCCTCTCCAGGGGAGCTTGGAGGAGGGGACATGTGCTTGGGAGGCTACAAAGTGTAGCGGCAAGATCAAGAGCTCTGCGCTGAAGAACAGGTTTGAAACCTGGCCCTGTCACTTTAGAGCCATGTGATCTTGGAAGATTCCCATAACCTGGCCCAGCCTCTTTTCCTCAGGTGTAAAACACCGGTAATGATGCCTCCCATGCAGTGTGTCATGTACCGATGAAACAAGGTAACACACGTAACGCACGACATCGCCTGGGACACAGGAGATGCTCCTCCGTACTTGCTTGCTCCAGAAAGAAAACTGAGTTTTGATCAATCTCCTCCTACAGTATCACTTACCTGCTCCCTCATTTAGGTTGGGATTCTAAGTGCATTGAAATGTAGGTCCTCAAATATTCTAAACCTGGGGTTCTCAAAGTGTGGTCCAGACCAGCAGCATCAGCAGCATCTGGGAGCTTGTTAGAAGTGCAATCCTTGGACCCTACTCTGACCAACAGAATCAGAAACTCCATGGTGGGGCACAGTAGTCTGTTTCAGCAAGCTCATCTGGTGACTTTCATGCAGCTAAAGTTTAAGAACCACTGCCCTGTAGGCACTGAGCATCCTGAGTCTTCCTCTGTTTTCAGCAGGACTCACTTGAAGGCTCTAGAGAGCCTGCACCTTTCATGTGGTTAGGTGACCAGTGTGGAGTTCATGTGCAGGTTGTTTCCATCTTAAACTTTTTACAGTTCAGTTCGGTTCAGTCACTTTGCGACCCCATGGACTGCAGCACACCAGGCCTCCCTCTCCATCACCATCTCCTGGAGCTTACTCAAACTCATGTTCATCAAGTCCGTGATGCCATCCAACCATCTCATCTTCTGTCGTCCCCTTCTTCTCCTGCCTTCAATCTTTCCCAGCATCAGGGTCTTTTAAAATGAGTCAGTTCTTCGCATCAGGTGGCCAAAGTATTGAAATTTCAGCTTCAGCATCAGTCCTTCCAATGAAAATTCAGGACTGATTTCCTTTAGGATGGACTGGTTTGATCCTGCAGTCCAAGGGACTCTCAAGAGTCTTTTCCAATACCACAGATCAAAAGCATCAGTTCTTCAGTGCTCAGCTTTCTTTATAGTCCAACTCTGACATCCATACATGACTACTGGAAAAACCATAGCTTTGACTAGATGGACTTTTGTTGGCAAAGTAACATCTCTGCTTTTTAATATGCTGTCTAGGTTGCTTATAACTTTTCTTCCAAGGAGCAAGCGTCTCTTAATTTCATGGCTGCAGTCACCATCTGCAGTGATTTTGGAGCCCGCAAAAATAAAGCCTGTCACTGTTTCCACTGTTTCCCATCTATTTCCCATGAAGTGATGGGACCGGATGCCATGATCTTCGTTTTCTGAATGTTGAGCTTTAAGCCAACTTTCTCACTCTCCTCTTTCACTTTCATCAAGAGGCTCTTTAGTTCTTCTTTGCTTTCTGCCATAAGGGTGGTTTCATCTGCATATGGTTATTGATATTTCTCCTGGCAATCTTGATTCCAGCTTGAGCTTCTTCCAGCCCAGCGTTTCTCATGATGTACTCTGCATATAAGTTAAATAAGCAGGGTGACATCAAACAGCCTTCACATACTCCTTTCCTGATTTGGAACCAGTCCATTGTTCCATGTCCAGTTCTAACTGTTGCTTCTTGACCTGCATACAGATTTCTCAAGAGGCGGGTCAGGTGGTCTGGTATTCCCATCTCTTGAAGAATTCTCCACAGTTTACTGTGATCCACACAGTCAAAGGCTATGGCATAGTCAATAAAGCAGAAGTTGATGTTTTTCTGAAATTCTCTTGCTTTTTCAATGATCCAGTGGATGTTGTCAATTTGATCTCTGGTTCCTCTGCCTTTTCTAAATCTAGCTTGAATATCTGGAAGTTCACGGTTCACATACTGTTGAAGCCTGGCTTGGAGAATTTTGAGCATTACTTTGCTAGCGTGTGAGATGAGCCAAATTGGTCATTTTCTGCTGTTCCTTTTCTCTCTTCCACTTAATTTGAAACTCATGTTGCTGGAGACTCATAAAGTATACATCCTAAAGTTAAAGTGTTAATCTCTCAGTTGTGTCCAACTCTTTGCAACCCTATGGATTGTAGTCTGCCAGGCTCCTCCGTCCATGGAATTCTCCAGGCAAGAATACTGGAGTGGGTTGCCATTTCCAACTCCAGGGTGTGTTCCCAACCCAGGGACTGAACCAGGGTCTCCTGCATTGCAGGCAGATTCTCCACCATCTGAGCCACCAGGGAAGGATGATTGGAAAGGGACCATTCCCACAGGCTGGTAGCTATCTGCCTGCAGTGCGGGGGACCCCAGTTTGACTCCTGAGTTTGGAAGATCCCTTGGAGAAGGGATAGGCTATCCACTCCAGTATTCTTGAGCTTCTCTCATGGCTCAGCTGGTTAGGAATCTGCCTGCAATGCCGTAGACCTGAGTTTTAACCTGGGTTAGGAAGATCCCCTGGAAAAGGGAATGGCTACCCACTCCAGTATTCTGGCCTGTAGAATTCCATGGACTGTCCATGGGGTCGCAAAGAGTCGGACATGACTGAGTGGCTTTCACTTCCTAATGGAAAAGGAAATGGCAACCAATTTCAGTATTCTTGCCTGGGAAATCCCATGGACAGAGCCACCTGGCAGACTACAGCCCATGGGGTCACAAAGATCTGGCATGACTGAACAACTAACACACGTAACCTTCCTAAGGAACTCATCCCGGGGTGCTCTGGCCTGGGTCCCTACAGGCACCCCTTGCTTTGCCTCCTTTAAGCTCCTTCTTGCTTTAACATCCCTGCTCAGGCTGTTTGCTCAACAGGACTGTTCTGCATCCTCTTCTTTGTCACCTTGGAGAAGCCTTCCTTTCCACTCCCTCTCAGTAGCTACCCTGTCCATCACTAATCTTTGTTATTGAACCCTGTTCCTTTTCTTCATCACAGGTAGACCCGTTTGTAGTTATAGATGTATATACATTGTAATGAGCAGGGCCTGTGGTAGGGTATCTGCACACCTAGTGGAGGGTGTGGCTTATTCAACGTAATTGATAATATTTTTTGAGTAAATGAATGAATAAATGAACCACTGCCGCTCTCACATGGTTCTGCCTCCTTTCAAACTCTGTTGTGCTTTCTGTTAATTCGTTCACGTAGTCTTTCTGTTTAGGACTTAATTTTTTTTCGAGTTATTTCTAATTTTTCCCCTCCTGACCTTGGACTTTCCTGAAGATTATGTTCTGCTTAGCATAATACTGGCTCTGTCACTGATGCACAATAAGTAATTTTTGATTTCTGGATGGATCATGTATAAGATGTGAATTTTAACTCCTCACCCCCACTGCTGGGAAAGATTGAAGGCAGGAGGAGAAGGGGGCAACAGAGAATGAGATGGTCCGATGGCATCAATGACTCAATGGGCATGAATCTGAGCAAACTCCAGGAAATAGTGAAGGACAGGGAAGCCTGGTGTGCTGCAGTTCATGGCGTCGCAAAAGGTCGGACATGACTGAGCAACTGAACAACCACAAAAACCCCCACTCTGAGATTATGCTGTAAAAGAATTTTTTTCTCTTGAATTGAACCATACGGAATGGCTGGAGTCCTTGGGAATGGTGAGAGCTTCCCCATTTCTTTGTCTTTGGCATTTAAGGTACAAGATGTACTGGAAGATGTTCTTGTCTTTAATACATATTCTAGAAAGAGAAGAACTAGATAGGCTGGATAGGCCGTGGAGGGGCCATTCTTCTCGCTGTTCTTTCTAGCTATGAACAGAGAGGACATGTTTTTGGAATAAAACACACCAGCATACTTTTCAGAATGGTAACTGTAAGCAATCATAAGTGTAAACACTCTGATCGAAGTTATCTCCAGTTATAACAGTCCTTGTTTTTAATAGTGATTGTCTGTTGCTGTTGTTTTAGAAACTCAGTATGATTCCAGGTTTTAGGGAAAAAAGACACTTTCTATACCATCTTTGGAAACAGAATAAAACCTAACTAGTTTTTTGTTCGTGAAGACAGAAAGAGAAAGAAATTGTCATAATATAACATAAACTGTAGAATGAACAAAAGTGAGGCTGGCTCATATTAGTAATGCAATTGGATTCACCCAACAACTCAATGGAATGATCAATATAGTTAGAAGCTTGGGAGCTTGTAAGCTGGGCAACATTAACTACTCAGCTAATTTAGACGATCTCAACCAGGGGCAGTTTTGCCCACAGGAGACATTTGGCAATGTCTGGAGCCAGTATTCCCTGGAGAAGGAAATGGCAACCCATTCCCTTATTCTTGCCTGGAAATCGCAGGGACAGAGGAGCCTGGTGGTCCGTTGGATCATAGAAGAAGCTAGAGAATTCTAGAAAAACATCTACTTCTGCTTCGTTGACCACACTTAAGCCTTTGGCTGTGTGGATCACAACAAACTGTGGAAAATTCTTAAAAAGATGGGAATACCAGACCACCTGACCTGCCTCTTGAGAAATCTGCGTGCAGGTCAAGAAGCAACAGTTAGAACTAGGCATGAAACAATGGACTGATTCCAAATTGGGAAAGGAGTACCTCAAGGCTGTATATTGTCACCCTGCTTATTTAACTTATATGCAGAGTACATCATGCGAAATGCAGGGCTGGATGAAGCACAAGCTGGAATCAAAGTTTCCAGGAGAAATATCAATAACCAGATGACATTACCAGATACACAGATGACATTATCCTTATGGCAAAAAGTGAAGAGGAATTAAACAGTCTCCTGATGAAGGTGAAAGAAGAGTGTGAAAAAGCTGGCTTAAAGCTCAACATTCAAAAATTGCCAAAGATCATGGCATCATAGTCTCATCACCTTATAGCAAACTGATGGAGACACAATGGAAACAGTGACAGACTTTATTTTCTTGGGCTCCAAAATCACTGCAGATGGTGACTGCAGCCATGAAATTAAAAGACGCTTGCTCCTTGGAAGAGAAGCTATGACAAGCCTTGACAGCATGTTACAAAGAAGACATATTACTTTGCCAACAAAGGTCCATCTGGTTAAAGCAATAGTTTGGATGGATGTGAGAGTTGGACCATAAAGAAAGCTGAGCACCAAAAAATTAATGCTTTTGAACTATGATGCTGAAGAAGACTTTTGAGAGTTAAACTTGGATGGCAAGGAGATCAAACCAGTCCATCCTAAAGGAAATCAACCTTAAATAGTCATTGGAAGGACTGATGCTGAAACTGAAGCTCCAGTACTTTGGCCACCTGATGTGAAGAGCTGACTCATTGGAAAAGACCCTGGTGCTGGAAAGATTGAGGGCAGGAGAAGAAGGGGACAACAGACGATGAGATGGTTGGATGGCATCACTAATTCAATGGAGATGAGTTTGAGCAAACTCCAGGAGATAGTGAAGGACAGGGAAGCCTATAGCGCTGCAGTCCATGGAGTCACAAAGAGTTGGACACGACTGAGCGACTGAACAATGACGAGACGTTATTAGTTGCCACAACGTGGAGTGGGAAGGTTGCTACTGGCATCACATGGGTAGAGGCAGGGATGCTGCTAAGCATCTAACAATGCAGAAGGCAGTCCTCGTCACAAAAAACCTCAACCCCAAATGTCACACGTGCCAAGGTTGAGAAACCGTGAAACAACCATTCAGCCAACAGTATGAGCTTTCAATATTCTGAAAGTTTCTGTAGTAAGAATAGCAAATAACAATGATTATCATTTAATAAATACCTGTGACATGCCAGGTGCTTTATATTCTGAGCTACTGAGTGTCTCAGTCAGGATCTTGGGTTTATTTGCAGCTAACGTCTCTCCTCTTCCTTATGAGCTTTCTAATGTTGGTGCATTTTCCCTGTACATGATGGTATCCACCCTCTGCTTTTGTGTTTTATATAGATCAGATTATGTGTTTAACGGGCTTCCCAGATGGTGCTACTGGTAAAGAACCTGCCTGCCAGTGCAGGAGACATGAGAGACTCAGGTTCAATCCCTGGGTAGGGAAGATCCCCTGGAGTAGGGCCTGGCAACCCACTCCAGTGTTCTTGCCTGGAGGTTCCCCTGGACAGAGGAGCCTGGTGGACTACAGTCCATGGGGTCACAAAGAGTCAGACATGACTGAAGAGACTTAGCATACACGCACATGGGTTTAATGAGTATTAGGTAGTGTGCTCAGAGGAGAAAGCCATGAGGCAAGAAGAGACCAGTGTGTCACCATGGGTGTGAAGCTGAAACATCCAGACAAACCGGCCTCATATCCATCATTCACTCAATGAACCAAATGCCTGCGTAGGATGACAGCACAGAGCCTGGCCCTGCTTGTTTTATTGTTCAGTTGCTCAGTCGTGTCCGACTCTTTGCGACCCCAGGGACTGTGGCACGCCAGGCTTCCTTGTTCTTCACTGTCTCCTGGAGTTTGCTCAGACTCACGGCCATTGAGTCGGTGATGCCATCCAGCCATCTCATCCTCTGTCGTCCCCTTCTCATCCTGCCCTCAGTCTTTCCCAGCATCAGGGTCTTTTCTAATGAGTCAGCTCTTCACATCAGGTGGCCAAAGTACTGGAACTTCAGCTTCAGCATCAGTCCTTCCAATGAATGTTCAGGGCTGATTTCCTTTAGGACGGACTGGTTTGATCTTGCAGTCCAAGAAACTCTCAAAAGTCTTCTCCAGCACCACAGTTTGAAAGCAATGTAGGGTATGTAGATCCAAAACCACAGATGCTGACTCGTTAACTACCTTTCTGCCCGTAGAGCTGCATTCAGTCTTTAGTGTAAACATACCTTGTTTCTATTTGGTCCCAATCATAGTTGGAATCTGAAACCAAATATATGTAAAATGTTATTGATGACCTCTTACTGGTCAAATCCAAAGTGTTTTTCTCAGGTCTTAGCGCCTGAAAAATAGTCACGTATATTTGATGTAGAAGACTATTCATTTTCTGTATTTGATATAGTGATTATTAATGGTTGAGAAAATTAAAATGTTTGGAGGGGAAAAATTTGCCTGCCAAATTAATCATCACTCGGGATCAATTTGAAAATTCTAGGTGTCGTCTGCTTGATTGGATCGGCAGATTCTTGAGCCCACATACTGTGCCTGTCACTTCTTCAGAAGCCTAAGAATCTGTAGTATTTGATAGCATCTTCTTAAAACCCCCTCTGTCTTGCTGCTGCTGCTGCTTCTAAGTCGCTTCAGTTGTGTCCGACTCTGGGCGACCCCATAGACGGCAGCCTACGAGGATCCCCTGTCCCTGGGATTACATGCCTTTAAACCTTCCTAGCTCTTCTACTGGACTTCCCTGGTGGCTCAGATGGTAAAGTGTCTGCCTACAACGTGGGAGACCCATGTTCTTCCCCAGCTCCTGCCTCTTCTGCCTCCTTCTTCCCTGAATTTTCTGTTATGGGCATTCTCCGAGTAAACTGATCTTCACAGTTTCATCTCTTTTTCTCTATAATTCTGTTCTTGACTTCTCAGCTAAGGCCCTTGTGCCTTATTTTATCTTGTTCAGAGGACAGGAAGCCCTTCAACATCTTTTTCAAACCAGTTTTCCTTCTCAGTTCTCCTTCTTCTTCCATCCTTGGTCCATCCTTTGGATTAACTCATTTATAAATCTTCCAAGAATGATCCATTCTTTCTATGACCCAGCCACAAAATCCGAGTTAACTTGATTACTTTGTTCTTTCTCCCAGGATAGCTGTCCAGTCAATGAAAAGAGATAAAATGTTGCTTCAAAGATTTGGTTATCTTCCCTTTATTTGGTATCTTCAAAGATTTGATATCTCTCTTTTCTACCTCCTTTGCCCAACCTCACGTGTCATTGTTTTCTGCAGCTACTTCCCCGATGGGCTTCCTATCTCCAGGGCTATTGGAGTGTTGCTTGAAATAATAGTAAATGTGTGTTGAGCACTTATGTGCATTGTGCTATTTTATATTTACTACTTTATTCAGTTCCTACAACCACCTCGTGAGGTTTGATGCTATTTCCCTCATCTTGCAAAAGACGAAACTGAGATTTAGCAAACTTAGGTGACTTGCCCAAGTGTCCGCAGATAGAGTGGTGGAACTGTGACTCACCAATCCATCTAGGTTTCATTCCAGTGGATACTTTTAACTATTAAATTCTGCTGTCTCTCGGGATATAGTGATATAGAATCATGGGCAATTAATACATTTTAGTTTCCTTCCTACTTTTCCTCCTCTTTCTATACATCATTCTCCCTCAGCCTATGTTAGTCACTTAGTCACGACTGACTTTTTGTGACCCCATGGACTGTAGCCCATCAGGCTCCTCTGTCCATGGGATTCTCCAGGCAAGAGTACTGGAGTGGGTTGCCAGTCCCTTCTCCAGAGGATCTTCTTGACCCAGGGATGGAACCCAGTCTCTTGCATTGCAGGCAGACTCTTTACCATCTCAACCACCAAGGAAGCTTGATTTGAAGAAGCCCCAGCCGATGCTAAATCCCTACAAATGCCAGTGGCTCTGAGCCCCAGAACCCTTCACGGCTCTCCTTTCTCCTGCATGTAGCTCAGTCCTCTCAGTTTTTCCAAGTATCTTCAGTGCTTTCCTGCTTTGTGGTGGCATATTTTGTTATTTTAAATAAATAAATCCTTGAAGGGCTGGTTAGCTGCTGTTTCTTTTGTGTGTTATCAAGTACTAGGGTATCAAACTCTAAAAGTGATAGGTATTTGGTAAATAATTGTTATATATTATTGCACCTTGATGCTTTTGAACTGTGGTGTTGGAAAAGACTCGAGAGTCCCTTGGACTGCAAGGAGATCAAGCCAGTCAATCCTAAAGGAAATCAGTCCTGAATATTCATTGGAACGACTGATACTGAAGCTGAATCTCCAATACTTTGGCCACCTGATGTGAAGAACTGACTCATTGGAAAAGACCCTGATGCTGGGAAAGATAGAAGGTGGGAGGAAAAGGGGACAACAGAGGATGAGATGGTTGGATGGCATCACTGACTCGATGGACGTGAGTTTGAGCAAGCTCCGGGAGTTGGTGATGGACAGGGAAGCCTGGAGTGCTGCAGTCCATTGGGGTCACAAAGTGTCAGGACTTCGTGACTGAACAACAACAAATCTTGAGAGCAGAGGTTCCTGAACTATTAGGGATGTATTAGGAGAATAGACTGGAATCAGAAGGGCACACAACCCACTAGGATTGAGTGGAGAAGTAAAACTGCTGGTGGACTGGTTAGCTCATTGCCTCAGTCCAGGCAGGAATCCCTGAAAGAACCCTGGTCTAGAGAGGAGCACAGGGTGAGAGGTTTGGAATGCCCTGACTCTCCTCCGCTGAGCAGCAGAGCCAGCTCCTGGAAACTAGGGAGAATGTTACAAGATGTGGGTGAGTTTCGGGTCCCCAGATCAAGGCTCCAGAGATGCATTAATTGGATATGCAGGAGCGGTTGAGAAGTATTATACTCAATATTGCCTGACTTAAGACTTGAGGCAGAATCAGCAACCTTTTCCCAGAGTTCCTTTCTTTGCCTCGACTCCTAGAGGGTGTATGACCACCGGTTGCAGGCTCTCGGGTTGTAGAATCTGTTTTGGCCCTTCTGCTTGTCAACGGAGCCCATCGCAGCGGCTGGTCGCCCAATCCCAGTGCGTGATAGAAGCCCTGGAGACCAGGGCAATGCAGAGAGAAAACTCTGGCCACTTTTCATCTGAAAATGCTTCTTAAGAAGAAGAAGAAGAAAAAAAGAATCCTATAGAGACCTCATCTGGACTTTGAGGGCAGATCGGGAAAACGATTTCGGCCGGAGTTGGCCTGGTGGGGAGGAAGAGAAAGTCGCAGGAAGGAGACCGAATCGAGAGAGGCCGTCGCCCTCCTCACTCCGGGGCGGACACTGGAGCTGGAGCCCTGGGCGGTGGCAGCAGGCGGTCTCCGGGGCCTGGGGAGGGGCGGCGAGCCGGTGCAGGCGGGCTCTAGGGCCCAGCGGCCGGGCGCCCGGCGGGGGTGGAGTGTAGGGTTACGCGGACCAGCCCGGACCACCCTCCCCGGGCGGCGGCGCGGGCGCGGGGCGCTCTAGGACCCAGAGGCGGCGCTGGGGTTTGGGGCTGGAGGGGAAGCCCCGGGCTGGTCTCCGCTTCCCGTGTGAATGGGGGCGATCGCCGGGCGCCGCTTCCGCAGGCTGCCCCCACGCCGTTCCCTGCTCGCTGCCTGGCGGCCGCCGTCCCCAGTCACGGAGCTGAGCTGGCCATGATCGCCTCATGTGGAGGGCAAAGTTGCGCCGGGGAACTTGTGAGTCTGCGGTGAGAGGTAACCAGTCCCCGGTCGGGGTGCAGGGAGGGGCGCCCCCGAGTCTCCAGCGCCGAGGACCCAGCCGATCGATGCTCTCCGCCCCCAGCCACTCCGGGCCGGGGGAGGCGGGTGGGGGAGAGCTCCTTTCTCGGGGGGCTCCGGGCTGAGGTCGGCCCGGCTCCAGAGCGACTTGGGCAGCCTTTTTTCGGCCCCGGGGACCGAGAGTGCCCGCCACCGGAATCTTGATCTCCCTTACCCAGATTACTTAAAAAAAAAAAAAAAAAATTAGAACTCCGTTTCCGCGCCACTCTGCAGGCCCCAGACTGGGAGTCGTTTGGCCGTCGCGGCCCGGGACCCGGGGTGCAGGGGCGCCCGAGCCGTGGGGCGGGCCTTTAACGGAGGGGCGCTGCCATATGGCCGCGCTCCGCGCGACCCGCCCGCGCGCGGTCCCCGACGGCCGAGGGAACGGGTGGCCGGCGGTCGCTTCCCGGCGCGCGAGACAAAGGCGCGCACGCCCGCCCGCCCGACACGCGGGACCTTCCTACGGCCCCAAACTCTCGGCCCTGGCTGGTGGGGGCGGCGAAGGGACGCCCCAGCCTCGGTTCGCCTTCTCCGATTGCCCCTTCTTTGTTCTCCGCGGACAAGTTTCTTTGGCCGAAAGTGGGGAGTTAGATCCCTTTCTCTCCCTTGCTGTTACTGTTGCTTCAAAAGCATCTGTTTTCGGGGTGGGAGAAACATTAAACTTTCCAAGGCACTGGCCTTTCTTGGAATGGGACTTCCGTGGCAGGAGGGAGACTGGCACTTTGGTTGATGACAGCTGGGCAGAGCCGGGCCCCCGGGCTGGGCCAGGGGCCGGACGTGCCCCGTGGGCAGCCGAGCTGGAGGACCGGGCGGCCGAACCGACGAGCTCCTGGCGCACACCCAGCTCCGGGGCCTCCGCCGCGGCGACCTTTCCAGGTTTCCCCCTTAGGAGCTCGGGCTGAGAACCTGGCTGGCGGCCCGCTGCTCCCGCTCCTCGCCACGCCCTCCCCTCTAGTATCTTGATTGATGGCTGTAGAGACTTTACATTTTGGTTCCAAGGGTTTTTGCATCTTTGACTTCGGTGTTGGTTTACTGTCCCCAGGTGGCACGTGCTTTGGAAAATGCCCGGCTGGTGTGTGGATCACCTGGACTGGGGCTTCTGTAGACGTGGTCCTGGTGATGGGCCGGCCTCGGAGACTTGGCTGTTGGGACAGAACACTTTTTGCTCTCGGTCCCTCAGTTCCTTTGCCCTGTCCTGGTGGACTGTGGACATGGTTGCCCGCTTCCTTCTTCCAAGGCGTGTTAGGAGGATCGAGTTTTTGTTCCATCCGTGGGTTGGGAAGATCCCCTGGAGAAGGAAATGGCAAAAACACACACACACACACACACACACACACACCAGGCACTGGAGGTAGGGACACACACACACACACACACACACACACACACACACCAGGCACTGGAGGTAGGGACACACACACACACACACACACACACACACACACCAGGCACTGGAGGTAGGGACACACACACACACACACACACACACACACACACACACACACACACACACACACCAGGCACTGGAGGTAGGGACACACACACACACACACACACACACACACACACACACACACACACACACACACACACCAGGCACTGGAGGTAGGGAATCAGGAGGGCCCTTTATGATCCCCAAAGATGCTTTGGACCACCCCCAAACAATAAGGGTACTTGCTATAAGCAAATACAACCAGAATAGAGGGCTTATTCATAGCTCCTATTCCAAAAAATGTCCTTCCTTTTCGGGAAGTGAAAAGTCTGGACTTGAAATGTTGAACAGTCATTCCTCTCTCTGCTTCCAGAACTGGCCAGTGTGTCCCTGCCAGACTGACTTAAGATTTCCCCTGACTGCCCACCTCTCCTGGACCCCGCAGCTCTCCTTGGATATCTAACCCATGGTAGGGATTAGAGTCTCTCTAGATTGCAAGTTCTTGAAGCATCTAGACCAGTGTGACATTTAACCCCCAGGACCGGGCTCAGATCATCATGGTGCATCTACTATAATGCTTTTTATGGAAGAAGTGTGGTCATAGTACTTCTCACATTTTGAGCTGTTCTGCAGGGGAGCAGAGGATTGGAAACCACTGATTTAAATAAAAAGGAGTAGGGCATAGAGGAGAAAGCTTTAGAGCCGCCTGCCTCTACTCCCTGGTGAGGTGTGGGTGGATGCTTAATTTTTGGATGGATATACTTTGCTTTGTGAGATACATTTTTTCAAGATAAATGAATAAACCCTTGTGAACTCTATCAGTAGGATAGGATGAGAAAAGGCGCTCTTAAAAAAAAAATTATTTTGATTTAGGTGGGGAGGCAGTCTTAGTTGTGGCACTGGGATATAGTTCCCTGACCAGGGATGTAACACAGGTCCCAGGTTTTGAGATCAGGGAGTCTTAGCCACTCTAGCACCAGGGAAGTCCTGAGAAGGTACTCTTAACTCCACTTCCCTCTCCCTTCTTTTTAAAATGTGCACAAGTCCTGGTGTTTTGCTTCTGTGCAGATGGTGGAGGCTGAAGAATACTAATGTACAGAAGGACATGTGGAGATCAAAGCACTTAAAAATGCATCTTTTCATGGAAACTAATGGAGGACTTTGAGTTTAAATGAAATTTTAAAGTACTGTCCTTAAGAAAAGCACAGGAATGCAGAAATGTGAATGATTTTATGGGAAGGCACTCTGCTGATTAAACTTGAGAGTGTCTGCCCTTGACTGGTTTGTCTGGAAGGCTTATGTGTAGAGTACTCTGCTTTTTTTTTGATGTCCACCCCTGTGGAGAAGTGTGGACCCAGTGCCTGGGGGAAACATGGCTGAACTAATTGAAATTAGATGGCAGTCTGGCTGGTGAGTTTTGTGGAAAAGTACAGCCCATGGGTACCAGTGCTGTGTTTCTTAGTAATTTGTGAAAATGCTTTGAAAATGATGAAGTATCGTGTGACATAAAGCTTTTCAAAGAAAAAATAATAATGAATGACTTAGGAAAGGAGGGGATTGCTAGTGAAAATTGTAAAAATCTGATTTTCCAGGCCAGTAAATGAAAAAGGAAGTAACTTTGTAAGACCTGTTAATAGTCCTGATAAGCAAAATTCTCACAAAGTAGCATTCTCCTATCCCGCCCCACCCCCCACAACCCCTCACCACTTCCAAGAATCTGTCTGCATTTTAAATGGATATGGTAGCTTAGATCAGTAAATTCTCTAGTGTTTTGAATAATTTTTCTCCTCCTAGTTTTTCACTAATTTTGGTAGGTTCTTATGTCCCAGAATTAACTAGGCAGTGGAATACTTGAAAAGCAAGGGATAGCTTGGAGGTCATGGAAGAGGACATATTTAATTATAAGTTTTGTTGGAAATAGTCTGGGGTTGTTGAGGTTTTTATTTGTTTGCTTAGCAATTTATTTTTTAAAATTTATTTTGTTGGTTTGTTTTGTCTCGGAAGGAAGGCAGAATTTAAATCTTGGCCATCGTGGGTAGATCCGCACAGGGCATTTTCTGAAAGAGAGCCTCGCCTGGGCTTGTGTGTTGGCACGACTTTCAGTTCTCTGACTTGTGGGCCCTTGGCCTCCATCCTTGTGAAACTTTAGGGTCTGTTCATGCCAGGCCGTTAGGACCAGACTCCTGGATTCCCAAAGTGGCTCACACATCAGGCATCTTTCCTCCCTTTATTGGGGTATGGGGGAGTAGCTCCAACATATTAGGAAATGTGTCCCCTTTATGCCTCTGGAGAATTGGGTTTAACTTAAAAAAAAAAAATCAAGCCAGTGGTCCTACTTTGTGTGTTTAAATCTGTATTTGGGACCTCACTGGCCAGTTGTGCAGCTATGTATACTTCTTTGTTTGTTTGTTTTAAGTGAAATTCCTGTAATTCCCTTGTTTAACTTTTAGTTTTGAAATGATCGTTGCTTTATGGGAAGTTGCAAAAATCGTAGAGAGGTCCCGTGTTCACTTCACCCAGTTTCCCCCAGTGGTAACATCTCACGTAACCAGAGCATGGCAGTGGAACCAGTAAATAAACGTTGGTACAATCGAAACCATATTCACACTTCACCAGTTTTACATGCGGACATTTTGTGTGTGTGTGTGTGGGGGGGGTGGTGGCGTGTAGAATCGTTCGTCTGTGTGGATTTCTGTAGCTACTTCCACAGTCAAGATACAGAGCTGTTCTATCACCTCCGAGCTCTTTGCACCACGCCTTTGTAGTCACGCCTCCCTTAACCCCGCCCCATCTCTTAACCCTGGTGACTACTCAACCCCTTCGCCATCTGTAATTTTGAGAATGTTACATACATAGCTTTATGCGGTATGTGGTCTTTTGAGATTAGCGTTTTCACTCAGCTTAACACCCTTGAGATCCACCCAGACCGTTGCATCATCACTAGTTCATTCCTTTTTATTGCTGAGTAGTATTCTTTGGTGTTGTTATACTAGTTTGTTTAAGCATTTACCCACTAAAAGACACCTAGCTTGTTTTCAGTTTTTGGCTCTTACAGTTGAGGTTGCTGTCAACATACATGTACAGGTTTTGATGAGGACAGAGTTTTCATTTCTCTAAGACAAATGCCTTGGATTGCGATTGCTGGGTTTTGGATGGTAAGCATATGTTTAGTTTTTTCTTTTTTAAAGAAATCGTCAAACTTTTCCAGAGTGGCTATACTATTTCACATTCCCACCAGCAATGTGTGAGAGGTGCAGTTTTTCTGCGTCCACACCACCATTTGTTTATTATTTTAGCGTCCCAGTAAATGTTCTAGTCTCATCATGGTTTTGATTTGCATTCTCTAATGGCTGATTAGACCATCATGTGCTTATTTGTCATCTGTGTGATCTGTGTGTCCTTTATGGTGAAATGTCTGCTCCTGTCTTGCCGATGTTCTAAGTGTATTTTTTTTTTTTTTGGCTATTGAGCTTTGAGAATTCTTCATGTAGTCCAGATATGACTTTGTCAGATATGTGGCTTGTGTATATATTTTTTTCCAACATGTATCCTGTCTTTTTGAACTTTTAACAGGATCATTTAGAGGACAAAATTTTTTAAAATTTTGCTAATATCCAATTTATTCTTTTTTTTTTTTTGCTTTTATGAACTGTGCTTTTGGTGTTACATCTAAGAACATTTTGCCCAAGTTAATTTCCCAAAGATTTTCTGTTTTTTTTTTAAAAGTCTCATATTTTACGTCTTCAAATTGCAGTTCCCTTATACAGTGCAGTCCTCTTAATAATGTGTATGTCTTGCTATCCGTGTTATCAACCATCTCTTAGGTGTCGATTGTGTATTTTAGTGCTCTGGAAGCCCACTGGTGAATCAGATATAGTTCCCACTCTCCCGAGCTCACTATTGGTGCAGTGGTGTGTGGACATTCCCAGGTGTTACTGTCGGAATAGAGAAGAGCGAGGCGTATGTGGGAACCCAGAGAAGAGAAGCCTCAGGGAGTTCCCGCTCTGATCTGGTGGTCAGGGAGGGCTTCCCTGGGCATGTTGCCTGAGCATGGTGAGAAGACAGTGGATTCTTGCCTTTGATCTAGTTTTTGAATATTTTACTGGCATGAATTCTTCAGTGTAAGTTACCCTGGTTCTTGAGCACGGGCTGAAGGACTCTGGGTAAGCCGAGTGGTTGAGGACTCTTTTGAACAGCACGTGGCATACTAGCCTTTAAAAGGAAGTACTTAAAACTGAATAACATAGAGTATGAGTAAGGTTGAATAGATTTAAAGTTAGAATATGTGTCAAAATGAAAAAAGCAGTAGTATTTTAGATTGTTTAGGTCAGA
The DNA here is from genome assembly GCF_042477335.2 of Ovis canadensis. Classification (NCBI taxonomy): domain Eukaryota; kingdom Metazoa; phylum Chordata; class Mammalia; order Artiodactyla; family Bovidae; genus Ovis; species Ovis canadensis. The sequence continues at coordinate 23,401,582 of NC_091259.1, read as the reverse complement.
TAGATCTGGTTTGCTTCTTGGCCCTGCCACCTCCTTGCTGTGTGATCTCAGTGAATGTGACCTGCGCAGCCTCACAGAGACAGTGGAGATAGTCATAGTGCTCACCTGGGGGAGGAGGGTGCAGGTGAAATGAAATGATGCATATATAGTACTTAGCACAGTGCTGGGCACATTCAATAAATGCCTGTTATTATTTTAAAATAGCAGGAGATAAATGATTTTGTTTTGTATATTCTCATTTCTTTCTCTGAGAAACTGGAATACCAGCTTTTAATCATTGATGCTTAAAAAAAGCCATAGAACTTTGTCTCTTCACACTTGGGAACATGGTTGTATACTAAATACTATTCTAAAATTTATTTAAGTATAGTTGATTTACAATATTGTGTTAATTTATGCTGTACAGCAAAGTGATTTTTATATATATATTCTTTTTCATATTTTCTCCATGATGCCTTATTACAAGATATTAAACATAGTTCCCTGTGCTATACAGTAAGACCTTGCTGTTTGCAAATATTTATTGAGATTAGAAGCTAGGATACTCTGTTCACAATCTAGTATTCTCTATAGAATATACCTTTCCCCTATTTCTAAACCAATTTCTTTTTTAGAATTTATATAAAAAAATTTTTTTTGGCTGCACTCGTGGCTGAGCACACAGGCTTAGTTGTCCTGCAGCATGTAGTTAGCTCCCAGACCAGGGATGGAACTTGCATCCAGAATCTTATCCACTGGGCCAACAGGAAAGCTCCTAAACCAAGATTTCCTGGTAAAGAACAATTTCCTCTGTGCCCTGACCACAGGAGGTGTGTGCGGTCCTGAGCTAGTTCAGAGCTTGGTGGTGGTGTCACTAAGACACTAAGTCGTGTCTGACTTTTGTGACTGCATGGACTGAAGCCAGCCAGGCTGCTCTGTCCATGGGATTCTCCAGGCAAGAATACCAGAATGGGTCGCCATTTCCTTCTCCAGGGGATCTTCCCGACCTAGGGCTCAAACCTAGGTCTCCTGCATTGCAGGCAGATTCTCTACTGACTGGACTGAGTCCTTTATTACCCGAAGTACAGTACATCAGGGCTGATGTCACCAGGACGTGTCTCAAACTTCACTCCTGGCGGCTCCCTTTCCTTTCCCTTGATGACCAGGTTGTTTATTTCCCAGAGGAAATGGCCTGGGCTTCAGATGTAGAATTGTGGTGCTGTGGTTCTCAAACGTGGGTGGACATGGGAATCGTCAGGAGGGCTTGTTTTAAGCCAGACTGCTGGGCCCCACTGGCTGTTTCTGTTTCCACAGGGCTTGGAGAGGGCTTCAGAATTTGCGCTTCAGACAAGTTTCCAGGGGCCACTGTTGCTGCTGGTTCTGGTTCGGGGACCACACTTTGAGAAGCACTATTTTAGGGCATAGCCTCCCCGCCCCCCGCCGCCCCGCCCCTATAAATTAGCCTAGACTGGTGCTTTACTCTTTGGAACTGAGTTTGTCCTGTTTAATAGTTGAGATTAACGTCAGTTTGATTTCTGTGGCTCCTGGCTGATATGCCTGATTGCATCCTCTAATCCCTCCTCCACGCCTTCCCACTTCACCACCACGACTTTTCCATTGTCTTTTGACCTCTCACTCCTTGGAAGACATGTGAGGTTAGGATACATGGTCACCAAGTGCCGGCGATATTGCCTTGGCCAATTCACTTTTGCAAAATAAATGTGTTACTAATGCTTATATCCTGACGTTAGGTGAGGCTTACCTGAGATAATGCATGTGAAAGGACCACATAAGAGGTAAAGCATGGTGCAAAATTTATTTTTTTATTATTTTGAGCATCCTTGATTTCCCTTTGAAAGAGTATCCTAGGATTTGGGGGGTGGATTGATGCTGAGTCTCACCACTGCTGAGGGCACCTGGTAAAGATGGTAGGTACATTGTAGAGTGGCTTCCTACAGTGGACCGTTTGGGCTCGGGTCTCTAAGGGCCTTCCGAGTTGTGATGTGTTGGAGGCACATTGATATATAATTGTCATGACCAGAGAAGAGTTCAGGGCTGGAAAAATGCTTGAGCGGATGCTGCTCTGTTAAGGAAGTTCACTTCCTCACGGTAGAGAAATAGAATTCCATGATTTTTTTTTTTCCTGGCAGCTTAATCTGGCCCCTGTCTATTTTTTTTTTAAAGTTCTAGATCTCCTCCGTCCTCAGTAACCACTAGCCACATGTGGCCATCTAAAATTAATGAGCATAAATGAAATTAAACCTTCAGTTTAGTTTAGTCACGATTCAAGTGCCTAAGAATCATTTCCAATCATCACAGCAAGTTCCACTGGCCAGTGCTATTCTAGAAAGATACTAACCCTGTTTGTCTGAAGGCAGTATCACTGCGCTTCGTACTGTGGGACCAGGACATGTTTCTGAGTGAAATGAACCACTCCTCCTTGGAGGTCTGGTGTGGACTGATGGGGAGAAAATACCACGGGGGATGCTCTTGTCAGCTTGAACCTCGCTTTGCCGCTTGGCATTTCTGAGACTCACTTGGAAGGTAGGTCAGTGAGGCATCGGGGTGTGGAACTTACCAACTTAGCAGGCTGCTGTCAAGGGAGGGGGGTCTACTGTTTCTCAGGGGTATTCCTAGATTTGTTTGTGGGGTTCTTCCAGGAATCTAGTCCTTGAGAGAAACAAATGGAAGTGTCAGGGTGGATTTAGCCCTGAGATGCCCCTCTTCTGGGGAGGGCTTTAGCCCCGAGATGCCCCTCCCCTGGGGAGGACTTTAGCCCTGAGTTGCCCCTCTCCTAGGGAAGGATTTAGCCCTGAGATGCCCCTCTCCTGGGGCGGGATTTAGGCCTGAGATGCCCCTCTCCTGGGGAGGGCTTTAGCCCTGAGATGCTCCTTTCCTAGGGAAGGCTTTAGCCTTGAGATGCCCCTCTCCTGGGGAAGGATTTAGCCCTGAGATGCCCTCTCCGGGGGTCGGCTTTAGCCCTGAGATGCCCCTCTCCTAGGGAAGGCTTTGGCCTTGAGATGCCCCTCTCCTGGGGCGGGCTTTACCCCTGAGATGCCCCTCTCCTAGGGAAGGCTTTGGCCTTGAGATGCCCCTCTCCTGGGGCGGGATTTAGCCCTGAGATGCCCTCTCCTGGGGAGGGATTTAGCCCTGAGAAGCCCCTCTGTTGGTGTGGGATTTAGCCCTGAGAACCCCTCTCCTGGGGAGGCCCTGCCATCAGCCTGGCCTCCTCCACCTCGGGTCGGCAGCTCTGTTGCACCAGCCTGTGCCAGCGGGTGGTGGGCGGGGGGCTCGTTCATCTGGTTCAGGGCGCCGGTTCCGACTTGCTCGGATGCCATTCCCCACTGCGTCATTCTGGCTGTTGCTGCCTTTGAAGGTGTTCCGCAGACTACCGAGTGCCTCTCCCTCCTCACCCGCGCCCGCTCAGTCACAGGTGGGCCCCAGGAAGTGTCCTGGACCCATCCCCTTCCTTCACGTGTCTCCACCGCCCCGCTGGCTGGACTCCAGTGACCTGGGCTCGGGTGGGAGCCACGCGATAGGAGCTCCCCTCTCTGCGGTCTCGCACCTCTTCCGATGAGCCCGGTCCTCCCCCCTACCCCTCTCAGAACTGGCAGAGCCAGACGAGGATGGCAGGTGTCCTGTCTCCAGGCCCGCTCTGCCTCCTCAGCGTGAGGTCAGGCCCACAAACGCCCCGTGGCCCTGCGCCTCCCTGCGTGCCCCTGGCACCTCCCTGCCAGCAGCCGCTGCTCAGCCGTAAGGGCTGCTCCGGGAGGTGAGGCCCAGGCATGGGGCCCCGCAGCAGGTGTGGGCCCGCCTTGCCCTTCCTCGCAGGAGCCATGCTCTGAAGGGCTCTGAGATCGAGGTTTCTCGTGAGTCAGCCTTTCTGTCTGGGCAGTCTGGGGAAAGGAGGGAATGTCATATTCTCCAGTGAGTCTGTTTCCTGAGGGATGGCCTCCTAGAATCACGGCCACCAGGTTGTTCATCCTGGTGATGGGGGAAAACTTGGTTGAAAGATGTGAGGGCAATTTGTCCATTCATATGAACTCTTAATTTATAATCAACCCTCATTTTAGGATGTTAGGTTTGTTTTCAGTGCTTGATATTGCAGGCAGTATTTTAATAGCTTTATGCCTACCTCTTTGCAAATGTGCTAATATATATCTAATATAAATTCATAGAATGATAACCACATATGAGTACCTTTTGAATGTTAATGGATACTGCCAAGTTACCTTCCAGAGGTTCTGTTTTTTTTCCATAAATTCTCCTCAAATCAGTTTTGTTCAAATTTTACCGACTGATAAACAAAACAACTGTTATATTTTAAATTGTTATTTATTTATTATGAGTGGCATTTAGCATCATTTTAGACATTTATAAACTGTTTGTTTTCCTGAGAACTTTCTATTTCTGTGAAACTTTTGCATATTGATTTGCAAGGTCTCCTTACACATTGAAGGATGAGCCGTTAATTGTCAAAGAAAAAGATGTGAGGGCAGACAAGAGGGCCTGTCTGGGGTCTGTTTTGAGGGACGGGTCAAGAAGGAGGAAGGGTAGAAACAGAGACTAGGAAATGTTCTTTCTCAGAATCATGGAACCTTGTGGATGCAGTAGACATCTGTCTGTGCATTAAACTCCCTGCAGAACACACCTAACTGCACTCTAGTTTCTGAAAAAAAGAGTGGTCTAATGTTCCTTTCACTAGAAGAGGAAAAGAAAATGCCTTCTGAAATCGCAGTAGGCTTAAATGAAGGCACCTGGGAAAGTACTGTAACCAGCAGCACAATACCATTTACACAAAACCTTGAGGACAGTGGGGATTGTGAGTGTAAGAAGTTGGAGGTTTGTTAAAGGTGAGGGGTCCCCAACCCCCAGGCCATGGACCTGTAGTGGTCCGTGGCCTGTTAGGAACTGGGTGAGCAGCCGGTGAGCCAGCAAAGCTTCCTCTGTATTTACAGCCACTCCCTATTGTATTACCTCCTGAGCTCCGCCTCCTGTCAATCAGCTGTGGCATTAGATTCTCAGAAGAGCTCGAACCCTACTGTGAACTGCGCATGTGAGGGATTTAGGTTGCCGGTTCCTTCGGAGAATCTAATGTCTGATGATCTGTGTTGGTGAGGCTAGTCTTGGGGAGTGGCTGCCACTGTCTCCCATCACCTCCAAATGGGACTGTCTAGTTTCAGGGAAACAAGCTCAGGACTCCCCCTGATTCTGTCGTATGGTGAGCTGTATAATTATTTCAGCTGTATAAAGTAATAATAATAGAAGTAAGGCTCACAGTCAATGCCGTGGGTCTGGACTGTGGCAGCGCCTAGTAGAGACGGCTTGTTTCTGTCCTCTGTGCTGAGAAGAGGCCGGCGGTGACTGGATGATTTGGGATTGGGTCATCTCGAGACTCCTTCATTCATTAACCTGGCCCCAGGGCTGGGGTGCACTTCAAGGCTAGGTGTGCAGACTGGAGCTCCTGCAAGTGGCCTTTCCTCTCAGTATCAAGCTAGTCAGAATTCTTACATGGTGGCTCAGAGCTCCAGCTGTGAGTGTCCCAGCAAGCAAGGTAGAAACTGCTCTGCCATTTATGTTTGTCTGCATCCACTAATCCCAAACTCCCAATCCATCTCTCCACCAGTCGCCTTGGCAACTACAAGTCTGTTCTCTACGTCTGACATAGAGAAGTTCATTTAAGTTGAGATAAGTTCATTTATGTCATATTTTAGATTCCACATGTAATGATATCATATGATATTTGTCTTTCCAACTTACTTCACTTAGTCTGATAATCTCCATCCAATAGTCATGATTCCTGTTCCATTTCCCCATTCTCGTAAAAGAAGCCAAAATGTATTGAACATACACTTTGTGCCAGAGCATCTGCTTGTAGCCCTTGCCATTGTCTCAGTTAAACTTTATAACAGCCCCGTGTAGTAGGTCCTATTATCCCCAATTATTAATACCAATGTAATGGCCAACAAGAAGTTAACTCATTTGCTCTAGTTCAGGTAGTTTAATATATGGCAGAGCCTGGATTCTTACATTGGTTAAGACTCAACGTACATTGTTTAAGAAGCAGATTTGCCAAAATAAAATGAAAAGCATGGCACATCCTTTCCATTTAGTGGATATTTTCTCTTCTGTCATTTTTATTCTTTAAATCTTTCTAATACTCTGGTCTTCTGGCTTGAGAGTATCATTCTCTTTTCCTTTCAGTCATCCTTTCTTACATCCTTCCCTTTGTCCAAGGGTTACCTGACTTCCTGCTGAGCTAGTTATTACAATTTCTTTTCTTCCCGCCTCTTAAAAGTAATCTCACGGAGGCTTTTTGCCAGTCACATATCATTGTTGATTTGTGTTCCTTTTTATAAGAATTCCTCAAGGGCAAGAAAATGTATTCCTGTGCAGGTGTTTTCTAGAGAGGCTGCTCTCTCTCTTCAGATGCATTTTCTTTAATCAGCAGGATTCGTTCATCTGATAGAGTTCAAGCAGGGCTTTGCATCAAAGGGGCTGTGTGCGTCTTCTCTGTAAGTTTCACCAGCTTCTGAGGGCTGTGGGCATCTTTCTTTGCCTGGGCAGGGAGGTGACTCATTTTCAGGTATGATTGACTTGCAGCCGTTTTCATCTTAAAGTTATCCTTAAGTTTCACATCTTTTCCTGGAAGAGGTTATAGAACAGAGTAGTGTTTTTCAAAGTGGTGTCGTGTGGAACACCAGGAGGGTTTCTGAGACCTAATAACTATCTTCATAATAATATTAAGACTACTAAGATGTGTGTCTTTTCCACTATATTGATGTTTGTACTGATGGTACAGAAACAACAGTGGGTAAAACTGCAGGCAGATTGATATGAATCAAGGCAGAGGCCTCTGACTGTACTGGAAATCAGGCCACTTCTAACCAACATGGTATAGAAAGCCCATTTCACTTAAGAATGTTCTTGTTGAAGTGGTACAAATGATCAATTCTATTAAATCTCCAGGCTCAAGTACATCTTTTCAGTGTCATGTGTGACCACGTGGGAAGTACACAGAAAGTACTTCTGTTGCAAAGGGAAGAAGAGTCCTTGTGTGACAAGCACTTGAGTCCTGAGTTTAACTAGCAGCTTCTCTCAGGTTTAGCTGAAAGAACAATGGACAAACTATGGTTATTCTGAGTTAGGTATTTGGTAGCTGCTGTTTTCTCAAAAGTGAATAAAGGGAGACGTCAAGAAAATCAATGGACAGTATTTGCTACTGATGGTAAAACTCAAGCTTTCAAGTGAAAATTAGAATTTTTGAAAAACTTGCATTTGCCAACTGTGAGCTTGACAGCTACCCAATATGTGAAAGAGTTTTCTGATGATTGTGATCTGTGGTGTATTAACAAATGTGATTTTCTTGATATTGCTTACTTGAGATATTTCCACGTATGGAAGATTTTGTATAGGTCAATGAACCATTATTTTTCTATGACCAACCTATGATGTTAGCAAATCCTGCACTGATAAAGAGAATTCCAAAGTGAAAGGTGGACTGATAGATTTTAACATAACAGAATATAGAGACATATCCAGGAAACGTTCACCTGAAATGGCTTTTTGAAAAGCTTATTTTTTATTGAAATGTAGTTGATTTGCAATGTTGTGTTAGTTTCAGGTATACAGCAAAGTGATTCAGTTCTATTACCTATTCTTTTTCAGATTCTTTTCCTATATAGGTTGTAAAATATTGAGTATAGTGCCCTTTGCTATACAGTGGGCCCTTGTTATTTATCTGTTTTACATATAGTAGTGTGTATGCTGGATGGGCTGCCGTCTATGGGGTCGCACAGAGTCGGACACAACTGAAGAGACTTAGCAGCAGCAGCAGCAGTGTGTATATGTTATTCCCAGATTCCTAATTTATCCCTCCCTTCCACTTTTCCCCTTTGGTAACCATAAGTTTGTTTTCTAAGTCTGTGAGTCTGTTTCAGTCTTTTGTAAGTTCATTTGTATCATTTTTTAAGATTCAACGTATAAGTGTATGATATTTATCTTTGTCTGACTTACTTTACCTTGGTATGACAGTCTCTAGGTCCATGATGTTGCTGCAGTTAACATTATTTCATTTTTTTTTTTATGGCTGAGTAACATTCCATTGTCCCTGGAGAAGGAAATGGCAACCCACTCCAGTATTCTTGCCTGGAGAATTCTGTGGACAGAGGAGCCTGGCAGGCTACAGTTCATAGGGTTGCAGAGTCAGACACGACTGAGCAACTGACACACACAACATTTCATTGTGTGTGTATGTGTGTGTATATATATATATATATATATATATGCACACATCTTCTTTATCCATTCATCTGTTGATGAACATTTAGGTTGCTTGCATGTCTTGGCTTTTGTAATAGTTCTACGGTAAACATTCGAGTACGTGTATCTTTTGAATTATGGTTTTCTCTGGATATATGCCCAGTAGTGGGATTGCTGGATCATATGATATCTCTATTTTTAGATGAGGAACCTCCAAACTGGTCTCCATAGTGGCTTCACCAGTTTACTTTCCCACCAACAGTATAGGAGGGTTTCCTTTTCTGCACACCTCTAACATTTATTATTTGTAGACTTTTTGATGATGGCCATTCTGATTGGTGTGAGGTGATACCACTTTGTCATTTTGGTTTCCTTTTCTCCAATAATTAGTGATGTTGAGCATCTTTTCATGTGTCTTTTGGCCATCTCTGTTTTTTCTTTGGAGAAATGTCTATGATATGGTTTCATAATGCACATTGCAACTACTTTTAAAGAATTATCACTTGCTGTGTTTTGGTATAGTTTCAAAGAATAGTCACAAATACATGAGAAGGGTATTAAAATACTTCTTCCAACTGTGTGTTTGAATGAGGCCAGATTTTCTTCATCTACTTCACCTAAAAATTGTGTAGCAGTAGATTGACAGCAGAAGCGAATGTTAGAGTACAGCTGTCTTCTGTTAAGCCAAACATTAAAGAAATCTGCAAAATTATGAAACAATACCATTCTACTTACCTCTTTTTGTTTTAGAATTGAGTGTTCCTAATGTGTAACTTATACTGGGTTTATTGGTTTTAAATGGTTGACATATATTTTATTAACATAAATTTTAATGGTTTTCAGTTTTAGTTTCCAATGCAGTAAGTAGGGATAGATTTGACCTCTGGAAACAAAAACTTAGGGGTCCTCAATAATTTTAAAAAATTTAAAGGAGAGCACTTTTTTCCTTTTTGAGTGGCAAAGACTATATAGATTCTGGAGCCAGACGAGCTGGGCTTTTTTGCCATTTACTAGTTATGTAAGTTTTTAGCAAGTTATTCTCTGTGCCTTAGTTTCCTTATTTGACAAATGAAGATAAGCCTCATAAAGCGATTAGGAGGACTAAATGAGTTCATGTGAGTTACTCAATGCCCTTCACGTAGGAAATTGTCAGTAGGGTTTGGTTACTTCCATTTCCCTTTCCAAGACGTAGTTCATTTGCCTCCAGGAAATTGTATTTTGCAGCATGTTTCCCTCTGTTCTAGTATAAACTGGGGGTTCTTATTACAAAGCATAAATACACTCACAGACCTAGAGAGTGAACTTATGGTTACCAGAGGGTAAGGGTCGGGGGAAGGGATAATTAGGGAGTTTGGGACCAACATGTACACTTGCTATATTTAAAATGGATAACCAACAAGGGTCTACTATGTAGCACAGGGAACTCTGCTCAGTTATATGGCAGCCTGGATGGGAGGGGAGTTTGGGGGAGAATGGATATGTGTATGTGTATGGCTGAGTCCCTTTGTTGTCCACCTGAAATTATCACAACATTGTTAATCAGCTATGCTCCAATACAAAATTAGAAGTTTAATAAGTCATCAGATGTGAATTAAGGGAAACTGAACAGCAGAAATAAAAGCAATGTCACAGACCTTAAAAAAATAAATAAATAGTGTTTTTTCTACTGGCGTTATTGTGTGTGAACTTCATGAGTTCAGTATGTGTGCATTCTTCTTGACCTAGCTCTGTGGCTCTTGACAGATTCTTTGAAAGGTGTTGTCCGTGATCCCAAACATGCAGGTGAAAGACAGGAAAGGAGGTAAGCGTGGCCCAGTAGGTCCAGTGTGTGTGCCCTGAGAGGGATGTGGGACTCTATCCCTGCTCACTGCTTGTTCCATGCCACCATCCAGCTGCTTGCGTTGTTACGTTTCCGTACCGGTGAGCAGTCTTCCACTTTGTACAGCTGTCTCTCTCACAAACATGTCATATTTGTCACAAGCCTCGTGCTGGGCACTCTTTTACCCTGACAGATACTCAACGTCATAGATCTTTGTGGAATGTATAGATGAGTTGTTTAGTCGCTAAGTTGTGTCTGACTCTTTGTGATCCCAGGGACTGCAGCCCGCCAGGCTCCTCTGTCCATAGAATTTTCCAGGCAAGAATACTGGAGCGGGTAGCCGTTTCCTTCTCCAGGGGGGTCTTCCCGACCCAGGGGCTGAAGCTGCCTCTCCTGCATTGGCAGGCGGGTTATGTACCAACATAACCCAACCAACAGGGAAGCCCATACATGAGGAGATGAGTGAATTAGTGATTCCGCACGGTGCTGCTAATCCAACTCACAGACCCGTGAGCTTTTGTAACTCATAGCAGTTGTGAGAAACCCAGATACTATCACAGATACCTACGTGTTTTAAAATATCATTTAAATTCTGTGGTGTGCTTTGGAACAGTCCAAGTTGAGTTTGCATCTTAACCTTAAGGCTCTGAGCTTTGTGACTCAGTGTCATTCCTGTTTTTATTTAGGTAAAAAGGAGATAATGAAACCTAATTCTCAGGGATGTGAGAATTATCTGAGGTAATGTTTGTACCATATCGTGCTCAGTAATGTTACTTTCTCTGCCTTCCTTCCCTGTAATTAGATAGCTGCTTGTCATGTTTGGCTTGGTGACAAACAAATAGTTGGCCATGTGATTGCTGAGTTTCAGAGGTAGACATATTTATTATATAATATGATAGGCAGTTTCCCAGGCTTTTTTCCATCATATTGAATTAGATGTATTTTTTGTATGATTGCTTTGTTATTGTATCTTTATAACAATATTTTAGATGTAACTGAAATAGCCATATTCCATTATGCTAACCAGTCATTCAGGTTAGCAGTTATGAAATAACAGGGTACCAAAACTATCAACTTCAAATATAAATTTATTAAAAAGTAACAAATTTATGCAAAGAATTCTTCACTTTAAAGGAGTAAATGCAGATTAGTTGGTTCACTAATTTTAGGAAAAGTTATCACTTTTAATTGTTCATCATCATTTTGGTTCATAAATCTAACACGTTTTGGCTTAAAACATGATTGATTTACAAAATTTCAGTTTACTACAACTTTTCAGTTCGTGTGTTGTACAAGATCTTATATGACAGGGAAGTCCAAACTTCCCAACCCTGATCTGCATTCAAATCAGTTGTGAAGTGTGGCTCTCCAAAATTCATTTCTGGTCCATACTTGAGGTGATCTTGATGTTACAGGTCTGACGTGGGGACTTGGAGGTGACATTTTAAAAATGTCCCTGAGTACTTTGACGCACCACAGGTCTGGAATTCATTGTTAAATTGGAGACACTATCGTGAAAATAATAGATGGCTAAATGAGAGAGGTGGGAGGGGCGGCTTCATCCTCTGCCTTGGTGTTGCAGTGGTTGGCAGCAGCTTGCTCTCCTAAACTTTTATAAGTAATAACACAAACCTGCTTGTATATATTGGCATTTATGCAGGCATATAGGGAGAGAAGGAAGCTTTCTCTGAGCCTTTTCCCATTGTTCACAAGCAAGGACATTTCATTAAAACTCCTCTAATACTGAAATTAGGCAGGAAAAGAGGACTTAGAATCAAGTATGCACTTTGCTGTGTACCTGAATCATTGTAAATTAACTAGACTTCAGTTAAAAAAAAAGAATTAAGTATACATTACAATCCCAGTCCTGGGCATATATCCAAAAACCCCCCAAGAATACTAATTCAAAAAGATCTGTGCATCCCAGTGTTCATAGCAGCATTTTTTACAGTTGCCATGATATGGAAGCAACCTAAGTGTCTGACAACAGAGGAATGGGTAAGGAAGATGTGATATATATACACAATGGAATACTGCTGCTGCTAAGTTGCTTCAGTCATGTCCGACTCTGTGCGACCCCATGGACTGCAGCCTACCAGGCTCCTCCACCCATGGGATTTTCCAGGCAAGAGTACTGGAGTGGGTCGCCATTGCCTTCTCTACTCAACCATAAAAAGGAGTGATATTTTGTCATTTGCACTAACATGGATGGACTTGGAGGGCAAGACATACAGAGAAAGGCAAGCGCTATATGATATCACTTATATGTGAAATCTAAAAAATACCCCAAACTAGTGAATATAACAAAAATGAGCAGACTCACAGATCCAGAGAAACCTGACCAGTGGTTACCAGTGGGAAGAGAGGGAAGCAGGGGGAAGGTCAATATAGGGGAGAGGATTAAGAGATACAAATTATTACGATTAAAATAAGCTCCAGGGATATACTTAGCTTACATAGCCAATATCTTATTATAACTAAAAATGGAGTATAACCTATAAAATTGTGTATTACTGTATTGAACACTTGTAACATATAATATTGTACCTCAACTATAATTCGATAAATTGTGTGCACGACTGACTGATCTTTGGAAGGCAGGAGTGCTTAGTAAGAAGAACTTTGTTGTTGGAGGGGCTGAGGGACTCTTCTGCTGGCTGGTTTTGTGACTCTGGGCATGACTTAACCACTATGAGCCTAGTATCCTTGTCTACAAAATGGGAATAGTGTTGTGATAATTAAATACAGTAATTTTTATATCACCCTTGCACTTAATGTTGTTCAGTCACTCAGTCATGTCTGACTCTGCGACCCTGTGGACTGCAGCACGCCAGGCTTCCCTGTCCTTCACCGTCTCCTAGAGCTTGCTCAAACTCATGTCCATTGAGTCAGTGATGCCATCTAACCATCTCATCCTCTTTCATCCCCTTCTCCTCCTGCCTTCAATCTTTTCCAGCATCAGGGCCTTTTCCAGTGAGTGGGCTCTTTGCATCAGGTGGCCAAAGTATTGGAGCTTCAGCATCAGTCCCAATGAATATTCAGGGTTGATTTTCTTTAGGATTGACTGGTTTGATCTTGCAGTTTAGGAACACTCAAGAGTCTTTTGTACTTATAGGCCCTCAATAAATGGTAGCTCCTGCTTGAGTGGTTATATTCTTATTACCAAAGAGATGTTTAATTTCTTGGGGGGATATTGGCTGCTTAAATTGTGTAGTTCATTCATGAGCCGATGTTGATTTGTGAAGTTGGTGGTGAGTGTGATGAGAAGAAAGGTACTTTGCCTCTTGAGAGTCCCAGTCCCCACAAGACACTGCTGCCTGGCAGGCCTCTGGGTGTCGCTCAGCCGCAGCAACCTGCGTCCATAAGATCTGGAAAGCTGAAGGAACAGGGCCAGGCGTGACTGGACTGCTCTTCTTGCCACAGTGTGGGTGAGAGGGAGCCATGAGGAGCACAACTGTGTGTTTATTTTCTGTCTTGGGGTTTGTTGTAAGGCTCTTCATCCTGTTGTTTTCCTTTGCTCCCCAAGCATTAAGTACTTACTGTTTGCATACAGTGATAGAAACACGTTTGAAGCTTATGTGCTGGTGATAATTTTTCTTCCTCAGCGGGAACAAAATGTGAGCCAGGGTACCTGAAAGAATCCCTTTGTGGTCCTGAAATAAGCAAATACGTATGTTTGAAGATGATTTAAATTTCAGTCATTCAATTTATATAGGACTTATTTATTGAAACTGATCCGAGTAAATAAGTTCTAGAGACAGATCTGTCATACAGCGTAGTGCCTAGAGCTGACAGTACTGTATTGTGATGTGAAAAGCTGCTAAGAGGATGGGTCTAATGTAAGATCTTACCACACACATGCACATATCACTCTCGCACCAAACAACAGAGATGGTGAGAGAAAACTTTGGGAGGTCATGGATATGTCCGTGACCTTGATGGTGGTGATGATTTCATGGTTATCCCCAAACTCATCGAGTTGCATACATTAAACATGTATAGCTTTTTACATGTTTATAACACCTTAATAAAATGGTTTTAATAAAACACATGAGGAAAAGATCTCTGAAGTCTAGGTACTTCTAGTTTTAAGTAAGTTAAACAGCAAATACATCAATGTGAAATATGAATTATAATATTATGTGCATTTGAGTCAAGATATTTACATAGTCTTTGGATTTGATATTAAAATTCAAATTTAGGACTTCCCTTGTGGTCCACTGGTTAAGAATCTACCTGCCAATGCAAGGGACACAGGTTCGATCCCTGGTCGGGGAAGATGCCACATGTTAAGAGGCAACTAAGCCTGTGGACCACAGCTACTGAAGGCCAAGCTCTAGAGCCCGAGAGCTGCAACTACTGATGCCCTTGCACCCTAGAGCCTGCGCTCAGAGACAAGAGAAGCCACTGCAATGAGAAGCCAAGCACCTCTACTGCAGAGTAGCCCCCTGCCAGCCACAGCTAGAGATTCCACATGCAGCAGTGAAGATCCAGCTTAGACAAAAAGAAAAAACCTCAAATTTAAAAAATGATTTCCTCTTGGTAGGTAAAGTTCTTTTATCATGGACTCTCTCATTGTGAATCCAGGTGGTAGGACTGGGATGATTCCTTTTTTGTTTGTTTGTTTTAATGGGGCATGATTGGATACCCTCAGAGGTCTCCTGACTTTGCACCAGCTCTCAGACCTGTGGGAAGGAAGCAGAAATCAAGGGCTACATTGAGAACACAATCCCAGGGCTCCCAGGGTGGCGCAGTGGTAAAAGAATCTGCCTGCCAATGTGGGAGATGCTGGAGATGCAGGTTTGATTTTTGTTTCAGGAAGATGCACTGGAGAAGAAAATGGCAATCCACTCCGGTATTCTGGCTTGGAGAATCCCCATGGACAGAGGAGCCTGGTGGGGCTGCAGTCCATGGGGTCGCAGAGTTGGACATGACTGAGCGACTAAGCGTGCGCACACACGTGCCTGTAATTAACCTGTTTTAGCACTAGATGGCTATCTTTTTTTTTTCTCCCCAGTAGCTTTTACCAAGCCTTGGTTCCTGAGCAGTTTGAAAGAGACAACTCACCTTTGAGTTAAGCTCTGTAGAATTGAGAATATGTTTGTAATTGGTTATTTTTACATGTACCTTAATTCCATTAATACATGTTTATTGAGTATCCCTGGTAGTTCAGATGGTAAAGAATCAGCCTGCAATGCAAGACGCTCGGGTTTGATCCCTGGGTCAAGAAGATCCTCTGGAGAAGGGAATGGCTGCCCACTCCAGTATTCTTACCTGGAGGATTCCATGGACTGAAGAGCCTGGCGGGCTATATAGTTCACAGGGTTGTAGAGTTGTACCCGACTGAGTGACTAACATTTTTCCTTTTTTTTTCTTTTTCATTGAGTATCCATTATATGCTAGAGACTGCTACACTGGCTTATTGTGAATGTGTGCAGATGAGTCATTGATCCAATAAATATGTATTGAGCACTTACTTTGGTCTTATTCCTGCTAGAAACTGGAGATACAGAGATGAATAAGACATGGCCCCTACTGTTAATCAATTATAAGTTATTAGGGGGATGGACTAAAAAAATTTAAATGCACAGAGAATTTAATATATTGTGGCATAAGTATGCATGAACTGTGATGGGAACGCAAGTGAGTGGCATGTAAAAAATTGGGAGAGGAGGGGTAGAGGACTTCCTGGAGGAAGTGGCACTAGAGGAGGACTTCCAGAGACATTCAGATAGTCAGGGTGTATATTGCAGTGTTTCGTGTGTGCTGAAGTTAGAGTTTCCTTGACTCAACTCATACAGGGAGAAAGTCCCTCCAGATGGAGAAAACTCTGGAGGAACTGCAAGTATTACTCTAGGTTCTGTGCAAAGGATATTTGGGTTAATAGACATGAGATTGTACTAAGTCGTGTAGTACTTTAGATATTAACAGTGTTATTTTCCTAGAATAGGTGTCAGAACAATTAATTTTTTAATAAGTTAGATATCAGAAGTTCTCTTTTAAAAATTTATTGAAATTTAATTTGCGATGTGTTAAGTTTCAGGTGTATAGCAAAGTGATTTAGTTATACATATATGTATAAATGTATTATTTCTTTACGTTCTCTTCCATTATAGATTATTACAAGGTACTGAGTATAGTTCCGTGTGCTATACAGTAGGTCTTTGTTGTTTATCTAGTTTATATATAGTAGTGTGTATATTTTAATCCCAAACTCTTAATTTATCCCTTTTCTCCTTCCCCTCGGATAAGTGTTAAGTTTGTTTTCTATTGTCTGTGAGTCTTTTTGTGTTTTGTAAATAAGTTCATTTGTGTATTTTTTTTAGATGCCACCTATGAGTGGTATCATATGATGTATGTCTATCAGAAGTTCTTGATGGAAGTTGCAAAAAGTAAGTTTGGCTAACTTAAGCAGTTTGTTGTCATCGCTCAAACAGTTGTGTCTGACTCTTTACAATCCCATGGACTGCAGCATGCCAGGCTTCCCTGTTCTTTACCATCTCCCAGAGCTTGGTCAAACTCATGTCTATT
Source organism: Ovis canadensis (assembly GCF_042477335.2). Lineage (NCBI taxonomy): Eukaryota > Metazoa > Chordata > Mammalia > Artiodactyla > Bovidae > Ovis > Ovis canadensis. Next base: position 23,384,991 of record NC_091259.1, on the reverse strand, counting down.
GAGTCAGTGATGCCATCCAACCATCTGGTCCTCTGTCGTCCCCTTCTCCTCCTGCCTTCAGTCTTTCCCAGCATCGGGGTCTTTTCTAATGTCAGCACTTTGCATCAGGTGGCCAACTTAAGCAATAGAAGAATTTATTGGAAGTACCTTGGGCAGCTCACATATTAATGGAAAGGCTCAGAAAATGAACAGTATATCTTTAGGTGAAAATATACTGGGAAGCGAGGCAGGGCTAGACTACTTGTCTTGTGATGATGATGGTCACCATAGACACCACTGCTGCTCTTAAACTCTTGGGGGTTCTGTTACCATAGACACGTTAGCAACACCCTTTGTTTTTGTGTCATTTCCTCGAGATTCAGAGTCTTTGGTTGGAATATCAGTTGACTAGGCCTAGGTCCTTCTAACTGCTAGAACAGAGAGGGGACCTTTTGGCTTCTGTAACAGGAGATGGACTCAGCCCCAAGGCTTACACAGTGAATTCAGAGTTCTCCAACACTATTTAATTTAGTATTTAATTAGAGGTGATTGCACAGAGTCGGACACGACTGAAGCGACTTAGCAGCAGCAGCAGCAGCAGCAGCAGCCTACCAGGAATATGATAGGTAATAGTTGAAAGTTGAACCACATAATTCTAAATTATTTTCCATTTCTATAGTGTTTATAATGCACTAGGGCTTTTATTTATTTATTTATTTTTATTGAAGTACAGTTTATTTACAATGTTGTGTTAGTTTCTGGTGTACAGCAAAGTGATTCAGCTATAGATACACATACATATATATTATCATATTATTTTCAATCATGGTTTATTTTTAATACTTATTTAATTGGCTGTGCCTTAGTTGCACATGTGGGATCTTCACTGTGGCATGCAAACTCTTAGTTGGAGCGTGTGGGATCTAGTTCCCTGACCAGGGATTGAACCCTGGCCCCTTGCATTGGGATCATGGAGTGTTAACTGCTGGACCACTAGGGAAGTCCCTCGATTATGGCTTATTAAACGATATTGAATATAGTTCCCTGTACAGTAGGATCTTCTTGTTTATCTGTTTCATATTTAGTAGTGTGTATCTGCTAATCCCAAACAATTCATTCCTCCTCCCATCCTGTTTCCCCTTTGGTAACCATAAGTTTGTTTTTTACGTCTGTGAGTCTTTCTGTTCATTTGTATCATGTTTTAGATTCTGCATGGAAGTGATGCCACTTGGTATTTGCCTTCCTGTTTCTGACTTCATTTACTATAATAATCTCTAGGTCCATCCACGCTGCTGCAAGTGGCATTATTCTGTTCTTTTTTATGGGTGAGTAATATTCCATTATGCATCCCGTATTCTCTATCCATTCCTCTGCTGATGGACGTTAGGTTGCCTCCGTGTCTTGACTGGTGTAAGTCATGCTGCTGTGAACATTGGGGTGCAGGTATCTTTTTGAATTTTCTAGGGGTGCCAAGGGGTGGGATTGCTGGATCCTGTGATAACTTTATTGGATTTTGAAAACCTCCCTTAAATACTGGATTCTGGGTCTGTAGATGCAGCTTCGTCATGCTTCCTACCCGTACTTAAGCGCCAGTGAACTCCCTATTGCCTAAAGTGCCCAGGCATCTCGGTGAGTCAGTCCCTGTGCCTCACCTTTACTTCACTGGGCTCATCTTTCCTCACTAGCACCCTCTCCTCACCCTGAATTGGATTAACAGCCTCCTCCTTTTTTCCACTTCAGCTTAGGAGTCTCTTTCTCCCTGTCATTTCAGCTCCCAAATCACCTCCATCAATCAACAGGTAGGAAGGAATTACTCCTGAGTTTCCAAAACTTTGTGTCCCTGTAATAGGGCACTTACTCTGCAGTGAAATTTGGATTGCTGTGTGCACCTTGTCTCCAGAACCAAATCATAACATCCTAAGGCCAAGGACAGTCTTACTCATTTCTTTGTTATTTATAGCTCCCAGCACAGTGCCTTGTTGAACTCAGCTGTTACTTTAAAGGTTAAGCATACATTCGCATTTTGGTTCACACTGATAATATCTCAGAGATATTTTTAAATAAGCATTACAGTTATACTTCACACAACTTTAGAGAAAGTTATTCATCACAAATTCCACCTTGAGAGAGTCTAAATTAAATAAGTATATTTACTGTACATGTACTTTATGATGGTCCAAGGATTCAAATTCAAGTTCAGTGCCCAGGATGACCATACCCTGTAGGGACTGGGAAGTTTGGAAACCTTCCCCGCTCCCACCCTCTTCCCAACCCTACCTTAGGTTTCACATACTGGTTCCTTGGTGAAAAGTAAGTGAGAAGGCCTCTTCAGGTATGTGCCTTCAGTTTTGTGTTGGAGATTCCTGTTACCTTTTACAATGCATGCAGGTATTCATAGCCTGGGTTGCTGGGACCTGTCTTCCCCCAGGCCTCAAGTTCAAAAGTGTGACTTGGCTACCCCAGGGAGGGAGCTTGGCTTCACATGAGGGCCTGTGAACAGATCAGCCCTTATTTTTCTGGTACTGGCCGTGGGGTCTCCAGATTGCTCCTAAGACCTCGTTTCTAGGGCATCTGTCTCCTGGAGTGGAGTATTCAGCTCCCCAGGGAAACCTCCAGTCCTGCCAGGATCGGAAGGCTTGATTGCTTACATTTGACTTTGAGGACGCTGGCATACTCAGTAAATTCCTCAGCTCTTTGAAAAGGAAGGTGGAGGCTGCAGAATTGTTCTGTTGCCTGTGGTTAAAATCTCTGTTATAAAGTTAGAGGAGGTTATTCTCATCTCGTCGGTAAAGTTGTTTTTGAAGGCATTAGGTGGTTTTGGCTTACGTGGGCCTGGCAGAAAGTCTTGCACTTGGGTGCAATGACACCTGGGAGGTTTTTGTTTTGTTTTGTTTTGTTTTTTGCAGTGAGTGAAGGCTTTGAGGAACCTGGCCTGCAGACCCCAGAGCATCACTGCCAGCTACAGTGGGGATAGTGAGTGCTTCCTCCTCTTAGGGGACTGAGAGGGCCTGGGAGTCATCGGGAACTCTCAGAGACCCACTTTGGAAAGACCTCTTTAAACTTGGCAGTGACTGCATCCCAGAGGATATGCCAAGTCTCTCCATCAGTCAGCAAGGAGGGAGTAAGAGAACACAGGCCGTATACAGAAAGTAGCAAGGACTCGGATAGTGCCCAGCTGCAGGCTTTCCAGGACACTGGCCCCAGCCTATATGTATTTTTAAAATTTTATTGAAGTATAGCTGATTTGCAGTACTGTGTTTAATTTCTGCAGTTATGACAAAGTGACTCAATTCTACATATGTATATTCTTCATTATGGTTTTATCATAGGCTATTAAATGTAGTTCGCTGTGTTATACAGTAGGATCTTGTTTATCCATCCTACATATATAGTTTGCATCTGTTAATCGCAAACTCCCAGTCCTTCCCCAATCTCTCCCCCACCCTTGGGAACCACAAGTCTGTTCTGTGTATCTGTGAGTCTGTTTTTGTTCATTTGTGTCATATGTAGATTCCACGTGTAACTGGTATCATTTGGTGTTTATCTTTCTGACTTACTTGCTTAGTCTGATAATCTTTAGGTCCATCCATGTTGCGGCAAATGGCAGTATTTCATTCTTTTTAATGACTTAATAAATCTCCATTATTTACACACACACGCACGTATATGCTTGCATGGTTAGTTACTTCAGTTGTGTCCGACTCTTTGCATCCCTATGGACTGTAGCCTGCCAGATTCTTCAGGCAAGAATACTGGAGTGGGTTGCCGTGCCCTCTTCCAGGGGATCTTCCCAGCCCAGGGATCAGACTCACATCTCCTGTATTGCAGGTGGAATCTTTACTGCTGAGTCACCGGGAAAGCCCCATATATACATGTATAATCACATCTTCTTTAGCCATTCATCTGTGGATGGATATTTAGGCTATTTCCATCTCTTGGCAATTGTAAATAATGCTGTAATGAACATTGGGGTACATGTCTCTTTTTGAATTACAGCTTTGCTTGGATATGTGACCAGGAGTGGAATTGCTGGATGCACCAGCCTGTGTTAAATGACTACTGCAAACTGCTGGACAGTTCAAGTGCTCAGTTGTGCGCTTTCGATCATAATTGCCGTGGCTGTTGGGGGCAGGCAGGCCATTGTAGGGGGAGGTGTTCTAGAGGGAGTAACCTGAAGAGGTAGATGTCTTGGGGTGAACTTTAGAGGACCTCAGGAAGGGAGTGTGAAACTGGGCCTTGGAGAGTGAAAGTGGCACGTTCATGGGATGCTGGAGTGCTGAGGGGACCGGCGAGACTGGTGACAGCTAAAGGAAGGGTCTGAGTGTAGTGGCCTTGAAAACCAAGCAGAGTTTGAACTTGAAGCTATAGCCGAAATGGTTATGTATAGGGGGATTGACAAGCTGGCAGTGCAGTTTAATTAAGGACGGGTGATTCCCAGCTGTGTGTCCTCTGCTGTCTACACCTGAAGGAGGCTCCCGAGCCTGTTACGTTGGTCTGTTTGTGGATTCTGGATCTGGTCTTAGGGAACAAACTAGTTAACGGTGAAGGCAAAGCTGGTGAGCAGGTGACCAGGGTTCTTGTGCCTCTCGCTTCCACCAGGAAACTCACTTCATTTTTCCCTTGATTCATTTCCCCTCAACAAGGAGGCCTTTGTCATCACTACTATGGAGTGAGGCAGAAAAAAGCCTCGTTGGTTCCGTGTCGCGTTGCCTAAAGGCCTCTGGACATTTACAAAGAAAGTAAGAGAGTAGAACCATAATGGGAAGGAAGTCTTCAGTGCTTTAGAAGCTAGCCAGAAGCAGTCATGCTCATAGAGAAGCAAAGGGCTCTTCTTGTTGACAAATGACATACAGTTTTTGCAAAGAGAAAGAAACTATTCTGGGTGAAATGGGTCATCATCAATCAAGGCAGAAAGGTTGAACCCTGAAACTGGACTTGCAGAATTTCACCCTCTGTGGACTGCAGCACAAACAGATGTCTGGTTTTCCTTCAGGTGGGGCCCCTGCCCAGAGGGAGACCCTGAGCTTGTTTTCTGTTGCTCCTGCCACTTTCCCCATGCAGACCAAAGCTGTGTCCTTGGTGGTCCTTAGATGAAGGTCTGGCTTGAAAGCAGGTAACTGCAGGTTACTGAGTCAAGAGAACCTTATGTGGAGATTGACTTTTTTGAAACCCTAGAGGCAACTCCTTGTAAAGATTACACAGAAGCAGAATCCTTGCTCAGCCACTGTTGTTGTTGTTCCGCTGCTCAGTCGTGTCCAACTCTTTGTGACCCCAAGGACTGTAGCATGCTAGGCTTCCCTGTCCTCCACCATCTCCCGGAGTTTGTGCAAATTCATGTCCATTGAGTCAGTGATGCTGTCTAAACATCTCATCCCCTGTCGTCCCCTTCGCCTCCTGCCCTCAATCTTTCCCAGCATCAGGGTCTTTTCCATGAGTGGGCTCTTTGCATCAGGTGGCCAAAGTATTGGAGCTCAGCTTCAGCATCAGTCCTTCCAATGAATATTCAGGTTGATTTCCTTTAGGATTGACTGATTTTGATCTCTGCAATCCAAGGGACTCTCCAGAGACTTCGAAAGCATCTGTTCTTCCACACTCAACCTTTATGGTCCAGCTTTCATGGATGCCCCTAAACACTGCCGTGTTCCTTATGCCCTGGGCCCCAGCCAGGCCCTGCAGCACTCTCCGGGAAGGGGTGGCGTCCAGGCGTCTCCTGTGGTTTCTTGCAGTTCCTGCTCCCAGGACTGAAGAAGTGCTAACGAGGAAAACCGCTGTGTCTGCTCATGACGAATGCTGACATCCAGTTTTCTGATTTCAGAGACCCTTCACCCTACTGGTTAGATTATGGACAGTGTGTTTTTACATAGGAAAACAGATGCAAATTATACGACCAGTGTTCCTAATGAAGATCCTGAACTGAACAGGAAGGGAAAGATTACGTGCTCGTGGGCCTGGGATTGTTCTGTCTGTTTTTTGCCGCAGAGCCCAGGAAGCTCTTTCAGAGCCTGTGATCCATGTTACTGTTGTTTGCCCTTGTCTTCCCAGTGAGGGAAGGGAAATAAAGTGATTCCTTTTGGGTGTGGCAGTACCTGACCCCCCGCCCCGCCTACCACCCCCCGCCCCCCCCGCCCCCCCCCCCCCCCCCCCCCCCCCCGCCTCCAGGGGAGGGATCTCTGCGCTCAGTGGAGTGATGAACCCTGGGCCTGTCTGTCCGCAGGGTCTGTCCTCATCATCTTCTTGGCCAGCCTTCTCTCTCGCCCTCTAAGAGGGGCAGAGTGGGAACAGGACTCAGTGTAGGGGCTGCCGCGTCTTAAATGACTGTCGGTGAGAAACTGGGCATCCTATCCTTCAGTCTCCATAGGTGCGTGTGTTCATGCACGAGTGTGAACTGCATTCTATTTCCTAATACTGAAGCCTGTGGAAGAAATGGTGACAGGGGCACGTCTTTGATGTCCTCAGTGCTCACGCCCAGCATCCAGCGCTGCCCTCTGCACAGCGCTCTGTGGCCTGGAGCCTGGGAGCTTGCTGTCACTTGGCAGGCCGTTGGATAAGATGTGGAAAAGTGATTTATACCGGTCTGGTGGTGATAGGAGTGACTTAGTGTGGGCTTCTCCCCCCCCCCCAATTAATTTATTTTTGAAAAAAAATTTTAACTGACGTCTAGTTGATTTACAGTGTTTTAATTTCTGCTATACAGCAAAGTGATTCAGGTATATATGTACATATATACACACACGCACGCATTGTTTTCTCAATCTCCTTTCTCCATGATGATTCACTACTGAATGTAGTTCCCGGTGCTGTGCAGTAGGACCTTGTTTATCCATTCTGGATGTAATAGTTTGCCTCTGCTAATCTCAACCTCCCACCCCACCCCTCCTCCAGCCCCCTCCCCCTTGCAGCCACAAGTCTGCTCTCTTTGTCTGTGACATTGTTTCTGTTCCATAGATAGCTTCATTTGGGTCTTATTTTAGATTCCGCACTTTATTGATATCATATGGTGTTTGTCTTTGTCTGACTTACCTCACTTAAGATGATAATCTCTAGCTGCATCCATGTGGCTACAAATGGCATTGCTTTGTTCTTTTGATGGCTGAGTAATATTCCATTGTCTACATGTACCATGTCTTCTTTATCCAGTCATCTGTTGATGATGGACATTTAGGATGTTTTCAGGTCTCGGCTGTTGTGAATCGTGCTGCTGTGAATACAGCAGTGCATGAGTCTTTTTGAATTCAGAGTTTTGTCTGGATATATGCCCAGAGTGGGGTTACTGGAGCGCATGACAACTGGCATCCATGTTGAAAGCATATATCCACACATACGCACATCCGCTACACGCTCCTTCATACACCCATGCAATACACGTGTGTATTTTAGGTATGCCTCAGTTTCATTGGCAGTTTGCTCTCTGTTATCACTTATAATTTGAGGTCAATCTGATAATACAATTTGATAGTAGGGCCTGAAGTTGTAATCCGCCAGCATATGCCATTCCTGACCCAGATCTTCTGTAAGAGAATACTACACTTAAAAAAAAAAAAGTTGAATTGGAGTGTAATTGATTTACAATGTTGTGTTTCCTTCAGGTGTACAATAAAGTGATACGGTTTTATGTATATGTATATATATATATATATAATTTTTTTCCAGATTCTTTTCCATTTAGCTTATTACAAGGTATTGGACACAGCTCCTTGTGCTGTATAGTTTATCTACCGTTTATCTATTTTGTATATAATATGTTGTTGTTTATCTGTCTTATACACAGCGGTATGTATCTGTCGCAGTCTCTCCCCTTTGCCGAAGTGTGTGGGCCCTCAGCTGCCCCTGACGCTCCTCTGGTGGGGGAGGGGCTGCGGGTGCAGCAGGTGTGTCTGTGTTTGCCTGTTTCTTTTCTGTGTACACTGTCTCCTTCTGGCTTAGGGCTTCTCAGCTGCGGCTGCATATCGGAATCATACGAAGAGCTCTATGAAATGCAGATGCCCGGGTCCTATCCTGGGACTCTGACTGCCAGGTCTGGGTGAGGCCGGGGTGCTGGCATTGGAGATCTCCCCGGGGGATCCTCTCGGGCGGCCACGCTTGCTCCATGCGGCTCTCCAACTTTCCACCAACATTTTCCACCTGTCTGAATTAGAAGCCAGCCTAGATTTGCCTTTGGATCCAGGCCATTGACGATTTCTAATTTTAACTCTCGACTTTGAGACTTATAGATGTAGAGAGTGAGGCCCAGAAGGGGCTGAGTGTCTTTCCATGGTAGTCCCTGCGGATTGGCCAGAAAGAGAGTGCTGACGGATGCTGTCAGAGGCGCTGGAACTGTCATTTTAGGCTGATCTTTATATAGTATGTCATTCATACTCGGATTATATTCAACCTTAAGCTCTAACTCACAACTGCGTTATTTATTTTAACATTGTAAGATAAATAGTCAAGTTGTCAAAATCTTTTTTTCCTCTTTTTTCTGTAGTCTAGACATGCTTATGCTTCATGTGAAAAGAAAGATAGGTAATCACTTGGTCTGTGACCCCATAAACTGTAGCCCACTCTGTCCATGGAATTCTCTAGGCAAGGATACTGGAGTGGGTAGCCTTTCCTTTCTCCTGGGCATCTTCTGAACCCAGGGATCGAACCCAGGTCTCCCTCATAGTGGGCAGACTCTTTACAAACTTAGCCACCAGGAAAGCCTTTTGCTACATGTGAGCACATGTCCAGATGTCATTTCATGGGTTGAGGGAGAGAAACTTAGGAAGAGGATGAGTAAATTTCCGTCTTGTGGCCTCTCGGAATAATTAGGTGCTTTGGTCTTATGGGAAATGGATAGATAACCTTCCTAGCAAGAAATTACGAAATGCAGATGCAAAAACTGTATTTTTTTACTAATGGAATGATCTTGGAGGCAGGGATTTTAATTTTTTAAAAAAGCATGACTCTTTCCCCAGAGTAAACTAAATTACCTTTGCCAAAAAGAGCCTTCAACTTGGTGCCCATGGGGAGAAGTCAGTGCAGAGAGAGCGGAGCCTGGACTCTCCCCTCATACCGAGTGCTCCCACTCATCACAGTGAGTGCTCCTTCAGTGTTGTTTGTGGTGTATCAGCGTCATGTCATGGTGCCTCATGTTCAGTGAGAGCAGGATTGAACCCAGTGTCGCGTTTAATTGAAACAGGAAGACTTTTCAGCTTTGTGTGTAAAACAGACACGTGGGATCCGAAAGGCCAGTGCTGGGCAGAGGGCCAGAACCCATGACCCAGGCTCACACTGCTGCACAAGGCTCCAGAACCCCCAGAGTGGGGCCGCGCTGTGCTGGGCTGCAGCCAGCCCTTGCTAACACATGGTCTGGCAAAATGACCACTCCTCTGCATCTTCAAGATGCTCCAAGAGACAGCTGCTCTTTCCGTTTTAGTTTTCCCTGTCTGGCCTCCCCGCCCCCTTCCCTTTGACTACTCCGAACCTGGTGGCTTGTCCAGCTCCACAGGGGGCTTAATGCTTGTGGGTGCTGCTACTGCTGGCCTTGGTAATGAGTTGTGTGAAAGGGCCCCTGCCTTTGCTCAGTGTGTCTTGAAAATTATGATTATGACCTCACGGGTCATTGTGGTGGGTGCCAGACTTGTGATGATTCTGAATAGTTACTTTGGAATTTTATGAGTCAAAAAGACAGAGCTGCCCCTGCCAGTGGAAAGGCATGGGGGAGAATGGCTGGTGTGAGTCACATGGCGAGGAGGACTTCGTTGACACTAAGGTGTACTTTACTCTCTGCCCCCAGGTCCCCCTCCAGCCTGTTACAGCCCCAGCAGTCCTGTCCAGATTCTGGAGGACCCCAGCTACTTTTTCCCAGACTTTCAGCTCTATCCTGGGAGGCATGAAGCATCTTTGACAGTGGAGGCAAACAGTAGCATCAGAGAAAAAGTTGGTAAGTTCTTTCACTGGCACTCATTTTGGCAAAGCAGAATGATTTTATGTTTTTCACTCTTCTGAATAATTTTTTCTCTATCCTCTTTTTAAAAAGCAACATATTGGATTACTGGTTGTTTCTTTATTGGTAGGTGCCTTATTTTTAATGTTTGCTATTAACATTGTGTGTGCGTGCATGCTAAGTTGCTTCAGCAGTGTCCAACTCTTTGCAACCTTATGGACTGTAGCTGGCCAGGCTCCTCTGCCCATGAGATTCTTCAGGCAAGAATACTGGTGTGGGTTGCCATGCCCTCCTCCAGGGGATCTTGCTGACCCAGGGATGGAAGCTCTGTCTCCTGTGGCTCTTTCATTGCAGGCGGATTCTTTATCACTGGTGTTAATTTATTATAATACATGACTCACTCAACAGAGAGAGTTCCTGATTATGTAGGAACTTCCGAATTATAGCATTGAGTGCCTAATTTTTCTCTAATTCCTAAAGGTTCTTTTGTACTCTTTCCTATAATCTTTCATTTCTTTTTTCTTCTCTGCTTTCATTTATACCTCTTTTTGCAGGTAATTCAGAAATTCAGAGTAATTCTAAACTATATTTGGAAAGGAACCGCTTGCTTTGTACAAATTTCCTGCCTATTTTTAAGGGTTTATGAGATTGGTTACATCATGAAGGACTCTTCAAAACCACATTAAAGAAGGATCTTAAGGTTCTTGCCAGATGTGCTCATGAAAAGGAGATTCAGTAGTTCTGGGTCTAATGAGACCCCGTTCCTTTTATTATTCATCCAAAAAATAATTTTCCTTTGGAAATATGTTTTTATTTAAATTTTTATCCATTTTGTTTTAAAGTGTTGATTTTTTTATTTGAATTTGCTTGTTCATCAAACCCTGAGGGTAAGAACTGTCTTCTTTACTCTCCTAACCCAGCACTTGTCAGAATGCCTGAATATCACAGGTTGGCAGTTGGTATTTGTGGAGTGAGTGATGGCTCAACTCAACCCACGCTGTTAATTGCTTTCCTAGGATTGTGCACCACTTAGTACAGTTACTCAGCAGTTCATCTTGGGAGAACTTTCAATGGTCTGTTTTTGTTGTTGCGAAGTTCTAATTGTTGAAGTTCAGGTTTATATCTCACTTACTGTGCACATTCTCTGAAAATGAGCAGTAAGTTTGAATTTATTCCACATACCATCCTGTGAAGTAGATATGAAGCCTGACCTCAGAGGAGAGAGAGGTTCAGAGAAGCCAAGTCATTGCCTGAGCTCACGAAGGGTAGATCAGAGGTGAGCTTCAGAAACCAGTCTGTAGAATTTTTACTCAGCAATTCTTTCTTGTTTTTTAAACCATTTTTTTAACTGAAGTATAGTTAGTTTACAATACTGTGCTAATTTCAAGTGTATAGCGAAGTGATTCAGTTATATCTATATATCTGTATATGTCGATTATTTTTCAGATTTTTTTCCCTTATAGATTATTCAGTTCAGTATCAGTTCAGTCGCTCAGTCGTGTCCGACTCTTTGTGACCCCATGAATCGCAGCACGCCAGGCCTCCCTGTCCATCACCAACTCCCGGAGTTCACTCAGACTCACGTCCATCGGGTCAGTAATGCCATCCAGCCATCTCATCCTCAGTCGTCCCCTTCTCCTCCTGCCCCCAATTCCTCCCAGCATCAGAGTCTTTTCCAATGAGCCAACTCTTCGCATGAGGTGGCCAAAGTACTGGAGCTTCAGCTTTAGCATCATTCCTTCAAAGAAATCCCAGGGCTGATCTCCTTCAGAATGGACTGGTTGGATCTGCTTGCAGTCCAAGGGACTCTCAAGAGTCTTCTCCAACACCACAGTTCAAACACATCAATTCTTCAGTGCTCAGCTTTCTTCACAGTCCAACTCTCACATCCATACATGACTACTGGAAAAACCATAGCCTTGACTAGACGGACCTTAGTCAGCAAAGTAATGTCTCTGCTTTTGAATATACTATCCAGGTTGGTCATAACTTTTCTTCCAAGGAGTAAGTGTCTTTTAATTTCATGGCTGCAGTCACCATCTGCAGTGATTTGGAGCCCAAAAAATAAAGTCTGACACTGTTTCCACTGTTTCCCCATCTATTTCCCATGAAGTGATGGGACTGGATGCCATGATCTTTGTTTTCCGAATGTTGAGTTTTAAGCCAACTTTTTCACTCTCCTCTTTCACTTTCATCAAGAGGCTTTTTAGTTCCTCTTCACTCTCTGCCATAAGGGTGGTGTCATCTGCATATCTGAGGTTATTGATATTTTTCCTGGCAATCTTGATTCCAGCTTGTGTTTCTTCCAGTCCAGGGTTTCTCTTGATGTACTCTGCATATAAGTTAAATAAGCAGGGTGACAATATACAGCCTTGACATACTCCTTTTCCTCTTTGGAACCAGTCTGTTGTTCCATGTCCAGTTCTAACTGTTGCTTCCTGACCTGCATACAGATTTTTCAAGAGGCAGGTCAGGTGGTCTGGTATGCCCATCTCTTTCAGAATGTTCCACAGTTTGTTGTGATCCACACAGTCAAAGGCTTTGCCATAGTCAATAAAGCAGAAATAGATGTTTTTCTGGAACTCTCTTGCTTTTTCCATGATCCAGCAGATGTTGGCAGTTTGATCCCTGGTTCCTCTGCCTTTTCTAAAACCAGCTTGAACATCAGTAAGTTCTCGGTTCACGTATTGCTGAAGCCTGGCTTGGAGAATTTTGAGCATTACTTTACTAGCATGTGAGATGAATGCAATTGTGCGGTAGTTTGAGCATTCTTTGGCATTGCCTTTCTTTGGAATTGGAATGAAAACTGACCTTTTCCAGTCCTGTGGCCACTGCTGAGTTTTCCAAATTTGCTGGCATATTGAGTGCAGCACTTTCATAGCATCATCTTTCAGGATTTGAAATAGCTCGACTGGAATTCCATCACCTCCACTAGCTTTGTTCGTAGTGATGCTTTCTAAGGCCCACTTGACTTCACATTCCAGGATGCCTGGCTCTAGATGAGTGATCACACCATCGTGATTATCCGAGTTGTGAAGATCTTTTTTGTACAGTTCTTCTGTGTATTCTTGCCACCTCTTCTTAATATCTTCTGCTTCTGTTAGGTCCATACCATTTCTGTCCTTTATTGAGCCCATCTTTGCATGAAATGTTCCCTTGTTATCTCTAATTTTCTTGAAGAGATCTCTAGTCTTTCCCATTCTGTTGTTTTCCTCTATTTCTTTGCATTGATCGCTGAAGAAGGCTTTCTTATCTCTTCTTGCTGTTCTTTGGAACTTTGCATTCAGATGCTTATATCTTTCCTTTTCTCCTTGGCTTTTCACTTCTCTTCTTTTCATAGCTATAGATTATTATAAGATATCAAATATAGTTCCCTGTGCTATGCAGTAGGTCCTTGTTGGTTACTGATTTCATATATGAAAAGTGGAAGTGAAAGTGAAGTCACTCGGTCATGTCCAACTCTTTGCAACCCCATGGATGGTAGCCTACCAGACTCTGCGGTCCATGGGATTTTCCAGGCAAGAATACTGGAGTGGGCTGCCATTTCCTTCTGCAGGGGATCTTCCCAACCCAGGGATCGCACCCGGGTCTCCTGCATTGCAGACAGACGCTTTACCGTCCGAGCCACTATAGTACTGTGTATATGTTAATCGCAAATTTCTAAGATATCTCCCACCCTCCAACAGTTCTTTCCTGAATGCCTTTTGTGTATCATGGTAGTGTTGTAGACAGTGGGTTCATAGCACGTGTTAAGATAAGGCTGTCTGTTCCCTGGTGCTAGAGAATTCTAGTAGAAGAGAGGTAATAAATACACTGTTGATTGAAAGAGAAGGCCAGTGACAAGGCCAGATGTTAGGCTGTTCAGGACATTTAGCAACTGGTTAGGGGAGCTTGCAGAGAAGGCAGTGGCACCCCGCTCCATTACTCTTGCCTAGAAAATCCCATGGACAGAGGAGCCTGGTAGGCTGCAGTCCATGGGGTCGCCAAGAGTCGACACGACTGAGCAACTTCACTTTCACTTTTCACTTTCATGCATTGGAGAAGGAAATGGCAACCCAGTGTTCTTGCCTGGAGAATCCCAGGGACGAGGGAGCCTGGTGGGCTACTGTCTATGGGGTCGCACAGAGTCGGACACGACTGCAGCGACTTAGCAGCAGCAGCAGCAGTAGGGGAGCTGGAACCCGGGGAATGGTTGAGATCATAGAAGCTGGGGCTGCAGTCTTTGCTGTTACAGAGACACCCAAAATATCATCTACTGTCACCTTTTCTCATATTTTAATACCTAAAAGTATAAGAGGAATGTAGTCCTTGATAGCAGCCCCTGCTAAAAGAAGGTAGTAAACTCAGTTTATGTGTACCTAGGTATATACACATATATATGTGTGAGTATGTGTGTATTTATATATCTTGTAAGAGTATTGCAACCACCTTCATTTTTTTCTTATTTTACTATAAACTGAAAACCTAGCTTGGCACTTGATTAAATGTAGGGAGCAACGGGGACTTCCCTGGCAGTTCAGTGGTTCCGACTCCATGCTTCCAATGCAGGGGACGTAGATTTGACCACTGGTTGGGGACCTAAGATCCCACGTGCCATGTGGTGTGGCCAAATACATAGATAAATAAATTCATGAAGTACCTCTACAATTCGACAATTAAAAAAAAAAAACTTCTTTAAAAAAATGGAGGGAGCAAAGGAAACAAAAGGGACAAAATTGTATCTGCACTTTGTATCTGGATGACTCTGTGGTCGTAGATGAGGATACCATTTATCAGAAAAAAGGCAACTCTGGGGAAGGGAGAGGGTTTGGGGGGAAATAATGTGTCCTTCGTATATATAAAAACACAGAACCATCACTGCTTGGAATTGTAGGGCTGAAGGCTACTTAGAGATGGGCTCACCTAGCTCCCTCCATTTACAGGTAAGGATTTTGAGCCCAAAGACAGCAAGTGATTTGCTCAGAGTCTTATCAGTAGTAAGTAGTAGAATGTTTACTAGCCTATCACTATAAATATCCTCAATACACTCCTTCTAAGTACTTTTGTGAAAAGGCATGAATTATATATTTCATGGTACCCTTTTACTGGTTAAATGTTTGACACCCATTACATGCAGGCACTAGGTTGCTTGTTGCTGCTCAATTGCTAAGTTGAATCCAACTCTTTGCAACCCCGTAGACCACAGCACCCCAGGCTTCCTTGTCCTTTACCATCTCCCAGAGTTAGCTCAAACTCTTGTCCATTGAGTCCATGATACCATCCAACCATCTCATCCTCTGTCATCCCCTTGTCCTCCTGGCTTCAGTCTATCCCAGCATCAGGGTTTTTTCCAATGAGACAGCTCTTTGAATCAGGTGGCCAAAGTATTGGAGTTTCAGCTTCAGCATCAGTCTTTTCATTGAATATTCAGGGTTGATTCCCTTCAGGATTAACTGGTTTGATCTCCTTGCAGTCCAAGGGACTGTCAGGAGTCTTCTCCAGCACCACAGTTCTAAAGCATCAATTCTTCAGTGCTCAGCCTTTTTTGTGGTCCAGCTCTCACATCCATATATGACTACTGGAAAAACCGTAGAGTTGTATGCTAGGGAGACCCAGATGAGGAGCCATGATCTCTGCCTTTAAGATGTTCAAAGTCTTGTTTACATAAATAAGTGCCATCTGACACAACTTAGCAACTAAACCGCAACTTGTGATGATTGGTCTTTGGGATGTATGACAACAGAGGTTCGATATCGGAGAAGGAGGACTCAAGCCTGCTGGGGTGCAGCAGGAAGGGTTTTACTTAGAAGGCAGCTTTAGAGCCATCACTCAAAGCACATCTAGGACTTTCCCAAGAAAAATGTAGTGAGATGCATCTTTCCAGGCAGAGGGATGAATGGAGACAAAGTCCTGGAGGCCAGAGAGAGCTAGCATGTTTGGGAACTCTATGTTCTTGGTGTGTTGCTGGAACTTGAACTCTCAGAGCAGTAGGGCGGGCAGTGGCTGGAGTGTTCAGAAAGTGGAGACGGCAAGTGTTGGTTGCTTGCTTTCTGAGGACAGTTAGAAGAGAAGAGAGAAGAGAAACCGGGTAGCACTTAGAGGTTTACACTGGGCTGTGAGAAGGTGGTTTATTTTTTTGTTGTTGTTCTGATTTTAATTTTTTAAGATGGGAAAGACTGTTTATATGATGAAGAGAAGGGGTCAGTGGAGAGCTTAAAGGGAGAGCTTGAAGGCCTGACCAGGGTCTAGAAGGAAGCAGGAAGTGAGGGGAGGGAGAGTGGGAGAGGCGCACTGAGCTGGAGAGATGCTCCCTGGGATAAACGGCAGGGTAAATGGGGGTGACGGGGTATTGCAACACTTTAAATGCCTCTATCATTAGAAAGTTCATTATTCACAATATACACTGAGACCTGTATGGAACAGCCTGACATGTTTTTCCCATGTTTATCTTCCAGTTGAGGATCCTCTCTGTAACTTCCACCCCCCGAACTTCCCGAGGATCCCAGAGGTGGAGATGAGAGGTTCCGAGGATGCGGCAGCTGGAACAGTGTTACAGCGGCTGATCCAGGAGCAACTGCGCTATGGCACCCCGACCGAGAACATGAACTTGCTGGCCATTCAGCACCAGGCCACAGGGAGTGCAGGGCCAGCCCACCCCACCAACAACTTTTCTTCCACGGAAAACCTCGCTCAAGAAGACCCACAAATGGTCTACCAGTCAGCACGCCAGGAACCGCAGGGTCAGGAACACCAGGTGGACAACACTGTGATGGAGAAACAGGTGCGGTCCGCACAGCCTCAGCAGAACAACGAGGAGCTGCCCACGTACGAGGAGGCCAAGGCGCAATCCCAGTTCTTCCGGGGACAGCAGCCGCCGCCGCCGCCGCCGCAGCAGCAACCAGGGGCCGTGGGGCACAGCTATTACATGGCCGGGGGCGCCAGTCAGAAGGCCCGGACTGAGGGCAGGCCGACGGTGAGCCGCGCCAACAGCGGACAGGCGCACAAGGATGAGGCGCTGAAGGAGCTCAAGCAGGGCCACGTGCGCTCTCTCAGCGAGAGGATCATGCAGCTGTCGCTGGAGAGGAACGGCGCCAAGCAGCACCTCCCTGGCCCCGGGAACGGAAAGGTGTTTAAGGCGGGAGGGGGCCCCTCCCCAGCCCAGCCTGCAGCCAAGATGCTGGACCCCCGAGGACCTCCACCTGAGTACCCCTTCAAGACCAAGCAGATGGTGTCCCCGGTCAGCAAGACCCAGGAGCATGGACTGTTCTACAGCGACCAGCACCCCGGGCTGCTCCACGAGATGGTCAAGCCTTACCCTGCGCCCCAGCCTGCAAGGACAGAAGTGGCCGTCCTGAGGTACCAGCCACCCCCAGAGTACGGGGTAACGAGGTGATTATCTAGCCTAGAGAATTTTAAACAATTTATTCTTTTAATTGAAGTATAGTTGATAGATAATATTATTACTATTTTGCAGATGTACAATAGAGTGATGCATAATTTTTAAAGATTATGCCCCATCTATAGTTATTATAAAATATTGGCTATATTCCCCATGTCTTACAGTGTATCCTTGTGGCATGTTTTATAGCTAATAGTCTGTTCCTCTTAATCCCCTGCGCCTACACTGCCCCTCCTCCTTCCCTTCTCCCCACTGGTCACCACTAGTTTGTTCGCTGTATGCCTGAGTCTGTTTCTTTTATATCACTTTTGCTAGTTTGTTGTATTTTTTTAGATTCCACATATTAGTGATATCAAACAGTGCTTGTCTCTCTCTGTCTGACCTATTGCAGTTAGCAGAGTGCCCTCCGAGTCCGTCTGTGTTGCTGCAAATGGCAAACCTTCATTCTTTAGTATGACTGAGTGGTATTCCATCATGTGCATCTACCACAACTCCTTTATCCATTGACCAGTTGATGATACTTGGGTTGCTTCCCTATCTTCCATGAAGTTGCATCATCTGTGAATGCACGATTCTTGATCTGTGCCCCTTTGAACACTTTTGCGTACGTGCGTGCTCAGTCGCTCAGTTGTGTCCAACTCTTTGCAACCCCGTGGGCTGTAGCCCACCAGGCTCCTCTGTCCATGGGATTTTTCCAGGCAAGAATACTGGAGTGGGTTGCCATTTTTTCCTCCAGGAGATCTTCCCAACAGAGGGATCGAACCTGTGTCTCCTGCATTAGCACGCAGATTCTTTACCATTGAGCCACTTAGAATGCTGCTGTGAATACTTTGATGCATGTGTCTTTCTGAATTCGTGTTTTAATTTTTCTCAGATATATACCCAGGAGTGGAATTGCTGGGTCATACGGTAGTTCTGTTTTAGTGTTTTGAGAAACCTTCATACCGTTTTCCACAGTAAGCCTAGTGGTTTCACTCATGGTTTTAACACTCATTATTTTCAAGACATATTAGGTTTTTGTCATCAGTTTTTTTTTTTTTTTGGTCTGTGCACAATATTTAGTAAGCAGCATTTTGGCCAAAATATATAGAGTAAGACAGAGTAGAGGTCAACTGGGGATTTTCTCCAGGTGTTCCAGAAGGCGGGTGGGGATTTCTGAGTTTAGGGCGGAGCCTCCATTGCGGGCTGTCCCTGGGGAGCTTGGCCCAGTGGTCTAGAGGAGCAGTGGTTTTCCTGGCTGGCTTTGTGGAGAGTGTCCAAACTTCTGGAACATGTTATTACCATGAGGTTTTATAGAGTCTTTCTTCACTGTAGATTTTAAAGGAAAATATAGTCTGAATTCTACAACAGAGGAGCTAAAGGGACCTAGAAATCATATAGCCTCACCCCTTTAATCAACAGAAAAGTGAAAGTGTTAGTCACTCAGTCGTGTCCAACTCTTCGTGACCCTGTAGACTGTAGCCCACCAGGCTCCTCTGTCCATGGGATTCTTCAGACAAGAATACTGGAGTGGGTTGCCATGCCCTTCTCCTGGAGATCTTCCTGACCCAGGGATCGAACCCGGGTCTCCTGCATTGCAGGCAGATTCTTTTACCGTTTGAGCCACCAGGGAAGAAGCTCTGTTTATTCAAGAGATGAGAAACTCAGTTCCTGCAGTACTCAACTCTGAGGTAGCTAGAGTGAGGCTCAGGTATCCTGACTCTCAAAACCATTTTCCCTCTATTGCCCTAATTGCTCCGACTGATGGATTCAATAACACTGACCGTGTGTGTAGTCTGTGCAGCCCTGTGCAACTCAGTTCAGAGATAAAGATACAGTTTCCGCCCTCAAGGTCCTCCCAGCATCGTCTCAGGGAAGCCAGCATCTGAACAGATCCTTGGGCTACAGGGTACCGTTTTAGGATAGAAAGGTGCAGAGAGCATTCGAGAACCGGACAGAGTGCTATGACTCACAGCTCGAGGGCTTGGGGAGAGCTGCATGGAAGAGGTGACGTTTGAGTTGGGTCTTGAAGAATAAATCAGAGCTGTGGGATAGAGGTGAAGTAGCCGGAGGTACTATGCAGGGAAAGGCCATTACTTCAGACCAGAGCTTAGGGGGTTTTGTCTGGCATGAGCTGCAGTCATGCAGAGCCATGGCAGGGTAGGAAGTGGCAGAAAGTGTGTTTGGACGAGGAAACTGAGACCCGTTGATGAAGATCTTTGAGTGTCATACTAAAGAGTTTAGAATTTATCCATAAACATGCAAGAGCCAGTGTTTTTCAGTAAAGACTGTGTTGATGTTTCCTAGGCTAATGTTAACGGCAGCAAAGGATGAATTAGAGAAAGGGGAACCTCGAGGCCATGAGGACCATCAGAGATGGGGTCAGTTGTGTCTGGTTAAGACCTGGGGAGGGTATTCCAGCTTTGAGACCGTAGGTATGGAGGAGCATTATATGCTAAGAGAAATAGAGCTGACATCATTTAATGATTGATTAGGTATGGACACTTGGAAATAAGGCAGTTGGAAAGCAAACTCTCAGGAGAGAAGTTGGCTGTGGAGAGACCCATTTGGAAATTGCTAGAGTTTAGATGTTTTTGTTTCGGAAAAGGCAATGGCACCCCACTCCAGTACTCTTGCCTGGAAAATCCCATGGACGGAGGAGCCTGGTAGGCTGCAGTCCATGAGGTTGCTAAGAGTCGGACATGACTGAGTGACTTCACTTTCACTTTTCACTTTCATGCATTGGAGAAGGAAATGGCAACCCACTCCAGTGTTCTTGCCTGGAGATCCCAGGGACAGGGGAGCCTGGTGGGCTGCCGTCTATGAAGTTACACAAAGTCGGACATGACTGAAGCGACTTAGCAGCAGCAGCAGGTGTTTCTGAGCTTGCTCTGCCTGGGGAGACTGTGGAGCATAACAGAAGACAAGTGGGTCACTGCCTGTTATGGCTGTGTCTTCATTCTCGCCAGAGGCTTTATTGATCAGATTCCAAATCAAATGAGCTGAGATTTTCCCGAGTGACCCCAATGGCTGGGTGCAGGGCCTACTTTGGCTGTACATCTTCTGAAAAGAGAGTGACTGGGCCTTGGCAGAGAGAGTGAGCTGGCCTGTCACTCACTTGGCAGCTGCTGACCCGTTTCCCTGCCTTCGGTGGCAGTGGCAGTTTTGAAGCAATGTACTGACCTGCAGGCCCCTGGCAGGCAGCAGGATGCAGTGGACACGTGTGACCTCACTGGGGCATCCAGATGCAGCCTGGGAGAGCTCTTGTTCTCACCCTCTTATGAATCTTTAAGCCAAGGAGAAGTTGAAATTTAAAAGCTCTCAGGTTGGAAGAGGAAAAATATATCTTCAAATCTCTGGTTATTAGCACGTTGATTTGCCAGAGTTAAATAATCCATGGTACTGATTGCAGAATCATATCAGAGTTTGGGTTGTGATAGTTCGCATTTTCTTTCTCTTAATCATTTAACTCTGTGTCTAGAGCTTGATCAAAAGTGGAAATATCCCCAGTCTCCTTACTTCTCTTGGGCTTTATTCTTGGTTACGTGGCAGGGCATAAAGGGGTCTTGCTGCTTTTTTACTGTTTGGCAGTAGGTATGCTGTGAGTGGAAGACAGGAAGGGCGAGGAGGAAGCTATTCCTGGAGGGCTGCCCAGGTATTTGTGGGCGGTGTCATGTGTTTCGATGTGATGACGTCAGAAAGAAGCAGCAGTGTCTGAAGGATTTGAGCTGGTTGCCGGGCTTGGCAGCTGGGTCCACATGACACATCAAAATGCCCTAGAAGATGTAACAGACAGACCATTGAGGCTCAGCCCCAGAGCTACAAGGTGGCTTTGTGAGCCTGGCCGCAGCTCGCCAGCATGGCTCCCCCAGGGCAGCCTTTGGCAAGCAGGGTAAACAGTTGCGTCCACACCAGCCCTGCTTCAGACACATTCAGTGTGGCCTGAGCTCCAAGGACTGGATCTGAAGCTCAGCACGGTGTGGCGTTCAAGCTATCTTTGACCCAAAAGATGCGTGCGTGCTCAGTCATTTCCGACTCTGCAGCCCTGTGAACTGCAGCCCGCCAGGCTCCTCTGTCCATGGGATTCTCCAGGCGAGAATACTGGGGTGGGTTGCCATGCCCTCCTGCGGGGGACCTTCCCGACCCAGGGATCAAACCTGTGCCTCCAGCGGCTCTCGCAGTGGCAGGCAGGTTCTTTCCCGCTCAGCTACCTGGGAAGCCCAGAGAAGAGCAGGTCTCCCTTTAACTTCGCTGTCACCTTCCCTTGTGCTTAACAGTTTGTCATTAACAGTGATGGTTTGGGAAGCCGCCGGCTGTTGGGTCAGTGCGTCATGGACGACCCTTGAGTCAGGGAGGCCTTTGTCTGAAATCACTGGGCTCATGTTCTGGCCTCGAGCTGCAAAGATGGGCTCAGTATGTTGTGGATATTTGGCACTCTCACCCCATCCATCACACACTGTCGAGACTTCACTGCTTTCTGTCTAGAGATGGAAAGGTCTGAAGAGCACAGAGCTTAGGATGAGTAAGAACCTGGAGTTCTGGCCTCCGTTACTGATTTACCATAGCTTACGGATTCTCTCACCTGCTCTGATCAGCGGACCATGGGAGGTGTGTAACAGGTCATGGTCTCTTCTTGTGGGAAACCCCATGGACAGGTCACCGGTCAAGGCCTCCTTGACTTTCATCACTTCAGTTCAGTTGCTCAGTCGTGTCCAACTCTTCGTGACCCCATGGACTGCAACACGCCAGGCCTCCCTGTCCATCACCAGCTCCTGGAGTTTAGTCAAATTTATGTGCGTTGAGTCAGTGATGCCATCTAGCGATCTCATCCTCTGTCGTCCCCTTCTCCTCCCGCCTTCAACCTTTCCTAGCATCAGGGTATTTTCAGATGAATCAGCTCTTCACATCAGGTGGCCAAAGTATTGGAGCCTCAGCATCAGTCCTTAAAATGAATATTCAGGATTGATTTCCTTTAGGACTGACTGGTCTGTCCCATTAATGGAAGTGAAGGCACGAATGAATACTGCGGAACTGGATCTCACACACCACAACTAAGTTTGCATGCTGCAACTCAAGATTCCAAATGCCACAACAAAGATCCCCCAAATAAATATTAAAAAAGAGATGACGTCAGAGCCAGTGGTGCCATGGATCCCCTTCCACAGAACATGCTTGCTTCGTCTCTTCACAGGCCAGCCATCAACACTGCCATCCTTCCCATCAGTTCAGGGGGCTCGTGGTTTCCTGCATTCGTGGAGGGGACCCTGTGGTGTGCTCAGCCTCCCAAATCATGCATGTTTTCCTTAGAATATTCACTATGAATTTTCCTCTAGAAAAACCTCCTGGTTTGGTTTTATTTAGCACAGAGTCAAAGTTCCTGATGCTCTCTGGTGCTCAGGTGCTTCAGCTGTGTCCAACTTTCTGTGACCCCGTGGACTGTAGCCCGCCAGGCTCCCCCGTCCCTGGGATTCTCCTGGCAAGAATACTGGAGTGGATTGCCATGCCCTCCTCCAGGGGATCTTCCCGACCCAGGGATGGATCCTGGGTCTCCTGCATTGCAGGTGGATTCTTCACTGTCTGAGCCACCAGGGAAGCCCCTGTGCTCTCTGGGAACGTGTCAGACAGTGCAGTGGGGAGAGGGGGAGCAAAGAGGAGAGTCCTGGAGCCCACGTGGCCGATTAGAGAGAAACCGTGCCTCTCGCCAGGAACCCACGCCGACGCGGCAGTGCGGCCAGAGTGCAACAAGCGTGAGAATTCGGGCTGAAGAGCAGCTTTACTCTGGGTGGGCGTGAGGTCTCAAATGTGCTGTACAGTACAACAGAGAATGTTCAGTGGCCCTCTCTCACTCTGAGTTGGAAAAGGCTAGAGGAGGAAGGGGGATTTTCGGAGTGAGTGTGTTTCCAAAGTGCGGATTTGCAGTTTAGATAGTTAACGAAAATGAATTGCTATGTGGCATTAAAAGGTGAGCTAAACCCAAAGTTTTTGGATTAACCACCATGCGTTGCTCTGAACAGAAATGAGGCCAGGGAGTTGTTTTTTTTTTTTTTTTAATCCCACCAGCTAAACATGTGTTTTGAATACCAGCATTCAAATTTACGAGTTTGTACATTTTTAAGCTGAATTGTGGCTGGGTGAGCCAAGTAAAATGCCCTGTTTATTGTGAGGAGCAACTCTGCGGTGTGGGAATTTGAAAAGGCTGGGGTCAAGTTTAGGTTGCTTTCTCAGGAAATTTAACACAACTCCAGCTGCAGTGCATTAAATGCGTGGCTTCTCCAAACAAGAGGATCATCCATATGCATCCTGCCTAGCCACAGTTTGGGTTTTAGTTTACCCAAGAGTCTAGACTCAGTCTGAACACTTAAGAGTCCTGTGTCACACCACCAGAGGGGTCCAGGTGGGAAGGCTGTGGGTTTGGGAAAGGCAATTTGAGGGGTTTTAAGTCCTGGCTCTTCCACTTTGTAGCAAATTGCTTAGGTTCTCAGAGCCTCAATTTCCTTATCTGTAATTTGTTGTAGCTGATGTTTCCTGAAAGTGACTGATTTTCTTCCTTACAGCAATGAAACACTTTCATTATAAAAAATCTAGTTATATAGATCCTATAACTCCCACTTCCCCACTCCCTAAAAAATGGTAAAGAAGGGAAATAGAAATTGCCTGCAGTTCCATTATCCAGGCAAAACCACTCTTAAATACTCTGTTCACTGATGCTTTCACAATCAGAAAATATAAGAAAATACTCAAAATTGGAAACCTCTAGGGAAGAGGTATTTTTACTGAGGGAGAAGTCTTAAAATTTGAACCTTGCCATTTGTTATTTTCACCTCATTTTAAAATTATTTTGTCATGTTTACTTCCTCTGATTATTAAAATAACAGTGCTGATTTTTTACTATCTCTATTTTCTAATTTTTCTATAAGTGAAAGTCTCTCAGTCATATCTGACTCTTTGTGACCCCATGGACTATACAGTCCATGGAATTCTCCAGGCCAGAATACTGGAGTGGGTAGCCGTTCCCTTCTCCAGGGGATCTTCCCAACCCAGGGACCGAACCCAGGTCTCCTGCATTGCAGGTGGATTCTTTACCAGCTGAGCCACAAGGGAAGCCCCTGTGGCTAGTATATATGTTTTTCTATGATGAACATATACATTAGTGCAGAACTTTTTGAATAGCTACCCATATTCATTGTATAAATTACATAAAGAATAGAAAAATAGGAAGAGAGAAAACAAATCCATGAATTTGTCATCTGGAGATAGTCATTCTGTCCTTTTTCATAGTTCCTTCTAGTCATTTTTCTGTAATGTTTTACTCAAGCAAAGTCCTAATATGTAGCATGTCTTGAGAATTTTAAAGACTCTTTGCTTTGAAGCTCCATAAACATTCATTGAACTGATTGTTAATACTGATAAACTGAAAAAAGTTGTTTTGATTTTAGTTGTCTATTAATAACTTTGCTTTGGGAAATTTATTTAGCTGTTTGCATTTTCTCTTTTGAATTACTTGGTCACACATCCTTCTTATCCATTGATGTCTCTTTTCCTGTTATGTTTTAGACAACTTTTGGCAATCACACAAGCCATATTAAATGTTAGCACGATGGCCTAATTGTAGATAAACATGTTGTTGTTGTTGTTGTTTAGTCACTAAGTCATGTCCGACTCTTTTGTGACCCATGGACTGTAGCCCGCCAGGCTCTTCTGTCCATGGGACTTTCCAGGCAAGAATACTGGAGTGGGCTGCCAGTTCCTTCTCCAGGGGGTCTTCCCCTCCCAGGGACAGAACCTGCATCTCATGTATTGGCAGGCGGACCCTTTACCCCTGAGCCACCTGGGAAGCCCCCAAAACATATAGTATTTTGAATATAGGTTGCTGGTCACCATTGATGCTTGCAGATCTGGGGTTAGTAGAGTGGGGACTACTGGTCTGTTTGCATGAATTGCTCTGTTGCTCACTGAATTCTGGAATTGTTTCCAAAATGAAGCCTTTTGATGTACATGTAGTGTGGACCAAAGCAGTGCTGAATAATGGAAATATACTGTTGAGGAGGGAGGGGGGAGGGATAAATTGGAAGACTGGAATTGACCTATAGATGCCACTGTGTATAAACTAGATAACTAGTAAGTTCCTGCTGTGTAGCGCAGGGAACTCTACTCAGTACTCTGTAATGACCTATGTGGGAAAAGAGTCTAAAAAAGAGTGGAGATAGATTTGTGTGGATATATGTATATACACCACACACACATATATACACATATATCTGTGTATATATATATACACACACACATACACATATATCTGTATATATATATACACACACACACTCTTTTTTAGATGTGTGTTTGTGTGCCTGTGTGTGTAACTGATTTACTTTGCTGTACAGCAGAAACTAACATGACATTGTAAATCAGCTATACCCTAATAGTAAGAATTTAAAAATTTAAAATGCTAAATTAAAAAAGTAAAGACAGTGACATCCTTTAAAAAAAGAAATATAATGTGGGTCAGATATCTAATTAAAGTTTTTCTCACAGCCACATTTTTATAAAGTTAAAAGAAACAGGTGAAATTAATTTAAAAACATGTTTTCGTTCACCCATTTTTAAAAATTGAATATAGTTAATTTACAGTGTTGTGTTAGTTTCTGCTATAAAGCAGAGTGATTCATTTATACATTTTACTTCATTAAATTTTTTTCCTGCTCTTGAATATTGTTCCCTTTGCTGTACCATTAAGACTTTGTTATCTGTTTTGTGTATAGTAGTTTGTATCTGCTAATTCCAAACTCTTAATTTATCCAACTCCAATTTATCCCCCACCCACCCCGCCCCCGCCAAGCCTTCCCCTCTTTGGTAACCATAAGTTTGTCTTCTGTGTCTGTGAGTTTATTTCTGTTTTGTCAGTCAGCTCATTTGTTTCATTTTTTTAAGATTCCAGATACAGGTGATATCATATATTTGTGTCTGTCTGACTTCTCTTAGTATGAGAATCTCTGGGTCCATCGTAGAGATTGCTGCAAATGGCATTTCTTCCTTTTTATGGCTGAGTAATATTCAACTATGTACGCCTAGAACATCTTCTTTATCCATTCATCTGTGGGTGGACGCTTAGGTTGCTTCCATGTCTTGGCTATTGTAAGTCGTGCCGCTGTGAACGTTGAACTATATGTGTCTTTTCAAATCGGTTTTTGTGTTTGGTGGATATATGCTCAGGAGCAGGATTGTTGGGTCATACAGTAACTGTATTCTTAGTGTTTTTAAGGAACTTCCATACCATTAGTTAATCCATTTTAAAACGTACATTAAGATGCATGTTTTATTTAACCCATTATATCTAAAGTATTATCATTTCAACAGGTTATCAATATAAAAAACGATTGCTGAGGTATTTTACCTTTTTTGTCCTGTCTTAAAATTTTGATGTGCCTTTTATATCTCATGCACATTTCAGCTCAGATGAGACACATTTCAGGTGTTCAGTAGCCACATGTGATTTGTGGCTAGTGTTTTGGACAGTACAGGTCTAGAAGAAAGTGAGGATCTGTGTTCAAGAGAGAGTGTCCCGACATGCATGTGCATCACCTTGACATTATACTCTTGTTCTGCACTGCATTACAAGAAATCTCTTCAGAAATAGAAGCTTCTATGGTGCTGGCATTTGCTTTGTTTCCAGGTTGAAGCTTTAGTGTTAGGGACTGGGATTCTCCACACAGAGTGTAAGAGGAAGGGACACCCAAGGGTGCATTATCCTTTGCTTTTCTCCTGACACCCATTAGCAGTGTAATAAGAATAACAGAGGCTAGCTAGCAGTTATTAAGTATTTTCCCAATGATAGACATTGTGTGCAGTGCTTTATATACATGGTCTCATTTAATTCTCATAACAACTCTGTGAAGTAGATAACTACCGTTATCCCCATTTAAAGGTGAAGAAGAAGTTAAAAACTTGCCCGTGGTTACATGGCTAGAAAGAAGCAGCGAAAAGAGTCCCATATTAAGGAATACTGCAGTCTTGTCCCAGCATGAGGCGATGGCCCTGGTATGGTAGAGGTATGTGAGTTCCAACCCCCAGTTCATAGCCCATTGTTTTGCTTTGTAAAGACTGAGATCTCTGGTTTATTAATCCTCTGAGCTGTAGTTTGCATACTTTAAAAACAGAATAATAATATATGTTGTGAGAGCAGGGAGAATGTGTAAGCTTGTGAGAATGAAATAACAGTGGAGGTAAAGTGCTATTCATGGCACGTTTAGATACGTTACACATTTAGGTGTAATGTAAATACAAATGTTTAAACGAGCTTAGTTATGGGAACTTCCCTGGTAGTTCAATGGTTAAGACTCTGTGCTTCCAATGCAGGGGTCATGGGTTTGATCCCTGGTTGGGGATCCCACATGCTGTGAGGCACGGCCCCCCGAAAAATTTTTTAAGAGAATATATAAACAAGCTTATTTATGAAGGCTTGTTTTGTGCAGAGAGAAGCAAAGGGACTGTTGAGTAGTAGCTGTCACCAATGACCTTGCTTCCCTAATCCAAATTACATTATCACTTCAGTCTTGAGCTGCATTTTGTGTATGAGAAAGGAAGCAACATGGAGCTGTGTTATTAAATTAGCAGTGTCGTGACTGGAGATTCTAACTATATTATCCAGATCAAATATAAATACCAGAGGTCTCTTCCTCAATAAAACAGTGTTGAAGTTCATAAAGCATATACGACCTCCTAACTGGCTGTTGGGCTCTGGGGCCAAATCAACTGACAAAAATGTATTGGGTACCAATTTAGTGTAAGTCATAATTTTCTACCCTCAGAAAACATGCCTGCTACTAATTAGGAAGAATAATAATGAATGAAAAATTAAATTATATTTAAATAAAAATTCAAGAGAACAAAACCATGACATAGGCCAGTGGTGGTAGGTTGTCAAGACTATGAGTCGGGCAGGGCTGTAAATTAGGAAGCAAGAAATGAGTGCAGATTCCAGGTCAGGCTATGTGTCACGGTCCCAAGTCATTAATGATGGAAGATCAGCCCATATATATTCCGTGTATGACCCTATTTTGAATCATAGATGCGGCTCTTTGTTTTTTTATTAAAATTTTTTTGATGTGGATCGTTTTTAAAGTCATGGTCCAAATCATCGATGATGGAAGAGCAGCCCATATATATTCCCCGTATGACCCTATTTTGAATCATAGATGTGGCTCTTTGGTTTTTTTTTATTAAAATTTTTTTGATGTGAATCATTTTTAAAGTCTTTGTTGAATTACTTACAGTATTGCTTCTGGTTTATGTTTTGATTTATTTATTTTTTTTTTGGTCATGAGGCATGTGGAATCTTAGTTCCCTGACCAGGGCTCAAACACGTACCCTCTGCTTTGGAAGGTGAAGCCTTAACCACTGGACCACCAGAGAAATCCCAGATGTGGCTCTTTAAATGTTCCTTGATTCTTGTTTCTAATACCTCACTGTGGACTTGGGGCAAAGAGGCTTTTCAGCCCTGCTCAGATATATTTAATAGTCAGTGCGATGGCAGGCGGGAAAAGATCCCTTTCTTCAGTGTTCCAAGATTCTCCAATTCCGTGAGACAGGAGCAGAACCTGGTGGTGGTCCTGCCTTGGTGTGTGTGAGGATAAAGCGAGGTGATGAGTTGTGCTTCCTGGCAGATGGTGTAGACCCTTAATAGTGTTAGTTGAGTGCTTCTGTAGAAGAGATTAACCTGCGAAAGACAATAGCATTGAAGGTAAGTAACAGTCCAAGAGAACAACACAGGGGCAGGTTTCTAGCCTTCATGCTTCCCCTGAGGTGGCTCGAACGTACGGAAAGCTCTGATGCTTTCTCTAGGGTGTGAGTCAGGGACGTGGCGGTCACTCAGACTGAGCCGCGGGACCTGGCAGCAGAGGTCACAGGGTGCCTGCCTGTCCTCCCTGTGTTCCCCCGCACTGTTCAGGGAATGAGTGAGCTGCAAGCTCTGGAATCCCAAAGCCTGTGCTTGCATCTTCTTTATGTTTCTGTTATCTCTGCTCTATTTTGTTTGGGAGAAGGAAATGGCAACCCACTCCAGTATTCTTGCCTGGAGAATTCCATGGACAGAAGAGCTTGGCGGGCTCCAGGCCATGGGGTCGCAAAGGGTTGGACACGACCAAAGCGACTTAGCACAGACCTTCTTGTGCCTTGTTTTCTCACCTAAATACAGAGACTTGATAGTGATGCCTATTTTATAAGGCAGTTATGAAGGTCAAGGTGAGATGATGTGTGTAGCAGTGCATACTACAGTGGCTGGAGTCAAAAGTGCTCAATAAATGTTAGCCGTAACAGAAGAAAATTATTGCACTTCTCATGAAAGCCACACTCAGGGCTGGGCTCTGGGTTGTTGTCGTTCAGTCACTGAGTCGTGTCCGACTCTTTACTGCAGCATGTCAGCCTCCTGTGTCCTCCACTGTCTCCTGGACTTTGCTGAAGTTCACATTCATTGAGTCAGTGATGCCATCCAACCATCCCATCCTTTGTCCCCCAACCATCCCATCCTCTGTCACCCGCTTGTCATTTTGCCCTCAATCTTTCCCAGCATCAGGGTCTTTTCCAGTGAGTCGGCATTTTGCATGAGGTGGCCAAAGTATTGGAGCTTCAGTTTCAGCATCAGTCCTTCCAGTGAAGGATTAAGGATTAAGTGAAGGATTGACTGGTTTGATTTCCTTGCAGTCCAAGGAACTCTCAAGAGTCTTCAGCAGCACCACAATTCAAAAGCATCAATTCTTCAGTGTTCAGCCTTCTATGGGATACAGATGATACTAATTATAATTATAGTGGTAATAGCTAACATTTGTCCAGTGCTTAATTTGTGCCCAGCTTTATACCTATTAACTCCTTAAGTCCTTTAACTTAAGCCAAGTGGTGGTATAGTCCCAGGATACCGAGACAGATGTCAAGTAACAGCTCTCTGCCTTCACATTCTAATAGAGGAAGTAAGTGAAAGTGTTAGTCGATCAGTTGTGTCCTGCTTTTTGCTACCTTATGGACTGTAGCCCACCAGGCTCCTCTGTCCATGGGAATTCTCCAGGCAAGAATACTGGAGTGGATAGCCATTCCCTTCTCCAGGGGATCTTCCTGACCCAGGGATCGAACCCAGGTCTCCCACATTGCAGGGAGATTCTTTACCCTCTGAGCCACCAGGGAAACCCCAACAGAGGAAGTGAACTATAGTCAAACAGACAGTTGTGGCATAGAATTCTGGGCTTACCTTTACTAGCTCAGCTGGTAAAGAATCTCCCTGCAATGCATAAGACTCTGGTTCAGTTCCTAGGTCAGGAAGATCCTCTGGAATAGAGTGTGGCAACCCACTCCAGTATTCTTGCCTGGAGAATTCCCATGGACAGAGGAATCTGGTGGGCTAAGTCCATTGGGTTGCAAAGAGTCGGACACCACTGAGCGACTAAGCACAGCACAACATAGAATTCTATACAAGGTAGTTTCTCAATAAATATTGGTTCCCATCTCCTCTTTTTCTTTTTTCTCTGTGTCCTCATTGCAAATAAGTCTTTGTCCTAATGGTGGCCGATCAGTAGCATTATCTTTGGGAGCGGAGGATATCTTGATTCATAGCACTGGTCTGATGGTGTGTGACATTTTCCTGTGACCCCCCGCCCCCCCCCCCCCCCACCGTTCTTTCCCCTTCATTTACTCTCATCCAGATCTGCCTTGTACGGACCTTTGAGCCCACCCGCCCCAGTGGCTGAGAAGTGGAGCCAAGGAACAGTGGTTTGCTCTCCTGGCTATATATCGTCCGTTGTAATACCATGCTTCTTGAATGTGTATTCTTGAATGTGTAACTGGGTTATTTTTTGAAGCCAGTGTTCTCTACTTATCATAAAAGACTTCCTATTTTGAAAAACCCATTCTTTCTGTCCCTGAACTTGGCAAGAACCTTTTTCCTGCCTTGCCACTCAGGTGGCTAGTCACCATCATGGATGACTTAGGCTGGCATTATGAAAACTTCCTTTTTGTTATATAAAGGAAGATGACCGAGAACATAGGCCCATCCTTGATTGTGAGTTCCAAATGCCAGAGCCCAATAAATATCAAAAGGTAGAAGCCCCACCCTGAAGCCCATGCCTGAAGGGTCAGAGGGCAAGTCCTGTTGGGGCCCTGATGCTTCGTCTGTGCCCACCCCAGCTCCAAGGAGACATGCCATGCTTGTTGTTTGCGTTGGATGAAGTGGGAAGGGAGAACTTGGAGGTGTCTGCCTTTAGATTGAGGCAGTGTAATTTGTGATATTTTGTCTCTTGTCAAGGTAACCTCTTTGCATGAAAAATACACTGTAGAATTTAGCCAGGCTGTAGGAATGCACTTACTCACAAAGGACCTGTGGTGTTTTGGGTCCACAACTGATAGGAATCCCTGTGTGGGGGTGAAAGTTGGGCA